>NC_137505.1:31341306-31683806 GCF_041902795.1 Electrophorus electricus | reverse complement strand
GCTGCTTGTGTTTCAGCATCTCCTGAAGAACCTGCAGCTCCTTCTGCTTCTGCAACCTCAACTCCTTCAGCTGCTCCAACAAACTGTTCTCCAACTCCTCCTTCTCACACCGCAAACACTCCAATCGGGCCACAGGCCCCACTAGTGACACAGAACCACACACACACACACACACACACACACACACACACACACACACACACACACACACACACACAGAAAGAGAGAGATAAACATGTATAAATGTGTAAGAATTTGAGGATAAAATTATTATGAGATTATTTATAATCAAACGACTACACTATACAACCACTTCTTCCTTTTATTTAGATATTATACAGATATGTACAGATATTTACATTTCATTTACCCGCGTGCGTCTCTCTTCTCCAAGGTAGCGGAGAGATATGAAAGGATAAAAGGGGAAAAGAATAAAATGCACGTCGGTTTTAAATTCGCAGGCTACCTGCGCTGAAGGCGTGGAAAACGAGCACGTGACGGAAAGGCTTCCGTACCCGATGGGTCCAAATCACATGCCCAGCAAAGTAGCCTTAAACCTGGACACACAATGGAGACCATTTGACCCTTTAAAATCATACTACAACCAGACTTCCAGGCCCAAGAGGTCACACAGTCATGCCCAGCAAAGTAGCTCTGGGCCTGGGCACACATGACGCAGTTTGACCGTTTAAATAAAACTAAACCAGACACATACAGGTGCGCACATATACACAGATACACATTCTGTTTAATTTCTTCACATCTGCAGACTAGAGTAAGCTGAGGGTATAGTGTTAAACCAGGTACTACATAAACAGTATATAGTATATATATAGAGGATATAGTGTTAAACCAGGTACTACATACAGAGTATATAGTATACATACAGAGTATATAGTTTGACCAAAAGATCGTGCTGATCTTTGATCTCCTGGTTCTTCATCTCCAGCGCTACTTTCAGACTCATAATGTCCTCCTCTATGGGCTGGTATAACACACACACGAATCATCACTACAGCCAGTACAATGGAAAGGTGGGAATGTGTACTGAATGTGTACTGACGTTATAAGTGAAAGGTGGAGGTACTGGTGGATGTGTACTGACACTATAAGGGATCTCTACCTGCAGTGACAGTCTGAGCTTCTCAAGTTCTTCCTCCAGAGATTTCTTCTCCTGTTCACAGGCCATTTTCATATCTGCCAGAGCAAGTATCATTACTGCTGGATATAACATAGATTGTATATACTACATAATTACTACTGAATATATAAAATATAATATATATAGTACTATACATATATTAGTATCACTTTTATTGGAGCCTAATGGCTAGCATTCATTATTATGTTAGTATTATTGCATTTCCATAGTACTTACTCTTGATGGACCTGTTATGCTCCTCCTCCTCCTGCTGTTTCTGCAGGAGCTCTGTCTCCTCCTGCTGCTTGTGTTTCAGCATCTCCTGAAGAACCTGCAGCTCCTTCTGCTTCTGCAACCTCAACTCCTTCAGCTGCTCCAACAAACTGTTCTCCAACTCCTCCTTCTCACACCGCAAACACTCCAATCGGGCCACAGGCCCCACTAGTGACACAGAACCACACACACACACACAAACACACACACACACACACACACACACACACACACACAAAGAGAGAGATAAACATGTATAAATGTATAAGAATTTGTGGATAAAATTATTATGAGATTATTCATAATCAAACGACTACACTACACAACCACTTCTTCCTTTTATTTACATATTATACAGATATTTACAGATATTTACATTTTATTTACCCGCATGC
This sequence comes from Electrophorus electricus, assembly GCF_041902795.1. Taxonomy (NCBI): domain Eukaryota; kingdom Metazoa; phylum Chordata; class Actinopteri; order Gymnotiformes; family Gymnotidae; genus Electrophorus; species Electrophorus electricus. Next base: position 31,681,997 of record NC_137505.1, on the reverse strand, counting down.
GTCTCTCTTCTCCAAGGTAGCGGAGAGATATGAAAGGATAAAAGGGGAAAAGAATAAAATGCACGTCGGTTTTAAATTCCCAGGCTACCTGCGCTGAAGGCGTGGAAAACGAGCACGTGACGGAAAGGCTTCCGTACCCGATGGGTCCAAATCACATGCCCAGCAAAGTAGCCTTAAACCTGGACACACAATGGAGACCATTTGACCCTTTAAAATCATACTACAACCAGACTTCCAGGCCCAAGAGGTCACACAGTCATGCCCAGCAAGGATGCTTTAAACGTGGGCACACTTCAGACCGTTTCACTCTTTAAATCATTCAAAGCACCACATTTCAAGACCCAAGAGGTCACAGAATCATGCCCATCAAAGTAGCTCTGCGCCTGGGCACACTTCACGCAGTTTGACCCTTTAAATAATACTACAACCAGAAACATACAGGTGCGCACATATACACAGATACACATTCTGTTTAATTTCTTCACATCTGCAGACTAGAGTAAGCTGAGGGTATAGTGTTAAACCAGGTACTACATAAACAGTATATAGTATATATACAGAGGATATAGTGTTAAACCAGGTACTACATACAGAGTATATAGTATACATACAGAGTATATAGTTTGACCAAAAGATCGTGCTGATCTTTGATCTCCTGGTTCTTCATCTCCAGCGCCACTTTCAGACTCATAATGTCCTCCTCTATGGGCTGGTATAACACACACTCGAATCATCACTACAGCCAGTACAATGGAAAGGTGGGAATGTGTACTGAATGTGTACTGACGTTATAAGTGAAAGGTGGAGCTACTGGTGGATGTGTACTGACACTATAAGGGATCTCTACCTGCAGTGACAGTCTGAGCTTCTCAAGTTCTTCCTCCAGAGATTTCTTCTCCTGTTCACAGGCCATTTTCATATCTGCCAGAGCAAGTATCATTACTGCTGGATATAACACAGATTGTATATACTACATAATTACTACTGAATATATAAAATATAATATATATAGTACTATACATATATTAGTATCACTTTTATTGGAGCCTAAAGGCTAACATTCATTATTAGTTATGTTAGTATTATTGCATTTCCATAGTACTTACCCTTGAGGGACCTGTTATGCTCCTCCTCCTCCTGCTGTTTCTGCAGGAGCTCTGTCTCCTCCTGCTGCTTGTGTTTCAGCATCTCCTGAAGAACCTGCAGCTCCTTCTGCTTCTGCAACCTCAACTCCTTCAGCTGCTCCAACAAACTGTTCTCCAACTCCTCCTTCTCACACCGCAAACACTCCAATCGGGCCACAGGCCCCACTAGTGACACAGAACCACACACACACACACACACACACACACACACACACACACACACACACACACACACACACACACACACACAGAAAGAGAGAGATAAACATGTATAAATGTGTAAGAATTTGAGGATAAAATTATTATGAGATTATTTATAATCAAACGACTACACTATACAACCACTTCTTCCTTTTATTTAGATATTATACAGATATGTACAGATATTTACATTTCATTTACCCGCGTGCGTCTCTCTTCTCCAAGGTAGCGGAGAGATATGAAAGGATAAAAGGGGAAAAGAATAAAATGCACGTCGGTTTTAAATTCGCAGGCTACCTGCGCTGAAGGCGTGGAAAACGAGCACGTGACGGAAAGGCTTCCGTACCCGATGGGTCCAAATCACATGCCCAGCAAAGTAGCCTTAAACCTGGACACACAATGGAGACCATTTGACCCTTTAAAATCATACTACAACCAGACTTCCAGGCCCAAGAGGTCACACAGTCATGCCCAGCAAAGTAGCTCTGGGCCTGGGCACACATGACGCAGTTTGACCGTTTAAATAAAACTAAACCAGACACATACAGGTGCGCACATATACACAGATACACATTCTGTTTAATTTCTTCACATCTGCAGACTAGAGTAAGCTGAGGGTATAGTGTTAAACCAGGTACTACATAAACAGTATATAGTATATATATAGAGGATATAGTGTTAAACCAGGTACTACATACAGAGTATATAGTATACATACAGAGTATATAGTTTGACCAAAAGATCGTGCTGATCTTTGATCTCCTGGTTCTTCATCTCCAGCGCTACTTTCAGACTCATAATGTCCTCCTCTATGGGCTGGTATAACACACACACGAATCATCACTACAGCCAGTACAATGGAAAGGTGGGAATGTGTACTGAATGTGTACTGACGTTATAAGTGAAAGGTGGAGGTACTGGTGGATGTGTACTGACACTATAAGGGATCTCTACCTGCAGTGACAGTCTGAGCTTCTCAAGTTCTTCCTCCAGAGATTTCTTCTCCTGTTCACAGGCCATTTTCATATCTGCCAGAGCAAGTATCATTACTGCTGGATATAACACAGATTGTATATACTACATAATTACTACTGAATATATAAAATATAATATATATAGTACTATACATATATTAGTATCACTTTTATTGGAGCCTAAAGGCTAACATTCATTATTAGTTATGTTAGTATTATTGCATTTCCATAGTACTTACTCTTGATGGACCTGTTATGCTCCTCCTCCTCCTGCTGTTTCTGCAGGAGCTCTGTCTCCTCTTGCTGCTTGTGTTTCAACATCTCCTGAAGAACCTGCAGCTCTTTCTGCTTCTGCAACCTCAACTCCTTCAGCTGCTCCAACAAATTGTTCTCCAACTCCTCCTTCTCACACTGCAAACACTCCAATCGGGCCACAGGCCCCACTAGTGACACAGAACCACACACACACACACACAAACACACACACACACACACACACACACACACACACAAAGAGAGAGATAAACATGTATAAATGTATAAGAATTTGTGGATAAAATTATTATGAGATTATTCATAATCAAACGACTACACTACACAACCACTTCTTCCTTTTATTTACATATTATACAGATATTTACAGATATTTACATTTTATTTACCCGCATGCGTCTCTCTTCTCCAAGGTAGCGGAGAGATATGAAAGGATAAAAGGGGAAAAGAATAAAATGCACGTCGGTTTTAAATTCCCAGGCTACCTGCGCTGAAGGCGTGGAAAACGAGCACGTGACGGAAAGGCTTCCGTACCCGATGGGTCCAAATCACATGCCCAGCAAAGTAGCCTTAAACCTGGACACACAATGGAGACCATTTGACCCTTTAAAATCATACTACAACCAGACTTCCAGGCCCAAGAGGTCACACAGTCATGCCCAGCAAGGATGCTTTAAACGTGGGCACACTTCAGACCGTTTCACTCTTTAAATCATTCAAAGCACCACATTTCAAGACCCAAGAGGTCACAGAATCATGCCCATCAAAGTAGCTCTGCGCCTGGGCACACTTCACGCAGTTTGACCCTTTAAATAATACTACAACCAGAAACATACAGGTGCGCACATATACACAGATACACATTCTGTTTAATTTCTTCACATCTGCAGACTAGAGTAAGCTGAGGGTATAGTGTTAAACCAGGTACTACATAAACAGTATATAGTATATATACAGAGGATATAGTGTTAAACCAGGTACTACATACAGAGTATATAGTATACATACAGAGTATATAGTTTGACCAAAAGATCGTGCTGATCTTTGATCTCCTGGTTCTTCATCTCCAGCGCCACTTTCAGACTCATAATGTCCTCCTCTATGGGCTGGTATAACACACACTCGAATCATCACTACAGCCAGTACAATGGAAAGGTGGGAATGTGTACTGAATGTGTACTGACGTTATAAGTGAAAGGTGGAGCTACTGGTGGATGTGTACTGACACTATAAGGGATCTCTACCTGCAGTGACAGTCTGAGCTTCTCAAGTTCTTCCTCCAGAGATTTCTTCTCCTGTTCACAGGCCATTTTCATATCTGCCAGAGCAAGTATCATTACTGCTGGATATAACACAGATTGTATATACTACATAATTACTACTGAATATATAAAATATAATATATATAGTACTATACATATATTAGTATCACTTTTATTGGAGCCTAAAGGCTAACATTCATTATTAGTTATGTTAGTATTATTGCATTTCCATAGTACTTACCCTTGAGGGACCTGTTATGCTCCTCCTCCTCCTGCTGTTTCTGCAGGAGCTCTGTCTCCTCCTGCTGCTTGTGTTTCAGCATCTCCTGAAGAACCTGCAGCTCCTTCTGCTTCTGCAACCTCAACTCCTTCAGCTGCTCCAACAAACTGTTCTCCAACTCCTCCTTCTCACACCGCAAACACTCCAATCGGGCCACAGGCCCCACTAGTGACACAGAACCACACACACACACACAGACACACACACACACACACAGAGAGAGATAAACATGTATAAATGTATAAGAATTTGTGGATAAAATTATTATGAGATTATTTATAATCAAACGACTACACTATACAACCACTTCTTCCTTTTATTTAGATATTATACAGATATGTACAGATATTTACATTTCATTTACCCGCGTGCGTCTCTCTTCTCCAAGGTAGCGGAGAGATATGAAAGGATAAAAGGGGAAAAGAATAAAATGCACGTCGGTTTTAAATTCGCAGGCTACCTGCGCTGAAGGCGTGGAAAACGAGCACGTGACGGAAAGGCTTCCGTACCCGATGGGTCCAAATCACATGCCCAGCAAAGTAGCCTTAAACCTGGACACACAATGGAGACCATTTGACCCTTTAAAATCATACTACAACCAGACTTCCAGGCCCAAGAGGTCACATAGTCATTCCCAGCAAAGTAGCTCTGGGCCTGGGCACACTTCACGCAGTTTGACCCTTTAAATAATACTACAACCAGACACATACAGGTGGGCACATATACACAGATACACATTCTGTTTAATTTCTTCACATCTGCAGACTAGAGTAAGCTGAGGGTATAGTGTTAAACCAGGTACTACATAAACAGTATATAGTATATATACAGAGGATATAGTGTTAAACCAGGTACTACATACAGAGTATATAGTATACATACAGAGTATATAGTTTGACCAAAAGATCGTGCTGATCTTTGATCTCCTGGTTCTTCATCTCCAGCGCTACTTTCAGACTCATAATGTCCTCCTCTATGGGCTGGTACAAAACACACACGAATCATCACTACAGCCAGTACAATGGAAAGGTGGGAATGTGTACTGAATGTGTACTGACGTTATAAGTGAAAGGTGGAGCTACTGGTGGATGTGTACTGACACTATAAGGGATCTCTACCTGCAGTGACAGTCTGAGCTTCTCAAGTTCTTCCTCCAGAGATTTCTTCTCCTGTTCACAGGCCATTTTCATATCTGCCAGAGCAAGTATCATTACTGCTGGATATAACACAGATTGTATATACTACATAATTACTACTGAATATATAATATATAATATATATAGTACTATACATATATTAGTGTCACTTTTATTGGAGCCTAAAGGCTAACATTCATTATTAGTTATGTTAGTATTATTGCATTTCCATAGTACTTACTCTTGATGGACCTGTTATGCTCCTCCTCCTCCTGCTGTTTCTGCAGGAGCTCTGTCTCCTCCTGCTGCTTGTGTTTCAGCATCTCCTGAAGAACCTGCAGCTCCTTCTGCAACCTCAACTCCTTCAGCTGCTCCAACAAACTGTTCTCCAACTCCTCCTTCTCACACCGCAAACACTCCAATCGGGCCACAGGCCCCACTAGTGACACAGAACCACACACACACACACACACACACACACACAGAGAGAGATAAACATGTATAAATGTATAAGAATTTGTGGATAAAATTATTATGAGATTATTTATAATCAAACGACTACACTACACAACCACATCTTCCTTTTATTTACATATTATACAGATATTTAGAGATATTTACATTTTATTTACCCGCGTGCGTCTCTCTTCTCCAAGGTAGCGGAGAGATATGAAAGGATAAAAGGGGAAAAGAATAAAATGCACGTCGGTTTTAAATTCGCAGGCTACCTGCGCTGAAGGCGTGGAAAACGAGCACGTGACGGAAAGGCTTCCGTACCCGATGGGTCCAAATCACATGCCCAGCAAAGTAGCCTTAAACCTGGACACACAATGGAGACCATTTGACCCTTTAAAATCATACTACAACCAGACTTCCAGGCCCGAGAGGTCACACAGTCATGCCCAGCAAAGTAGCTCTGGGCCTGGGCACACTTCACGCAGTTTGACCGTTTAAATAAAACTAGAAACAGACTTCCTGGCCCAAGAGGTCACACAGTCATGCCCAGCAAGGTTGCTTTAAACGTGGGCACACTTCAGACCGTTTCACTCTTTAAATCATTCAATGCACCACATTTCAAGGCCCAAGAGGTCACAGAATCATGCCCATCAAAGTAGCTCTGGGCCTGGGCACACTTTACGGAGTTTGACCCTTTAAATAATACTACAACCAGACACATACAGGTGCGCACATATACACAGATACACATTCTGTTTAATTTCTTCACATCTGCAGACTAGAGTAAGCTGAGGGTATAGTGTTAAACCAGGAGCTACATAAACAGAATATAGTATATATAAAGAGGATATAGTGTTAAACCAGGTACTACATACAGAGTATATAGTATACATACAGAGTATATAGTTTGACCAAAAGATCGTGCTGATCTTTGATCTCCTGGTTCTTCATCTCCAGCGCCACTTTCATACTCATAATGTCCTCCTCTATGGGCTGGTACAAAACACACACGAATCATCACTACAGCCAGTACAATGGAAAGGTGGGAATGTGTACTGAATGTGTACTGACGTTATAAGTGAAAGGTGGAGCTACTGGTGGATGTGTACTGACACTATAAGGGATCTCTACCTGCAGTGACAGTCTGAGCTTCTCAAGTTCTTCCTCCAGAGATTTCTTCTCCTGTTCACAGGCCATTTTCATATCTGCCAGAGCAAGTATCATTACTGCTGGATATAACACAGATTGTATATACTACATAATTACTACTGAATATATAATATATAATATATATAGTACTATACATATATTAGTGTCACTTTTATTGGAGCCTAAAGGCTAACATTCATTATTAGTTATGTTAGTATTATTGCATTTCCATAGTACTTACTCTTGATGGACCTGTTATGCTCCTCCTCCTCCTGCTGTTTCTGCAGGAGCTCTGTCTCCTCCTGCTGCTTGTGTTTCAGCATCTCCTGAAGAACCTGCAGCTCCTTCTGCAACCTCAACTCCTTCAGCTGCTCCAACAAACTGTTCTCCAACTCCTCCTTCTCACACCGCAAACACTCCAATCGGGCCACAGGCCCCACTAGTGACACAGAACCACACACACACACACACACACACACACACAGAGAGAGATAAACATGTATAAATGTATAAGAATTTGTGGATAAAATTATTATGAGATTATTTATAATCAAACGACTACACTACACAACCACATCTTCCTTTTATTTACATATTATACAGATATTTAGAGATATTTACATTTTATTTACCCGCGTGCGTCTCTCTTCTCCAAGGTAGCGGAGAGATATGAAAGGATAAAAGGGGAAAAGAATAAAATGCACGTCGGTTTTAAATTCGCAGGCTACCTGCGCTGAAGGCGTGGAAAACGAGCACGTGACGGAAAGGCTTCCGTACCCGATGGGTCCAAATCACATGCCCAGCAAAGTAGCCTTAAACCTGGACACACAATGGAGACCATTTGACCCTTTAAAATCATACTACAACCAGACTTCCAGGCCCGAGAGGTCACACAGTCATGCCCAGCAAAGTAGCTCTGGGCCTGGGCACACTTCACGCAGTTTGACCGTTTAAATAAAACTAGAAACAGACTTCCTGGCCCAAGAGGTCACACAGTCATGCCCAGCAAGGTTGCTTTAAACGTGGGCACACTTCAGACCGTTTCACTCTTTAAATCATTCAATGCACCACATTTCAAGGCCCAAGAGGTCACAGAATCATGCCCATCAAAGTAGCTCTGGGCCTGGGCACACTTTACGGAGTTTGACCCTTTAAATAATACTACAACCAGACACATACAGGTGCGCACATATACACAGATACACATTCTGTTTAATTTCTTCACATCTGCAGACTAGAGTAAGCTGAGGGTATAGTGTTAAACCAGGAGCTACATAAACAGAATATAGTATATATAAAGAGGATATAGTGTTAAACCAGGTACTACATACAGAGTATATAGTATACATACAGAGTATATAGTTTGACCAAAAGATCGTGCTGATCTTTGATCTCCTGGTTCTTCATCTCCAGCGCCACTTTCATACTCATAATGTCCTCCTCTATGGGCTGGTAAAACACAGACACGAATCATCACTACAGCCAGTACAATGGAAAGGTGGGAATGTGTACTGAATGTGTACTGACGTTATAAGTGAAAGGTGGAGCTACTGGTGGATGTGTACTGACACTATAAGGGATCTCTACCTGCAGTGACAGTCTGAGCTTCTCAAGTTCTTCCTCCAGAGATTTCTTCTCCTGTTCACAGGCCATTTTCATATCTGCCAGAGCAAGTATCATTACTGCTGGATATAACACAGATTGTATATACTACATAATTACTACTGAATATATAAAATATAATATATATAGTACTATACATATATTAGTGTCACTTTTATTGGAGCCTAAAGGCTAACATTCATTATTAGTTATGTTAGTATTATTGCATTTCCATAGTACTTACTCTTGATGGACCTGTTATGCTCCTCCTCCTCCTGCTGTTTCTGCAGGAGCTCTGTCTCCTCCTGCTGCTTGTGTTTCAGCATCTCCTGAAGAACCTGCAGCTCCTTCTGCAACCTCAACTCCTTCAGCTGCTCCAACAAACTGTTCTCCAACTCCTCCTTCTCACACCGCAAACACTCCAATCGGGCCACAGGCCCCACTAGTGACACAGAACCACACACACACACACACGCACACACACACACACACAGAAAGAGAGAGATAAACATGTATAAATGTATAAGAATTTGAGGATAAAATTATTATGAGATTATTTATAATCAAACGACTACACTATACAACCACTTCTTCCTTTTATTTAGATATTATACAGATATGTACAGATATTTACATTTTATTTACCCGCGTGCGTCTCTCTTCTCCAAGGTAGCGGAGAGATATGAAAGGATAAAAGGGGAAAAGAATAAAATGCACGTCGGTTTTAAATTCGCAGGCTACCTGCGCTGAAGGCGTGGAAAACGAGCACGTGACGGAAAGGCTTCCGTACCCGATGGGTCCAAATCACATGCCCAGCAAAGTAGCCTTAAACCTGGACACACAATGGAGACCATTTGACCCTTTAAAATCATACTACAACCAGACTTCCAGGCCCAAGAGGTCACACAGTCATGCCCAGCAAAGTAGCTCTGGGCCTGGGCACACATGACGCAGTTTGACCGTTTAAATAAAACTAAACCAGACACATACAGGTGCACACATATACACAGATACACATTCTGTTTAATTTCTTCACATCTGCAGACTAGAGTAAGCTGAGGGTATAGTGTTAAACCAGGTACTACATAAACAGTATATAGTATATATACAGAGGATATAGTGTTAAACCAGGTACTACATACAGAGTATATAGTATACATACAGAGTATATAGTTTGACCAAAAGATCGTGCTGATCTTTGATCTCCTGGTTCTTCATCTCCAGCGCTACTTTCAGACTCATAATGTCCTCCTCTATGGGCTGGTATAACACACACACGAATCATCACTACAGCCAGTACAATGGAAAGGTGGGAATGTGTACTGAATGTGTACTGACGTTATAAGTGAAAGGTGGAGGTACTGGTGGATGTGTACTGACACTATAAGGGATCTCTACCTGCAGTGACAGTCTGAGCTTCTCAAGTTCTTCCTCCAGAGATTTCTTCTCCTGTTCACAGGCCATTTTCATATCTGCCAGAGCAAGTATCATTACTGCTGGATATAACACAGATTGTATATACTACATAATTACTACTGAATATATAAAATATAATATATATAGTACTATACATATATTAGTATCACTTTTATTGGAGCCTAAAGGCTAACATTCATTATTAGTTATGTTAGTATTATTGCATTTCCATAGTACTTACTCTTGATGGACCTGTTATGCTCCTCCTCCTCCTGCTGTTTCTGCAGGAGCTCTGTCTCCTCTTGCTGCTTGTGTTTCAGCATCTCCTGAAGAACCTGCAGCTCTTTCTGCTTCTGCAACCTCAACTCCTTCAGCTGCTCCAACAAATTGTTCTCCAACTCCTCCTTCTCACACTGCAAACACTCCAATCGGGCCACAGGCCCCACTAGTGACACAGAACCACACACACACACACACACACACACACACAGAGAGAGATAAACATGTATAAATGTATAAGAATTTGTGGATAAAATTATTATGAGATTATTTATAATCAAACGACTACACTACACAACCACATCTTCCTTTTATTTACATATTATAGAGATATTTAGAGATATTTACATTTTATTTACCCGCGTGCGTCTCTCTTCTCCAAGGTAGCGGAGAGATATGAAAGGATAAAAGGGGAAAAGAATAAAATGCACGTCGGTTTTAAATTCGCAGGCTATCTGCGCTGAAGGCGTGGAAAACGAGCACGTGACGGAAAGGCTTCCGTACCCGATGGGTCCAAATCACATGCCCAGCAAAGTAGCCTTAAACCTGGACACACAATGGAGACCATTTGACCCTTTAAAATCATACTACAACCAGACTTCCAGGCCCGAGAGGTCACACAGTCATGCCCAGCAAAGTAGCTCTGGGCCTGGGCACACTTCACGCAGTTTGACCGTTTAAATAAAACTAGAAACAGACTTCCTGGCCCAAGAGGTCACACAGTCATGCCCAGCAAGGTTGCTTTAAACGTGGGCACACTTCAGACCGTTTCACTCTTTAAATCATTCAATGCACCACATTTCAAGGCCCAAGAGGTCACAGAATCATGCCCATCAAAGTAGCTCTGGGCCTGGGCACACTTTACGGAGTTTGACCCTTTAAATAATACTACAACCAGACACATACAGGTGCGCACATATACACAGATACACATTCTGTTTAATTTCTTCACATCTGCAGACTAGAGTAAGCTGAGGGTATAGTGTTAAACCAGGAGCTACATAAACAGAATATAGTATATATAAAGAGGATATAGTGTTAAACCAGGTACTACATACAGAGTATATAGTATACATACAGAGTATATAGTTTGACCAAAAGATCGTGCTGATCTTTGATCTCCTGGTTCTTCATCTCCAGCGCCACTTTCATACTCATAATGTCCTCCTCTATGGGCTGGTACAAAACACACACGAATCATCACTACAGCCAGTACAATGGAAAGGTGGGAATGTGTACTGAATGTGTACTGACGTTATAAGTGAAAGGTGGAGCTACTGGTGGATGTGTACTGACACTATAAGGGATCTCTACCTGCAGTGACAGTCTGAGCTTCTCAAGTTCTTCCTCCAGAGATTTCTTCTCCTGTTCACAGGCCATTTTCATATCTGCCAGAGCAAGTATCATTACTGCTGGATATAACACAGATTGTATATACTACATAATTACTACTGAATATATAAAATATAATATATATAGTACTATACATATATTAGTGTCACTTTTATTGGAGCCTAAAGGCTAACATTCATTATTAGTTATGTTAGTATTATTGCATTTCCATAGTACTTACTCTTGATGGACCTGTTATGCTCCTCCTCCTCCTGCTGTTTCTGCAGGAGCTCTGTCTCCTCCTGCTGCTTGTGTTTCAGCATCTCCTGAAGAACCTGCAGCTCCTTCTGCAACCTCAACTCCTTCAGCTGCTCCAACAAACTGTTCTCCAACTCCTCCTTCTCACACCGCAAACACTCCAATCGGGCCACAGGCCCCACTAGTGACACAGAACCACACACACACACACACACACACACACACACAGAAAGAGAGAGATAAACATGTATAAATGTATAAGAATTTGAGGATAAAATTATTATGAGATTATTTATAATCAAACGACTACACTATACAACCACTTCTTCCTTTTATTTAGATATTATACAGATATGTACAGATATTTACATTTTATTTACCCGCGTGCGTCTCTCTTCTCCAAGGTAGCGGAGAGATATGAAAGGATAAAAGGGGAAAAGAATAAAATGCACGTCGGTTTTAAATTCGCAGGCTACCTGCGCTGAAGGCGTGGAAAACGAGCACGTGACGGAAAGGCTTCCGTACCCGATGGGTCCAAATCACATGCCCAGCAAAGTAGCCTTAAACCTGGACACACAATGGAGACCATTTGACCCTTTAAAATCATACTACAACCAGACTTCCAGGCCCAAGAGGTCACACAGTCATGCCCAGCAAAGTAGCTCTGGGCCTGGGCACACATGACGCAGTTTGACCGTTTAAATAAAACTAAACCAGACACATACAGGTGCACACATATACACAGATACACATTCTGTTTAATTTCTTCACATCTGCAGACTAGAGTAAGCTGAGGGTATAGTGTTAAACCAGGTACTACATAAACAGTATATAGTATATATACAGAGGATATAGTGTTAAACCAGGTACTACATACAGAGTATATAGTATACATACAGAGTATATAGTTTGACCAAAAGATCGTGCTGATCTTTGATCTCCTGGTTCTTCATCTCCAGCGCTACTTTCAGACTCATAATGTCCTCCTCTATGGGCTGGTATAACACACACACGAATCATCACTACAGCCAGTACAATGGAAAGGTGGGAATGTGTACTGAATGTGTACTGACGTTATAAGTGAAAGGTGGAGGTACTGGTGGATGTGTACTGACACTATAAGGGATCTCTACCTGCAGTGACAGTCTGAGCTTCTCAAGTTCTTCCTCCAGAGATTTCTTCTCCTGTTCACAGGCCATTTTCATATCTGCCAGAGCAAGTATCATTACTGCTGGATATAACACAGATTGTATATACTACATAATTACTACTGAATATATAAAATATAATATATATAGTACTATACATATATTAGTATCACTTTTATTGGAGCCTAAAGGCTAACATTCATTATTAGTTATGTTAGTATTATTGCATTTCCATAGTACTTACTCTTGATGGACCTGTTATGCTCCTCCTCCTCCTGCTGTTTCTGCAGGAGCTCTGTCTCCTCTTGCTGCTTGTGTTTCAGCATCTCCTGAAGAACCTGCAGCTCTTTCTGCTTCTGCAACCTCAACTCCTTCAGCTGCTCCAACAAATTGTTCTCCAACTCCTCCTTCTCACACTGCAAACACTCCAATCGGGCCACAGGCCCCACTAGTGACACAGAACCACACACACACACACACACACACACACACAGAGAGAGATAAACATGTATAAATGTATAAGAATTTGTGGATAAAATTATTATGAGATTATTTATAATCAAACGACTACACTACACAACCACATCTTCCTTTTATTTACATATTATACAGATATTTAGAGATATTTACATTTTATTTACCCGCGTGCGTCTCTCTTCTCCAAGGTAGCGGAGAGATATGAAAGGATAAAAGTGGAAAAGAATAAAATGCACGTCGGTTTTAAATTCGCAGGCTACCTGCGCTGAAGGCGTGGAAAACGAGCACGTGACGGAAAGGCTTCCGTACCCGATGGGTCCAAATCACATGCCCAGCAAAGTAGCCTTAAACCTGGACACACAATGGAGACCATTTGACCCTTTAAAATCATACTACAACCAGACTTCCAGGCCCGAGAGGTCACACAGTCATGCCCAGCAAAGTAGCTCTGGGCCTGGGCACACTTCACGCAGTTTGACCGTTTAAATAAAACTAGAAACAGACTTCCTGGCCCAAGAGGTCACACAGTCATGCCCAGCAAGGTTGCTTTAAACGTGGGCACACTTCAGACCGTTTCACTCTTTAAATCATTCAATGCACCACATTTCAAGGCCCAAGAGGTCACAGAATCATGCCCATCAAAGTAGCTCTGGGCCTGGGCACACTTTACGGAGTTTGACCCTTTAAATAATACTACAACCAGACACATACAGGTGCGCACATATACACAGATACACATTCTGTTTAATTTCTTCACATCTGCAGACTAGAGTAAGCTGAGGGTATAGTGTTAAACCAGGAGCTACATAAACAGAATATAGTATATATAAAGAGGATATAGTGTTAAACCAGGTACTACATACAGAGTATATAGTATACATACAGAGTATATAGTTTGACCAAAAGATCGTGCTGATCTTTGATCTCCTGGTTCTTCATCTCCAGCGCCACTTTCATACTCATAATGTCCTCCTCTATGGGCTGGTACAAAACACACACGAATCATCACTACAGCCAGTACAATGGAAAGGTGGGAATGTGTACTGAATGTGTACTGACGTTATAAGTGAAAGGTGGAGCTACTGGTGGATGTGTACTGACACTATAAGGGATCTCTACCTGCAGTGACAGTCTGAGCTTCTCAAGTTCTTCCTCCAGAGATTTCTTCTCCTGTTCACAGGCCATTTTCATATCTGCCAGAGCAAGTATCATTACTGCTGGATATAACACAGATTGTATATACTACATAATTACTACTGAATATATAAAATATAATATATATAGTACTATACATATATTAGTGTCACTTTTATTGGAGCCTAAAGGCTAACATTCATTATTAGTTATGTTAGTATTATTGCATTTCCATAGTACTTACTCTTGATGGACCTGTTATGCTCCTCCTCCTCCTGCTGTTTCTGCAGGAGCTCTGTCTCCTCCTGCTGCTTGTGTTTCAGCATCTCCTGAAGAACCTGCAGCTCCTTCTGCAACCTCAACTCCTTCAGCTGCTCCAACAAACTGTTCTCCAACTCCTCCTTCTCACACCGCAAACACTCCAATCGGGCCACAGGCCCCACTAGTGACACAGAACCACACACACACACACATGCACACACACACACACACACAGAAAGAGAGAGATAAACATGTATAAATGTATAAGAATTTGAGGATAAAATTATTATGAGATTATTTATAATCAAACGACTACACTATACAACCACTTCTTCCTTTTATTTAGATATTATACAGATATGTACAGATATTTACATTTTATTTACCCGCGTGCGTCTCTCTTCTCCAAGGTAGCGGAGAGATATGAAAGGATAAAAGGGGAAAAGAATAAAATGCACGTCGGTTTTAAATTCGCAGGCTACCTGCGCTGAAGGCGTGGAAAACGAGCACGTGACGGAAAGGCTTCCGTACCCGATGGGTCCAAATCACATGCCCAGCAAAGTAGCCTTAAACCTGGACACACAATGGAGACCATTTGACCCTTTAAAATCATACTACAACCAGACTTCCAGGCCCAAGAGGTCACACAGTCATGCCCAGCAAAGTAGCTCTGGGCCTGGGCACACATGACGCAGTTTGACCGTTTAAATAAAACTAAACCAGACACATACAGGTGCACACATATACACAGATACACATTCTGTTTAATTTCTTCACATCTGCAGACTAGAGTAAGCTGAGGGTATAGTGTTAAACCAGGTACTACATAAACAGTATATAGTATATATACAGAGGATATAGTGTTAAACCAGGTACTACATACAGAGTATATAGTATACATACAGAGTATATAGTTTGACCAAAAGATCGTGCTGATCTTTGATCTCCTGGTTCTTCATCTCCAGCGCTACTTTCAGACTCATAATGTCCTCCTCTATGGGCTGGTATAACACACACACGAATCATCACTACAGCCAGTACAATGGAAAGGTGGGAATGTGTACTGAATGTGTACTGACGTTATAAGTGAAAGGTGGAGGTACTGGTGGATGTGTACTGACACTATAAGGGATCTCTACCTGCAGTGACAGTCTGAGCTTCTCAAGTTCTTCCTCCAGAGATTTCTTCTCCTGTTCACAGGCCATTTTCATATCTGCCAGAGCAAGTATCATTACTGCTGGATATAACACAGATTGTATATACTACATAATTACTACTGAATATATAAAATATAATATATATAGTACTATACATATATTAGTATCACTTTTATTGGAGCCTAAAGGCTAACATTCATTATTAGTTATGTTAGTATTATTGCATTTCCATAGTACTTACTCTTGATGGACCTGTTATGCTCCTCCTCCTCCTGCTGTTTCTGCAGGAGCTCTGTCTCCTCTTGCTGCTTGTGTTTCAGCATCTCCTGAAGAACCTGCAGCTCTTTCTGCTTCTGCAACCTCAACTCCTTCAGCTGCTCCAACAAATTGTTCTCCAACTCCTCCTTCTCACACTGCAAACACTCCAATCGGGCCACAGGCCCCACTAGTGACACAGAACCACACACACACACACACACACACACACACACAGAGAGAGATAAACATGTATAAATGTATAAGAATTTGTGGATAAAATTATTATGAGATTATTTATAATCAAACGACTACACTACACAACCACATCTTCCTTTTATTTACATATTATACAGATATTTAGAGATATTTACATTTTATTTACCCGCGTGCGTCTCTCTTCTCCAAGGTAGCGGAGAGATATGAAAGGATAAAAGGGGAAAAGAATAAAATGCACGTCGGTTTTAAATTCGCAGGCTACCTGCGCTGAAGGCGTGGAAAACGAGCACGTGACGGAAAGGCTTCCGTACCCGATGGGTCCAAATCACATGCCCAGCAAAGTAGCCTTAAACCTGGACACACAATGGAGACCATTTGACCCTTTAAAATCATACTACAACCAGACTTCCAGGCCCGAGAGGTCACACAGTCATGCCCAGCAAAGTAGCTCTGGGCCTGGGCACACTTCACGCAGTTTGACCGTTTAAATAAAACTAGAAACAGACTTCCTGGCCCAAGAGGTCACACAGTCATGCCCAGCAAGGTTGCTTTAAACGTGGGCACACTTCAGACCGTTTCACTCTTTAAATCATTCAATGCACCACATTTCAAGGCCCAAGAGGTCACAGAATCATGCCCATCAAAGTAGCTCTGGGCCTGGGCACACTTTACGGAGTTTGACCCTTTAAATAATACTACAACCAGACACATACAGGTGCGCACATATACACAGATACACATTCTGTTTAATTTCTTCACATCTGCAGACTAGAGTAAGCTGAGGGTATAGTGTTAAACCAGGAGCTACATAAACAGAATATAGTATATATAAAGAGGATATAGTGTTAAACCAGGTACTACATACAGAGTATATATTATACATACAGAGTATATAGTTTGACCAAAAGATCGTGCTGATCTTTGATCTCCTGGTTCTTCATCTCCAGCGCCACTTTCATACTCATAATGTCCTCCTCTATGGGCTGGTACAAAACACACACGAATCATCACTACAGCCAGTACAATGGAAAGGTGGGAATGTGTACTGA
This sequence comes from Electrophorus electricus, assembly GCF_041902795.1. Lineage (NCBI taxonomy): Eukaryota > Metazoa > Chordata > Actinopteri > Gymnotiformes > Gymnotidae > Electrophorus > Electrophorus electricus. The sequence continues at coordinate 31,664,534 of NC_137505.1, read as the reverse complement.
ATGTGTACTGACGTTATAAGTGAAAGGTGGAGCTACTGGTGGATGTGTACTGACACTATAAGGGATCTCTACCTGCAGTGACAGTCTGAGCTTCTCAAGTTCTTCCTCCAGAGATTTCTTCTCCTGTTCACAGGCCATTTTCATATCTGCCAGAGCAAGTATCATTACTGCTGGATATAACACAGATTGTATATACTACATAATTACTACTGAATATATAAAATATAATATATATAGTACTATACATATATTAGTGTCACTTTTATTGGAGCCTAAAGGCTAACATTCATTATTAGTTATGTTAGTATTATTGCATTTCCACAGTACTTACTCTTGATGGACCTGTTATGCTCCTCCTCCTCCTGCTGTTTCTGCAGGAGCTCTGTCTCCTCCTGCTGCTTGTGTTTCAGCATCTCCTGAAGAACCTGCAGCTCCTTCTGCAACCTCAACTCCTTCAGCTGCTCCAACAAACTGTTCTCCAACTCCTCCTTCTCACACCGCAAACACTCCAATCGGGCCACAGGCCCCACTAGTGACACAGAACCACACACACACACACACACACACACACACACAGAAAGAGAGAGATAAACATGTATAAATGTATAAGAATTTGAGGATAAAATTATTATGAGATTATTTATAATCAAACGACTACACTATACAACCACTTCTTCCTTTTATTTAGATATTATACAGATATGTACAGATATTTACATTTTATTTACCCGCGTGCGTCTCTCTTCTCCAAGGTAGCGGAGAGATATGAAAGGATAAAAGGGGAAAAGAATAAAATGCACGTCGGTTTTAAATTCGCAGGCTACCTGCGCTGAAGGCGTGGAAAACGAGCACGTGACGGAAAGGCTTCCGTACCCGATGGGTCCAAATCACATGCCCAGCAAAGTAGCCTTAAACCTGGACACACAATGGAGACCATTTGACCCTTTAAAATCATACTACAACCAGACTTCCAGGCCCAAGAGGTCACACAGTCATGCCCAGCAAAGTAGCTCTGGGCCTGGGCACACATGACGCAGTTTGACCGTTTAAATAAAACTAAACCAGACACATACAGGTGCACACATATACACAGATACACATTCTGTTTAATTTCTTCACATCTGCAGACTAGAGTAAGCTGAGGGTATAGTGTTAAACCAGGTACTACATAAACAGTATATAGTATATATACAGAGGATATAGTGTTAAACCAGGTACTACATACAGAGTATATAGTATACATACAGAGTATATAGTTTGACCAAAAGATCGTGCTGATCTTTGATCTCCTGGTTCTTCATCTCCAGCGCTACTTTCAGACTCATAATGTCCTCCTCTATGGGCTGGTATAACACACACACGAATCATCACTACAGCCAGTACAATGGAAAGGTGGGAATGTGTACTGAATGTGTACTGACGTTATAAGTGAAAGGTGGAGGTACTGGTGGATGTGTACTGACACTATAAGGGATCTCTACCTGCAGTGACAGTCTGAGCTTCTCAAGTTCTTCCTCCAGAGATTTCTTCTCCTGTTCACAGGCCATTTTCATATCTGCCAGAGCAAGTATCATTACTGCTGGATATAACACAGATTGTATATACTACATAATTACTACTGAATATATAAAATATAATATATATAGTACTATACATATATTAGTGTCACTTTTATTGGAGCCTAAAGGCTAACATTCATTATTAGTTATGTTAGTATTATTGCATTTCCATAGTACTTACTCTTGATGGACCTGTTATGCTCCTCCTCCTCCTGCTGTTTCTGCAGGAGCTCTGTCTCCTCCTGCTGCTTGTGTTTCAGCATCTCCTGAAGAACCTGCAGCTCCTTCTGCAACCTCAACTCCTTCAGCTGCTCCAACAAACTGTTCTCCAACTCCTCCTTCTCACACCGCAAACACTCCAATCGGGCCACAGGCCCCACTAGTGACACAGAACCACACACACACACACACACACACACACACACAGAAAGAGAGAGATAAACATGTATAAATGTATAAGAATTTGAGGATAAAATTATTATGAGATTATTTATAATCAAACGACTACACTATACAACCACTTCTTCCTTTTATTTAGATATTATACAGATATGTACAGATATTTACATTTTATTTACCCGCGTGCGTCTCTCTTCTCCAAGGTAGCGGAGAGATATGAAAGGATAAAAGGGGAAAAGAATAAAATGCACGTCGGTTTTAAATTCGCAGGCTACCTGCGCTGAAGGCGTGGAAAACGAGCACGTGACGGAAAGGCTTCCGTACCCGATGGGTCCAAATCACATGCCCAGCAAAGTAGCCTTAAACCTGGACACACAATGGAGACCATTTGACCCTTTAAAATCATACTACAACCAGACTTCCAGGCCCAAGAGGTCACACAGTCATGCCCAGCAAAGTAGCTCTGGGCCTGGGCACACATGACGCAGTTTGACCGTTTAAATAAAACTAAACCAGACACATACAGGTGCACACATATACACAGATACACATTCTGTTTAATTTCTTCACATCTGCAGACTAGAGTAAGCTGAGGGTATAGTGTTAAACCAGGTACTACATAAACAGTATATAGTATATATACAGAGGATATAGTGTTAAACCAGGTACTACATACAGAGTATATAGTATACATACAGAGTATATAGTTTGACCAAAAGATCGTGCTGATCTTTGATCTCCTGGTTCTTCATCTCCAGCGCTACTTTCAGACTCATAATGTCCTCCTCTATGGGCTGGTATAACACACACACGAATCATCACTACAGCCAGTACAATGGAAAGGTGGGAATGTGTACTGAATGTGTACTGACGTTATAAGTGAAAGGTGGAGGTACTGGTGGATGTGTACTGACACTATAAGGGATCTCTACCTGCAGTGACAGTCTGAGCTTCTCAAGTTCTTCCTCCAGAGATTTCTTCTCCTGTTCACAGGCCATTTTCATATCTGCCAGAGCAAGTATCATTACTGCTGGATATAACACAGATTGTATATACTACATAATTACTACTGAATATATAAAATATAATATATATAGTACTATACATATATTAGTATCACTTTTATTGGAGCCTAAAGGCTAACATTCATTATTAGTTATGTTAGTATTATTGCATTTCCATAGTACTTACTCTTGATGGACCTGTTATGCTCCTCCTCCTCCTGCTGTTTCTGCAGGAGCTCTGTCTCCTCTTGCTGCTTGTGTTTCAGCATCTCCTGAAGAACCTGCAGCTCTTTCTGCTTCTGCAACCTCAACTCCTTCAGCTGCTCCAACAAATTGTTCTCCAACTCCTCCTTCTCACACTGCAAACACTCCAATCGGGCCACAGGCCCCACTAGTGACACAGAACCACACACACACACACACACACACACACACAGAGAGAGATAAACATGTATAAATGTATAAGAATTTGTGGATAAAATTATTATGAGATTATTTATAATCAAACGACTACACTACACAACCACATCTTCCTTTTATTTACATATTATACAGATATTTAGAGATATTTACATTTTATTTACCCGCGTGCGTCTCTCTTCTCCAAGGTAGCGGAGAGATATGAAAGGATAAAAGGGGAAAAGAATAAAATGCACGTCGGTTTTAAATTCGCAGGCTACCTGCGCTGAAGGCGTGGAAAACGAGCACGTGACGGAAAGGCTTCCGTACCCGATGGGTCCAAATCACATGCCCAGCAAAGTAGCCTTAAACCTGGACACACAATGGAGACCATTTGACCCTTTAAAATCATACTACAACCAGACTTCCAGGCCCGAGAGGTCACACAGTCATGCCCAGCAAAGTAGCTCTGGGCCTGGGCACACTTCACGCAGTTTGACCGTTTAAATAAAACTAGAAACAGACTTCCTGGCCCAAGAGGTCACACAGTCATGCCCAGCAAGGTTGCTTTAAACGTGGGCACACTTCAGACCGTTTCACTCTTTAAATCATTCAATGCACCACATTTCAAGGCCCAAGAGGTCACAGAATCATGCCCATCAAAGTAGCTCTGGGCCTGGGCACACTTTACGGAGTTTGACCCTTTAAATAATACTACAACCAGACACATACAGGTGCGCACATATACACAGATACACATTCTGTTTAATTTCTTCACATCTGCAGACTAGAGTAAGCTGAGGGTATAGTGTTAAACCAGGAGCTACATAAACAGAATATAGTATATATAAAGAGGATATAGTGTTAAACCAGGTACTACATACAGAGTATATAGTATACATACAGAGTATATAGTTTGACCAAAAGATCGTGCTGATCTTTGATCTCCTGGTTCTTCATCTCCAGCGCCACTTTCATACTCATAATGTCCTCCTCTATGGGCTGGTATAACCCACACATACGAATCATCACGACAGCCAGTACAATGGAAAGGTGGGAATGTGTACTGAATGTGTACTGACGTTATAAGTGAAAGGTGGAGGTACTGGTGGATGTGTACTGACACTATAAGGGATCTCTACCTGCAGTGACAGTCTGAGCTTCTCAAGTTCTTCCTCCAGAGATTTCTTCTCCTGTTCACAGGCCATTTTCATATCTGCCAGAGCAAGTATCATTACTGCTGGATATAACATAGATTGTATATACTACATAATTACTACTGAATATATAAAATATAATATATATAGTACTATACATATATTAGTATCACTTTTATTGGAGCCTAAAGGCTAGCATTCATTATTAGTTATGTTAGTATTATTGCATTTCCATAGTACTTACTCTTGATGGACCTGTTATGCTCCTCCTCCTCCTGCTGTTTCTGCAGGAGCTCTGTCTCCTCATGCTGCTTGTGTTTCAGCATCTCCTGAAGAACCTGCAGCTCCTTCTGCTTCTGCAACCTCAACTCCTTCAGCTGCTCCAACAAACTGTTCTCCAACTCCTCCTTCTCACACCGCAAACACTCCAATCGGGCCACAGGCCCCACTAGTGACACAGAACCACACACACACACACACACACACAAAGAGAGAGATAAACATGTATAAATGTATAAGAATTTGTGCATAAAATTATTATGAGATTATTTATAATCAAACGACTACACTACACAACCACATCTTCCTTTTATTTACATATTATACAGATATTTAGAGATATTTACATTTTATTTACCCGCGTGCGTCTCTCTTCTCCAAGGTAGCGGAGATATATGAAAGGATAAAAGGGGAAAAGAATAAAATGCACGTCGGTTTTAAATTCGCAGGCTACCTGCGCTGAAGGCGTGGAAAACGAGCACGTGACGGAAAGGCTTCCGTACCCGATGGGTCCAAATCACATGCCCAGCAAAGTAGCCTTAAACCTGGACACACAATGGAGAGCATTTGACCCTTTAAAATCATACTACAACCAGACTTCCAGGCCCAAGAGGTCACACAGCCATGCCCAGCAAAGTAGCTCTGGGCCTGGGCACACTTCACGCAGTTTGACCGTTTAAATAAAACTAGAAACAGACTTCCTGGCCCAAGAGGTCACAGTCATACCCAGCAAAGTACGTTTAAACCTGGAAACAAATCAGATCCTTTCTGTCATTCAAAGGAATGGGCCTGCAACTCACAACCACATCCCCAGTGAAGCGCACCGTCACCCAGCCACACTACCCCACCTTGCCCGTCCTGGAACAACCACACCTCCAGGGCACCACATGCCAATCTCTCATGCCCAGCAAACTGCAACCTCACGCAGCCAGGCCACACACTGTCTCCCCTTGTACAGTCCAAGGACGAACTCCTCCACAAACCTGGTGTTCACGCGCACACACGCAATTACAACGAATTGGTGGAGAACTTTGAAACAAACGTGCTGACTTTGAATACTCACATCTAGGCTGGGCCAGGTCCAAATGGCCTGCAGCTCGGTGCGCATTAACTGCTTGACTGTCCGTCACGAACGCCACCTGCCAAGCGTTCGTTCCGTCCCTGGCGGATTTTAAAAAATCGTAGCGTGAGAACGATGGGTCCGATCCACGTGCCGCTTAAAGGCGATTACAGGGGAGATGCAACCCTTTCCAAAGAACCATGAAAAGACTTTCTACTCCCAAGGAAACGAGATATTAAGCCGCAATGACATCCGACGCGCGCATTTTCTCCGCCGCGCAGCACATTTAAAAAAATCATAGCGTGAAAACCGTGGGTTCGATCCGCGTGCCGCTCGAAGGCGATTACAGGGGAGATGCAGCCCTTTCCAAAGAGGCATGAACAGACTTCCTACTCCCAAGGAGCCCAAAGATATTAAGCCGCAAATACGTCCTACGCGCGTCTTTTCTACGCCGCGCACCACATTTAAAAAATCGTATCGGAAGAACGGTGGGTCCAATCCGCGTGCCGCTTAAAGGCGATTACAAGGGAGATGCAAACCTTTCCAAAGAGCCATGAAAAGACTTTCTACTCCCAAGGAGACAATAGATATTAAGCCGAAATGACGTCCGACGCGCGCATTTTCTCCGCCGCGCACCACATTTAAAAAAATCATAGCGTGAAAACCGTGGGTTCGATCCGCGTGCCGCTCGAAGGCGATTACAGCGGAGATGCAGCCCTTTCCAAAGAGCCATGAAAAGACTTTCTACTCCCAAGGAGACAAGAGATATTAAGCCGAAATGACGTCCGACGCGCGCATTTCCTCCGCCGCGCACCACATTTAAAAAAATCATAGCGTGAAAACCGTGGGTTCGATCCGCGTGCCGCTCGAAGGCGATTACAGCGGAGATGCAGCCCTTTCCAAAGAGCCATGAAAAGACTTTCTACTCCCAAGGAGACAAGAGATATTAAGCCGAAATGACGTCCGACGCGCGCATTTTCTCCGCCGCGCACCACATTTAAAAAAATCATAGCGTGAAAACCGTGGGTTCGATCCGCGTGCCGCTCGAAGGCGATTACAGCGGAGATGCAGCCCTTTCCAAAGAGCCATGAAAAGACTCTCTACTCCCAAGGAGACAAGAGATATTAAGCCGAAATGACGTCCGACGCGCGCATTTCCTCCGCCGCGCAACACATTTAAAAAAAATCGTAGCGTGAAAAACGTGGGTTCGATCCGCGTGCCGCTCGAAGGCGATTACAGGGGAGATGCATCCCTTTCAAAAGAGCCATGAACAGACTTTCTACTCCCAAGGAGACAAGAGATATTAAGCCGAAATGACGTCCGACGCGCGCATTTCCTCCGCCGCGCACCACATTTAAAAAAATCATAGCGTGAAAACCGTGGGTTCGATCCGCGTGCCGCTCGAAGGCGATTACAGGGGAGATGCAGCCCTTTCCAAAGAGCCATGAACAGACTTTCTACACCCAATGATACAAGAGATATTAAGCCGCAAATACGTCCGGCGCGCGTCTTTTCTCCGCCGCGCAACACATTTAAAAAAAATCGTAGCGTGAAAACCGTGGGTTCGATCCGCGTGCCGCTCGAAGACGATTAAAGGGGAGATGCAGCCCTTTCCAAAGAGCCATGAAAAGACTTTCTACTCCCAAGGAGACAAGAGATATTAAGCCGAAATGACGTCCGACGCGCGCATTTCCTCCGCCGCGCACCACATTTAAAAAAATCATAGCGTGAAAACCGTGGGTTCGATCCGCGTGCCGCTCGAAGGCGATTACAGGGGAGATGCAGCCCTTTCCAAAGAGGCATGAACAGACTTCCTACTCCCAAGGAGCCCAAAGATATTAAGCCGCAAATACGTCCTACGCGCGTCTTTTCTACGCCGCGCACCACATTTAAAAAATCGTATCGGAAGAACGGTGGGTCCAATCCGCGTGCCGCTTAAAGACGATTACAAGGGAGATGCAAACCTTTCCAAAGAGCCATGAAAAGACTTTCTACTCCCAAGGAGACAATAGATATTAAGCCGAAATGACGTCCGACGCGCGCATTTTCTCCGCCGCGCACCACATTTAAAAAAATCATAGCGTGAAAACCGTGGGTTCGATCCGCGTGCCGCTCGAAGGCGATTACAGCGGAGATGCAGCCCTTTCCAAAGAGCCATTAAAAGACTTTCTACTCCCAAGGAGACAAGAGATATTAAGCCGAAATGACGTCCGACGCGCGCATTTCCTCCGCCGCGCACCACATTTAAAAAAATCATAGCGTGAAAACCGTGGGTTCGATCCGCGTGCCGCTCGAAGGCGATTACAGGGGAGATGCAGCCCTTTCAAAAGAGCCATGAACAGACTTTCTACACCCAATGAGACAAGAGATATTAAGCCGCAAATACGTCCGGCGCGCGTCTTTTCTCCGCCGCGCAACACATTTAAAAAAAATCGTAGCGTGAAAAACGTGGGTTCGATCCGCGTGCCGCTCGAAGGCGATTACAGGGGAGATGCATCCCTTTCAAAAGAGCCATGAACAGACTTTCTACTCCCAAGGAGACCAGAAATATTAACATATAAAGCGTTACGCTCCAGTCGGATGAACGAGAAACGCTTGTACAATTGCAACGAATTGGAGGAGAAAGTTTAAACAAACGCGCTGACTTTGAACGCTCACATCTAGGCCGGGCCAACTCCAAATGGCGTGCAACTCGGTGCGCATCACCTCCATGACTGTCCCTAACGAACGCCACCTGCCACGCTTTCGGCCCGTCCCTGGCGGCATTAAAAAATCGTAGCGTGATAACGATGGTTCCGATGCGCGTGCCGCTCGAAGGCGATTACAGGGGAGATACAGCCCTTTCCAAAGAGCCATGAACAGACTTTCTACTCCCAAGGAGACAAGAGATATTACGCGCATTTTCTCCGACGCGCACCACGTTTGAAAAATCGTAGCGTGAGAACGGTGGGTCCGATCCGCGTGCCGCTTAAAGGCGATTACAGGGGAGATGCATCCCTTTCCAAAGAGCCATGAACAGACTTTCTACTCCCAAGGAGACCAGAGATATTAACAGATAAAGCGTTACGCTCCAGTCGGATGAGCGAGAAACGCTTGTACAATTGCAACGAATTGGAGGAGAAAGTTTAAACAAACGCGCTGACTTTGAAGGCTCACATCTAGGCCGGGCCAGGTCCAAATGGCCTGCAACTCGGTCCGCATCACGTCCATGACTTTTCCTAACGAACGTCACCTGCCAAGCTTTCGGCCCGTCCCTGTCGGCATTAAAAAATCGTAGCGTGATAACGATGGTTCCGATCCGCGTGCCGCGCGAAGGCGATTACAGGGGAGATGCAGCCCTTTCCAAAGAACCATGAAAAGACTTTCTACTCCCAAGGAGACAAGAGATATTAAGCCGCAATGACGTCCGACGCGCGCATTTTCTCCGCCGCGCAGCACATTTAAAAAAATCATAGTGTGAAAACCGTGGGTTCGATCCACGTGCCGCTCGAAGGCGATTACAGGGGAGATGCAGCCCTTTCCAAAGAGCCATGAACAGACTTCCTACTCCCAAGGAGCCCAAAGATATTAAGCCGCAAATACGTCCTACGCGCGTCTTTTCCACGCCGCGCACCACATTTAAAAAATCGTATCGGAAGAACGGTGGGTCCAATCCGCGTGCCGCTTAAAGGCGATTACAAGGGAGATGCAAACCTTTCCAAAGAGCCATGAAAAGACTTTCTACTCCCAAGGAGACAATAGATATTAAGCCGAAATGAAGTCCGACGCGCGCATTTTCTCCGACGCGCACCACATTTAAAAAAATCATAGCGTGAAAACCGTGGGTTCGATCCGCGTGCCGATCGAAGGCGATTACAGCGGAGATGCAGCCCTTTCCAAAGAGCCATGAAAAGACTTTCTACTCCCAAGGAGACAAGAGATATTAAGCCGAAATGACGTCCGACGTGCGCATTTCCTCCGCCGCGCACCACATTTAAAAAAATCATAGCGTGAAAACCGTGGGTTCGATCCGCGTGCCGCTCGAAGGCGATTACAGGGGAGATGCAGCCCTTTCCAAAGAGCCATGAACAGACTTTCTACACCCAATGAGACAAGAGATATTAAGCCGCAAATACGTCCGGCGCGCGTCTTTTCTCCGCCGCGCAACACATTTAAAAAAAATCGTAGCGTGAAAAACGTGGGTTCGATCCGCGTGCCGCTCGAAGGCGATTACAGGGGAGATGCATCCCTTTCAAAAGAGCCATGAACAGACTTTCTACTCCCAAGGAGACCAGAAATATTAACATATAAAGCGTTACGCTCCAGTCGGATGAACGAGAAACGCTTGTACAACTGCAACGAATTGGAGGAGAAAGTTTAAACAAACGCGCTGACTTTGAACGCTCACATCTAGGCCGGGCCAACTCCAAATGGCGTGCAACTCGGTGTGCATCACCTCCATGACTGTCCCTAACGAACGCCACCTGCCACGCTTTCGGCCCGTCCCTGGCGGCTTTAAAAAATCGTAGCGTGATAACCGTGGGTCCAATCCGCTTGAAGCTCGAAGGCGATTAGAGGGGAGATGCAGCCCTTTCCAAAGAGCCATGAACAGACTTTCTACTCCCAAGGAGACAAGAGATATTACGCGCATTTTCTCCGACGCGCACCACGTTTAAAAAATCGTAGCGTGAGAACGGTGGGTCCGATCCGCGTGCCGCTTAAAGGCGATTACAGGGGAGATGCAACCCTTTCCAAAGAACCATGAAAAGACTTTCTACTCCCAAGGAGACAAGAGATATTAAGCCGCAATGACGTCCGACGCGCGCATTTTCTCCGCCAGGCAGCACATTTAAAAAAATCATAGCGTGAAAACCGTGGGTTCGATCCGCGTGCCGCTCGAAGGCGATTACAGCGGAGATGCAGCCCTTTCCAAAGAGCCATGAAAAGACTTTCTACTCCCAAGGAGACAAGAGATATTAAGCCGAAATGACGTCCGACGCGCGCATTTCCTCCGCCGCGCAACACATTTAAAAAAAATCGTAGCGTGAAAAACGTGGGTTCGATCCGCGTGCCGCTCGAAGGCGATTACAGGGGAGATGCATCCCTTTCAAAAGAGCCATGAACAGACTTTCTACTCCCAAGGAGACAAGAGATATTAAGCCGAAATGACGTCCGACGCGCGCATTTCCTCCGCCGCGCACCACATTTAAAAAAATCATAGCGTGAAAACCGTGGGTTCGATCCGCGTGCCGCTCGAAGGCGATTACAGGGGAGATGCAGCCCTTTCCAAAGAGCCATGAACAGACTTTCTACACCCAATGAGACAAGAGATATTAAGCCGCAAATACGTCCGGCGCGCGTCTTTTCTCCGCCGCGCAACACATTTAAAAAAAATCGTAGCGTGAAAACCGTGGGTTCGATCCGCGTGCCGCTCGAAGACGATTAAAGGGGAGATGCAGCCCTTTCCAAAGAGCCATGAAAAGACTTTCTACTCCCAAGGAGACAAGAGATATTAAGCCGAAATGACGTCCGACGCGCGCATTTCCTCCGCCGCGCACCACATTTAAAAAAATCATAGCGTGAAAACCGTGGGTTCGATCCGCGTGCCGCTCGAAGGCGATTACAGGGGAGATGCAGCCCTTTCCAAAGAGGCATGAACAGACTTCCTACTCCCAAGGAGCCCAAAGATATTAAGCCGCAAATACGTCCTACGCGCGTCTTTTCTACGCCGCGCACCACATTTAAAAAATCGTATCGGAAGAACGGTGGGTCCAATCCGCGTGCCGCTTAAAGACGATTACAAGGGAGATGCAAACCTTTCCAAAGAGCCATGAAAAGACTTTCTACTCCCAAGGAGACAATAGATATTAAGCCGAAATGACGTCCGACGCGCGCATTTTCTCCGCCGCGCACCACATTTAAAAAAATCATAGCGTGAAAACCGTGGGTTCGATCCGCGTGCCGCTCGAAGGCGATTACAGCGGAGATGCAGCCCTTTCCAAAGAGCCATTAAAAGACTTTCTACTCCCAAGGAGACAAGAGATATTAAGCCGAAATGACGTCCGACGCGCGCATTTCCTCCGCCGCGCACCACATTTAAAAAAATCATAGCGTGAAAACCGTGGGTTCGATCCGCGTGCCGCTCGAAGGCGATTACAGGGGAGATGCAGCCCTTTCAAAAGAGCCATGAACAGACTTTCTACACCCAATGAGACAAGAGATATTAAGCCGCAAATACGTCCGGCGCGCGTCTTTTCTCCGCCGCGCAACACATTTAAAAAAAATCGTAGCGTGAAAAACGTGGGTTCGATCCGCGTGCCGCTCGAAGGCGATTACAGGGGAGATGCATCCCTTTCAAAAGAGCCATGAACAGACTTTCTACTCCCAAGGAGACAAGAGATATTACGCGCATTTTCTCCGACGCGCACCACGTTTGAAAAATCGTAGCGTGAGAACGGTGGGTCCGATCCGCGTGCCGCTTAAAGGCGATTACAGGGGAGATGCATCCCTTTCCAAAGAGCCATGAACAGACTTTCTACTCCCAAGGAGACCAGAGATATTAACAGATAAAGCGTTACGCTCCAGTCGGATGAGCGAGAAACGCTTGTACAATTGCAACGAATTGGAGGAGAAAGTTTAAACAAACGCGCTGACTTTGAAGGCTCACATCTAGGCCGGGCCAGGTCCAAATGGCCTGCAACTCGGTCCGCATCACGTCCATGACTTTTCCTAACGAACGCCACCTGCCAAGCTTTCGGCCCGTCCCTGTCGGCATTAAAAAATCGTAGCGTGATAACGATGGTTCCGATCCGCGTGCCGCGCGAAGGCGATTACAGGGGAGATGCAGCCCTTTCCAAAGAACCATGAAAAGACTTTCTACTCCCAAGGAGACAAGAGATATTAAGCCGCAATGACGTCCGACGCGCGCATTTTCTCCGCCGCGCAGCACATTTAAAAAAATCATAGTGTGAAAACCGTGGGTTCGATCCACGTGCCGCTCGAAGGCGATTACAGGGGAGATGCAGCCCTTTCCAAAGAGCCATGAACAGACTTCCTACTCCCAAGGAGCCCAAAGATATTAAGCCGCAAATACGTCCTACGCGCGTCTTTTCCACGCCGCGCACCACATTTAAAAAATCGTATCGGAAGAACGGTGGGTCCAATCCGCGTGCCGCTTAAAGGCGATTACAAGGGAGATGCAAACCTTTCCAAAGAGCCATGAAAAGACTTTCTACTCCCAAGGAGACAATAGATATTAAGCCGAAATGAAGTCCGACGCGCGCATTTTCTCCGACGCGCACCACATTTAAAAAAATCATAGCGTGAAAACCGTGGGTTCGATCCGCGTGCCGATCGAAGGCGATTACAGCGGAGATGCAGCCCTTTCCAAAGAGCCATGAAAAGACTTTCTACTCCCAAGGAGACAAGAGATATTAAGCCGAAATGACGTCCGACGTGCGCATTTCCTCCGCCGCGCACCACATTTAAAAAAATCATAGCGTGAAAACCGTGGGTTCGATCCGCGTGCCGCTCGAAGGCGATTACAGGGGAGATGCAGCCCTTTCCAAAGAGCCATGAACAGACTTTCTACACCCAATGAGACAAGAGATATTAAGCCGCAAATACGTCCGGCGCGCGTCTTTTCTCCGCCGCGCAACACATTTAAAAAAAATCGTAGCGTGAAAAACGTGGGTTCGATCCGCGTGCCGCTCGAAGGCGATTACAGGGGAGATGCATCCCTTTCAAAAGAGCCATGAACAGACTTTCTACTCCCAAGGAGACCAGAAATATTAACATATAAAGCGTTACGCTCCAGTCGGATGAACGAGAAACGCTTGTACAACTGCAACGAATTGGAGGAGAAAGTTTAAACAAACGCGCTGACTTTGAACGCTCACATCTAGGCCGGGCCAACTCCAAATGGCATGCAACTCGGTGTGCATCACCTCCATGACTGTCCCTAACGAACGCCACCTGCCACGCTTTCGGCCTATCCCTGGCGGCATTAAAAAATCGTAGCGTGATAACGATGGTTCCGATGCGCGTGCCGCTCGAAGGCGATTACAGGGGAGATACAGCCCTTTCCAAAGAGGCATGAACAGACTTTCTACTCCCAAGGAGACAAGAGATATTACGCGCCTTTTCTCCGACGCGCACCACGTTTAAAAAATCGTAGCGTGAGAACGGTGGGTCCGATCCGCGTGCCGCTTAAAGGCGATTACAGGGGAGATGCAACCCTTTCCAAAGAACCATGAAAAGACTTTCTACTCCCAAGGAGACAAGAGATATTAAGCCGCAATGACGTCCGACGCGCGCATTTTCTCCGCCGCGCAGCACATTTAAAAAAATCATAGCGTGAAAACCGTGGGTTCGATCCGCGTGCCGCTCGAAGGCGATTACAGGGGAGATGGAGCCCTTTCCAAAGAGGCATGAACAGACTTCCTACTCCCAAGGAGCCCAAAGATATTAAGCCGCAAATACGTCCTACGCGCGTCTTTTCTACGCCGCGCACCACATTTAAAAAATCGTAGCGTAAGAACGGTGGGTCCGATCCGCGTGCCGCTTAAAGGCGATTACAGGGGAGATGCAAACCTTTCCAAAGAGCCATGAAAAGACTTTCTACTCCCAAGGAGACAAGAGATATTAAGCCGCAATGACGTCCGACGCGCGCATTTTCTCCGACGCGCAACACATTTAAAAAAATCATAGCGTGAAAACCGTGGGTTCGATCCGCGTGCCGCTCGAAGGCGATTACAGGGGAGATGCAGCCCTTTCCAAAGAGGCATGAACAGACTTCCTACTCCCAAAGAGCCCAAAGATATTAAACCGCAAATACGTCCTACGCGCGTCTTTTCTACGCCGCGCACCACATTTAAAAAATCGTAGCGTAAGAACGGTGGGTCCGATCCGCGTGCCGCTTAAAGGCGATTACAGGGGAGATGCAAACCTTTCCAAAGAGCCATGAACAGACTTTCTACTCCCAATGAGACAAGAGATATCAAGCCGCAAATACGTCCGGCGCGCGTCTATTCTCCGCCGCGCAACACATTTAAAAAAAATCGTAGCGTGAAAACCGTGGGTTCGATCCGCGTGCCGCTTAAAGGCGATTACAGGGGAGATGCATCCCTTTCCAAAGAGCCATGAACAGACTTTCTACTCCCAAGGAGACCAGAGATATTAACAGATAAAGCGTTACGCTCCAGTCGGATGAGCGAGAAACGCTTGTACAATTGCAACGAATTGGAGGAGAAAGTTTAAACAAACGCGCTGACTTTGAAGGCTCACATCTAGGCCGGGCCAGGTCCAAATGGCCTGCAACTCGGTCCGCATCACGTCCATGACTTTTCCTAACGAACGCCACCTGCCAAGCTTTCGGCCCGTCCCTGTCGGCATTAAAAAATCGTAGCGTGATAACGATGGTTCCGATCCGCGTGCCGCGCGAAGGCGATTACAGGGGAGATACAGCCCTTTCCAAAGAGCCATGAACAGACTTTCTACTCCCAAGGAGCCCAAAGATATTAAGCCGCAAATAAGTCCTACGCGCGCATTTTCTACGCCGCGCACCACATTTAAAAAATCGTAGCGTAAGAACGGTGGGTCCGATCCGCGTGCCGCTTAAAGGCGATTACAGGGGAGATGCAACCCTTTCCAAAGAACCATGAAAAGACTTTCTACTCCCAAGGAGACAAGAGATATTAAGCCGCAATGACGTCCGACGCGCGCATTTTCTCCGACGCGCAACACATTTAAAAAAAATCATAGCGTGAAAACCGTGGGTTCGATCCGCGTGCCGCTCGAAGGCGATTACAGGGGAGATGCAGCCCTTTCCAAAGATCCATGAACAGACTTCCTACTCCCAAGGAGACAAGAGATATTAACATATAAAGCGTTACGCTCCAGTCGGATGAGCGAGAAACGCTTGAGCAGTTGCAACGAATTGGAGGAGAAAGTTTAAACAAACGCGCTGACTTTGAACGCTCACATCTAGGTCTGGCCAAGTCCAAATGGCGTGCAACTCGGTGCGCATCACCTCCATGACTGTCCCTAACGAACGCCACCTGCCACGCTTTCGGCCCGTCCCTGGCGGCTTTAAAAAATCGTAGCGTGATAACCGTGGGTCCAATCCGCTTGAAGCTCGAAGGCGATTAGAGGGGAGATGCAGCCCTTTCCAAAGAGCCATGAACAGACTTCCTACTCCCAAGGAGACAAGAGATATTAAGCCACAAATACGTCCGGACGGCGTCTTTTCTCCGCAGCTCACCACATTTAAAAAAATCGTAGCGTGAAAACCGTGGGTTCGATATAGTATACATACAGAGTATATAGTTTGACCAAAAGATCGTGCTGATCTTTGATCTCCTGGTTCTTCATCTCCAGCGCCACTTTCAGACTCATAATGTCCTCCTCTATGGGCTGGTATAACACACACACGAATCATCACTACAGCGAGTACAATGGAAAGGTGGGAATGTGTACTGAATGTGTACTGACGTTATAAGTGAAAGGTGGAGCTACTGGTGGATGTGTACTGACACTATAAGGGATCTCTACCTGCAGTGACAGTCTCAGCTTCTCAAGTTCTTCCTCCAGAGATTTCTTCTCCTGTTCACAGGCCATTTTCATATCTGCCAGAGCAAGTATCATTACTGCTGGATATAACACAGATTGTATATACTACATAATTACTACTGAATATATAAAATATAATATATATAGTACTATACATATATTAGTATCACTTTTATTGGAGCCTAAAGGCTAACATTCATTATTAGTTATGTTAGTATTATTGCATTTCCATAGTACTTACCCTTGAGGGACCTGTTATGCTCCTCCTCCTCCTGCTGTTTCTGCAGGAGCTCTGTCTCCTCCTGCTGCTTGTGTTTCAGCATCTCCTGAAGAACCTGCAGCTCCTTCTGCTTCTGCAACCTCAACTCCTTCAGCTGCTCCAACAAACTGTTCTCCAACTCCTCCTTCTCACACCGCAAACACTCCAATCGGGCCACAGGCCCCACTAGTGACACAGAACCACACACACACACAGACACAGACACACACACACACACACACACACACACACACACACACACACACAGAGAGATAAACATGTATAAATGTATAAGAATTTGTGGATAAAATTATTATGAGATTATTTATAATCAAACGACTACACTACACAACCACATCTTCCTTTTATTTACATATTATACAGATATTTAGAGATATTTACATTTTATTTACCCGCGTGCGTCTCTCTTCTCCAAGGTAGCGGAGAGATATGAAAGGATAAAAGGGGAAAAGAATAAAATGCACGTCGGTTTTAAATTCGCAGGCTACCTGCGCTGAAGGCGTGGAAAACGAGCACGTGACGGAAAGGCTTCCGTACCCGATGGGTCCAAATCACATGCCCAGCAAAGTAGACTTAAACCTGGATACACAATGGAGACCATTTGACCCTTTAAAATCATACTACAAGCAGACTTCCAGGCCCAAGAGGTCACACAGCCATGCCCAGCAAAGTAGCTCTGGGCCTGGGCACACTTTACGCAGTTTGACCGTTTAAATAAAACTAGAAACAGACTTCCTGGCCCAAGAGGTCACACAGTCATGCCCAGCAAGGTTGCTTTAAACGTGGGCACACTTCAGACCGTTTCACTCTTTAAATCATTCAAAGCACCACATTTCAAGGCCCAAGAGGTCACAGAATCATGCCCATCAAAGTAGCTCTGGGCCTGGGCACACTTCACGCAGTTTGACCCTTTAAATAATACTACAACCAGACACATACAGGTGCGCACATATACACAGATACACATTCTGTTTAATTTCTTCACATCTGCAGACTAGAGTAAGCTGAGGGTATAGTGTTAAACCAGGTGCTACATAAACAGTATATAGTATATATACAGAGGATATAGTGTTAAACCAGGTACTACATACAGAGTATATAGTATACATACAGAGTATATAGTTTGACCAAAAGATCGTGCTGATCTTTGATCTCCTGGTTCTTCATCTCCAGCGCCACTTTCAGACTCATAATGTCCTCCTCTATGGGCTGGTATAACACACACACGAATCATCACTACAGCGAGTACAATGGAAAGGTGGGAATGTGTACTGAATGTGTACTGACGTTATAAGTGAAAGGTGGAGCTACTGGTGGATGTGTACTGACACTATAAGGGATCTCTACCTGCAGTGACAGTCTCAGCTTCTCAAGTTCTTCCTCCAGAGATTTCTTCTCCTGTTCACAGGCCATTTTCATATCTGCCAGAGCAAGTATCATTACTGCTGGATATAACACAGATTGTATATACTACATAATTACTACTGAATATATAAAATATAATATATATAGTACTATACATATATTAGTATCACTTTTATTGGAGCCTAAAGGCTAACATTCATTATTAGTTATGTTAGTATTATTGCATTTCCATAGTACTTACCCTTGAGGGACCTGTTATGCTCCTCCTCCTCCTGCTGTTTCTGCAGGAGCTCTGTCTCCTCCTGCTGCTTGTGTTTCAGCATCTCCTGAAGAACCTGCAGCTCCTTCTGCTTCTGCAACCTCAACTCCTTCAGCTGCTCCAACAAACTGTTCTCCAACTCCTCCTTCTCACACCGCAAACACTCCAATCGGGCCACAGGCCCCACTAGTGACACAGAACCACACACACACACACACACACACACACACACACACACACACAGAGAGAGAGATAAACATGTATAAATGTATAAGAATTTGAGGATAAAATTATTATGAGATTATTTATAATCAAACGACTACACTATACAACCACTTCTTCCTTTTATTTAGATATTATACAGATATGTACAGATATTTACATTTTATTTACCCGCGTGCGTCTCTCTTCTCCAAGGTAGCAGAGAGATATGAAAGGATAAAAGGGGAAAAGAATAAAATGCACGTCGGTTTTAAATTCGCAGGCTACCTGCGCTGAAGGTGTGGAAAACAAGCACGTGACGGAAAGGCTTCCGTACCCGATGGGTCCAAATCACATGCCCAGCAAAGTAGCCTTAAACCTGGACACACAATGGAGACCATTTGACCCTTTAAAATCATACTACAACCAGACTTCCAGGGCCAAGAGGTCACACAGTCATGCACAGCAAAGTAGCTCTGGGCCTGGGCACACATCATGCAGTTTGACCCTTTAAATAATACTACAACCAGACACATACAGGTGCACACATATACACAGATACACATTCTGTTTAATTTCTTCACATCTGCAGACTAGAGTAAGCTGAGGGTATAGTGTTAAACCAGGTACTACATAAACAGTATATAGTATATATACAGAGGATATAGTGTTAAACCAGGTACTACATACAGAGTATATAGTATACATACAGAGTATATAGTTTGACCAAAAGATCGTGCTGATCTTTGATCTCCTGGTTCTTCATCTCCAGCGCCACTTTCAGACTCATAAAGTCCTCCTCTATGGGCTGGTATAACACACACACGAATCATCACTACAGCCAGTACAATGGAAAGGTGGGAATGTGTACTGAATATGTACTGACGTTATAAGTGAAAGGTGGAGGTACTGGTGGATGTGTACTGACACTATAAGGGATCTCTACCTGCAGTGACAGTCTGAGCTTCTCAAGTTCTTCCTCCAGAGATTTCTTCTCCTGTTCACAGGCCATTTTCATATCTGCCAGAGCAAGTATCATTACTGCTGGATATAACACAGATTGTATATACTACATAATTACTACTGAATATATAAAATATAATATATATAGT
This sequence comes from Electrophorus electricus, assembly GCF_041902795.1. Lineage (NCBI taxonomy): Eukaryota > Metazoa > Chordata > Actinopteri > Gymnotiformes > Gymnotidae > Electrophorus > Electrophorus electricus. Next base: position 31,644,912 of record NC_137505.1, on the reverse strand, counting down.
ACTATACATTTATTAGTATCACTTTTATTGGAGCCTAAAGGCTAACATTCATTATTAGTTATGTTAGTATTATTGCATTTCCATAGTACTTACTCTTGATGGACCTGTTATGCTCCTCCTCCTCCTGCTGTTTCTGCAGGAGCTCTGTCTCCTCCTGCTGCTTGTGTTTCAGCATCTCCTGAAGAACCTGCAGCTCCTTCTGCTTCTGCAACCTCAACTCCTTCAGCTGCTCCAACAAACTGTTCTCCAACTCCTCCTTCTCACACCGCAAACACTCCAATCGGGCCACAGGCCCCACTAGTGACACAGAACCCCACACACACACACAGAGAGATAAACATGTATAAATGTATAAGAATTTGTGGATAAAATTATTATGAGATTATTTATAATCAAACGACTACACTACACAACCACTTCTTCCTTTTATTTACATATTATACAGATATTTACAGATATTTACCCGTGTGCGTCTCTCTTCTCCAAGGTAGCGGAGAGATATGAAAGGATAAAAGGGGAAAAGAATAAAATGCACGTCGGTTTTAAATTCGCAGGCTACCTGCGCTGAAGGCGTGGAAAACGAGCACGTAACGGACAGGCTTCCGTACCCGATGGGTCCAAATCACATGCCCAGCAAAGTAGCCTTAAACCTGGACACACAATGGAGACCATTTGACCCTTTAAAATCATACTACAACCAGACTTCCAGGCCCAAGAGGTCACACAGTCATGCCCAGCAAAGTAGCTCTGGGCCTGGGCACACTTCACGCAGTTTGACCCTTTAACCAAAACTAGAAACAGACCTGCAAGCCCAGGAGCTCACAGAATCATACCCAGTAAAGTAGCTAGCTAGCTTTCAGCTCAGTAACCGTAGCTAGCTAGCTAGCTATCAGCTCAGTAAACCATACAATCAAATGTCCACCAAGCATTTAAACCGCAAGCATTTAAACCACTAGATACCGCTAGTTACCGGCTGCACGGTTAACAGTGCAAAGCCATTACCAAGCTACCTAGCTAGCTAGCTAGCTACCGGAAGCACTTTTAACAGTGCAAAGTCAGTAGCTAGCTAGTAGTAGCTACTGTAGCTAGCTAGCTACCGGAAGCACTTTTAACAGTGCAAAGTCAGTAGCTAGCTAGTAGTAGCTACTGTAGCTAGCTAGCTAGCTACTGACTTTGCACTGTTAACCTTGCAGCCGGTAGCTCGCTCGCTAGCTAGCAGCTCAGTAACCGTACAAATTCGCCTGCTGCTGAAAACTGTCAAGTTGTATTTATAGCTTTCGTTTTAGTTCTCTCAGCTTACTTATTTGGTTTTTTTGTGTGTGTGTTTTTTTCAGGGAAGTTTAATAATTTCTTAGAAATCTTGGAACATTTTGCCAGTTGGCATCTAGGAAAGCCTTTCTGCCCACAGACAATAAACACAAGCCAGAATTCCTCAAACAGGAATGAATCTACTAATTTAGTAACATTTCAGGCACATGAGTGGAGGAACTAGCAAATTCTAAATGATGAAATCGAAGCTGATAAAAATCCATGAAAATATAAACTGGTCATGAAAAAATGCTTGTGAATTGAAAATGTAAGTGATAGGATTAAAACAGTCTTGATTTGATATATTTTTAAAAATCAAATATCAAGTTTGATCATTCATGACCAAGGGAGTTTCTATGAGGGTGTAAACAACAAATGCATGTGAACTAAATACTACAGTGGTATATAATTAAATAATTGGAATAACTTTGTGTCACGTCATTTAACGTTTAACTCAAGCCGTTTGTGTTACCGGACTCGTTTATCACTTAACATTAGTAACTGTTTTAGTTGCCTTGTTTATCCAATAACATTCATTAATTAATCAATCCATGGTTTAACCCAAGCAATTTTCGTTACTTCCGCCTCTCGACGCAAAAATGTCAATCAGAACGTTGCGCCCGCAAACTTCAAATAAACGATAAATAAGGCAAGTAATAAAAATGGATAAAGTTGAAAGATAAGTTGATTAAACTTGAGTCAAATAAAACTACTTATCAGTCAAAACGTCAATTCATATGCATTTTATTGACTCAAAATTTAATTTACGTGCATTTTAATCAGCCATATTTTTGGTGTATAGACCTGAGTTTTGTCGTTGAAGAGAATAAAAGAATCCGTCGTGTAAACTTACGCCATCTGCAGGCTGAGATGGTGTTGGGTTGACCCGGATGTGACGTTTGCCAAGCTGATGACATATCACGATATTAATTGTGAGATTTCCTTACCATCTTTGCTCTTCGCAGAAGGGCACAGTGCGGTTTACAGGGCACAGTTTGACCCTTTAAATAATACTACAACCAGACTTCCAGGCACAAGAGGTCACACAGTCATGCCCAGCAAGGTTGCTTTAAACGTGGGCACACTTCAGACCGTTTCACTCTTTAAATCGTTCAAAGCACCAGATTTCAAGGCCCAAGAGGTCACAGAATCATGCCCAGCAAAGTAGCTCTGGGCCTGGGCACACTTCATGCAGTTTGACCCTTTAAATAATACTACAACCAGACTTCCAGGCACAAGAGGTCACACAGTCATGCCCAGCAAAGTAGCTCTGGGCCTGGGCACACTTCATGCAGTTTGACCCTTTAAATAATACTACAACCAGACTTCCAGGCACAAGAGGTCACACAGTCATGCACAGCAAAGTAGTGCTGGGCCAGGGCACACTTCATGTACTTTGGGCCTTTAAATAATACTACAACCAGACTTCCAAGCCGAAGAGGTCACAGAGTCATGCCCAGCAAAGTCGCTATGGGCCTGGGCAGACCATGCAATTTGACCCTTTAACCAAAACTAGAAACAGAACTCAAAGCCCAGGAGGTCACAGAATCATGCCCATCAAAGTAGCTCTGGGCCTGTGTACACTTCAGGCCATTTCACCTTTTATATAATGGAAACACCAGACCTCCAGGCCCAAGAGGTCACACAGTCATGCCCAGAAAAGTAACTCTGGGCCTATACACACTTCACGCAGTTTGACCGTTTAAATAAAACTAGAAACAGACTTCCTGGCCCAAGAGGTCACACAGTCATGCCCAGCAAAGTAGCCTTAAACCTGGACACACAATGGAGACCATTTGACCCTTTAAAATCATACTACAACCAGACTTCCAGGCCCAAGAGGTCACACAGTCATGCCCAGCAAAGTAGCTCTGGGCCTGGGCACACTTCACGCAGTTTGACCGTTTAAATAAAACTAGAAACAGACTTCCTGGCCCAAGAGGTCACACAGTCATGCCCAGCAAAGTAGCCTTAAACCTGGACACACAATGGAGACCATTTGACCCTTTAAAATCATACTACAACCAGACTTCCAGGCCCAAGAGGTCACACAGTCATGCCCAGCAAAGTAGCTCTGGGCCTGGGCACACTTCACGCAGTTTGACCGTTTAAATAAAACTAGAAACAGACTTCCTGGCCCAAGAGGTCACACAGTCATGCCCATCAAAGTAGCTCTGGGCCTGGGCACACTTCACGCAGTTTGACCCTTTAAATAATACTACAACCAGACACATACAGGTGCGCACATATACACAGATACACATTCTGTTTAATTTCTTCACATCTGGAGACTAGAGTAAGCTGAGGGTATAATGTTAAACCAGGTACTATGTAAACAGTATATAGTTTTACCAAAAGATCGTGCTGATCTTTGATCTCCTGGTTCTTTATCTCCAGCCACTTTCAGACTCATGTCCTCCTCTATGGGCTGGTATAACACACACACACACACACACACACACACACACACACACACACACACACACACACACACACACACACACACACACACACACACACACACACACACACACACACAGACAAACAGAAAGACACACAGACATATGAAATTAGCAAGCCATATAGTGTAGAAATAGATTGATGTTATTCAGGGACCTCATTTATAAAACTTTGTGGATTCCAAAGTGAAAGTGTGTGTATTCTGCACAAATAACAGGAAATGGCATATACCCCCCAAAAACTTAGATTTCTAAAGCCTCGAATATGAATTATTGGGAGATAGAGGCGACAATGCAGCGCTAAAGACAAAAAAGGAATTTTAACCACAGGTATGAGTGCCAGCACCAGCAACCGCAGGTGTGAGTGGCATTATATTTACATTTACCCTCCACATCCTTTGTGTCTGTGTATTCGTCCTCGATGCGTCCAGCACACCATCTCCAGAAACGCCTCATTTTTCCTCTGTCTTCTTCAGTGTCTTTCCACAGACTGATCTGTAAAGGTGTTCATGGGATTCCCCTCACGTGTGACATCGGGCCACAGGACATATGGGGTTCTAAAGTTCCAAGAGCGTAGATGAGTTGTTTTTCTTTGAATTTCCTAATTTCATTGCTGCCATAGCAACAACTGGCAATGCAAACAGACGTGTCATTAATGCAGTGACTCTACCTCAACCTGGATTGATCAACCATGTACGGCTCACCGGAGACTGTGATACGTATAACATCCCAAAGTGTACTTAATTCTGAGCAAAATCTAACTAGCCTCATTACTGCTGAACTATGAGGGGCCATTTAGGGAGAAATCAGGGAAACACTACTTGTACATACATATGAAACATTTTCACATAAATAGCCTACTACTTACATTTGTGTATAATAATTTAAACTCGCATATACACGCACTTGCCCACTCAATCTCTGGTGCGTAAACAAAGAGTTGCACTATGCTTATGTTGGTATGGGGGTGTCTGTGTGTATATAACAATTTTCAGTGCGCCCGGAAGTCATTTCATTGTCATTTCAAGGCAGATATTTAACGTGTGTACAGTGCGTATAATAGACAGAGGAAGACTGTTGAACTATTAATATTAGGACGGTTATTGACATCTGTGTAATGAGTAGTGCTTCTCTTAATGACAAATGTAACTGTTTTCCCATATAGAATTGTGTGCCTTATATTGTTTGGAGGAACTTTTTCTTCTCATTTAGAAATATGTGGACTAAGTGCTCAGATTGTCTTATTACGTATTATGCTCAGTCTCACCATTTTTGGCAGATTTCACCACGTTATTACGAACGTGGATACGTTATCTTATAATTATAAGCAGTGTGAGATGTGAAGCTAAGCGAAGCACATGTGCAGAATTTCTAACAATAGCCTGTTTTGTATAGCCTGGCTAACTGACCAATCAGTGAAATTAAATGTGGTTGCTGAGCCTGTTGCAGCTGGGTCAGTTTAATTTGATTTAATTGTGTTTAATTTTAAACTCAGCTGCGTGCCATGAGACACAAGTTAATCTGAGCATTTTTTGTTCTAACGCCGACTTAACCTAGCCATGTTTTACAGTTATCTTGAAATAATTGAGGTTCATCGCTAGAGGGTGCTGTTCATCTTTTTTTTTCTTTTCTTCTATTATTGATCAGGAAAAAACGATGAAACAGAGAATTTGTGGATAAAATTATTATGAGATTATTTATAATCAAATGACTACACTACACAACCACTTCTTCCTTTTATTTACATATTATACAGATATTTACATTTTATTTACTCGTGTGCGTCTCTCTTCTCCAATGTAGCGGAGAGATATGAAAGGATAAAAGGGGAAAAGAATAAAATGCACGTCGGTTTTAAATTCGCAGGCTACCTGCGCTGAAGGCGTGGAAAACGAGCACGTGACGGAAAAGCTTCCGTACCCGATGGGTCCAAATCACATGCCCAGCAAAGTAGCCTTAAACCTGGACACACAATGGAGACCATTTGACCCTTTAAAATCATACTACAACCAGACTTCCAGGCACAAGAGGTCACACAGTCATGCCCAGCAAAGTAGGTCTGGGCCTGGGCACACTTCACGCAGTTTGACCGTTTAAATAAAACTAGAAACAGACTTCCTGGCCCAAGAGGTCACACAGTCATGCCCAGCAAAGTAGCTCTGGGCCTGGGCACACTTCAATCACTTTGTGCCTTTAAATCATACTACTACTACCACCAGACTTCCAGGGCCTAGAGGTCACACAGTCATGCACAGCAAAGTAGCTCTGGGCCTGGGCACACTTCATGCAGTTTGACCCTTTAAATAATACTACAACCAGACACATACAGGTGCGCACATATACACAGATACACATTCTGTTTAATTTCTTCACATCTGCAGACTAGAGTAAGCTGAGGGTATAGTGTTAAACCAGGTACTACATAAACAGTATATAGTATATATACAGAGGATATAGTGTTAAACCAGGTACTACATACAGAGTATATAGTATACATACAGAGTATATAGTTTGACCAAAAGATCGTGCTGATCTTTGATCTCCTGGTTCTTCATCTCCAGCGCCACTTTCAGACTCATAATGTCCTCCTCTATGGGCTGGTATAACACACACACGAATCATCACTACAGCCAGTACAATGGAAAGGTGGGAATGTGTACTGAATGTGTACTGACGTTATAAGTGAAAGGTGGAGGTACTGGTGGATGTGTACTGACACTATAAGGGATCTCTACCTGCAGTGACAGTCTGTGCTTCTCAAGTTCTTCCTCCAGAGATTTCTTCTCCTGTTCACAGGCCATTTTCATATCTGCCAGAGCAAGTATCATTACTGCTGGATATAACACAGATAGTATATACTACATAATTCACTTCTTCCTTTTATTTACATATTATACAGATATTTACAGATATTTACATTTTATTTACCCGCGTGCGTCTCTCTTCTCCAAGGTAGCGGAGAGATATGAAAGGATAAAAGGGGAAAAGAATAAAATGCACGTCGGTTTTAAATTCGCAGGCTACCTGCGCTGAAGGCGTGGAAAACGAGCACGTGACGGAAAGGCTTCCGTACCCGATGGGTCCAAATCACATGCCCAGCAAAGTAGCCTTAAACCTGGACACACAATGGAGACCATTTGACCCTTTAAAATCATACTACAACCAGACTTCCAGGCCCAAGAGGTCACACAGTCATGCCCAGCAAAGTAGCTCTGGGCATGGGCACACTTCACGCAGTTTGACCGTTTAAATAAAAGTAGAAACAGACTTCCTGGCCCAAGAGGTCACACAGTCATGCCCAGCAAGGATGCTTTAAACGTGGGCACACTTCAGACCGTTTCACTCTTTAAATCATTCAAAGCACCACATTTCAAGACCCAAGAGGTCACAGAATCATGCCCATCAAAGTAGCTCTGCACCTGGGCACACTTCACGCAGTTTGACCCTTTAAATAATACTACAACCAGACACATACAGGTGCGCACATATACACAGATACACATTCTGTTTAATTTCTTCACATCTGCAGACTAGAGTAAGCTGAGGGTATAGTGTTAAACCAGGTACTACATAAACAGTATATAGTATATATACAGAGGATATAGTGTTAAACCAGGTACTACATACAGAGTATATAGTTTGACCAAAAGATCGTGCTGATCTTTGATCTCCTGGTTCTTCATATCCAGCGCTACTTTCAGACTCATAATGTCCTCCTCTATGGGCTGGTATAACACACACACGAATCATCACTACAGCCAGTACAATGGAAAGGTGGGAATGTGTACTGAATGTGTAGTGACGTTATAAGTGAAAGGTGGAGCTACTGGTGGATGTGTACTGACACTATAAGGGATCTCTACCTGCAGTGACAGTCTGAGCTTCTCAAGTTCTTCCTCCAGAGATTTCTTCTCCTGTTCACAGGCCATTTTCATATCTGCCAGAGCAAGTATCATTACTGCTGGATATAACACAGATTGTATATACTACATAATTACTACTGAATATATAAAATATAATATATATAGTACTATACATATATTAGTATCACTTTTATTGGAGCCTAAAGGCTAACATTCATTATTAGTTATGTTAGTATTATTGCATTTCCATAGTACTTACTCTTGATGGACCTGTTATGCTCCTCCTCCTCCTGCTGTTTCTGCAGGAGCTCTGTCTCCTCTTCCTGCTTGTGTTTCAGCATCTCCTGAAGAACCTGCAGCTCTTTCTGCTTCTGCAACCTCAACTCCTTCAGCTGCTCCAACAAATTGTTCTCCAACTCCTCCTTCTCACACCGCAAACACTCCAATCGGGCCACAGGCCCCACTAGTGACACAGAACCACACACACACACACACAGACACACACACACACACAGAGAGAGAGATAAACATGTATAAATGTATAAGAATTTGTGGATAAAATTATTATGAGATTATTTATAATCAAACGACTACACTATACAACCACATCTTCCTTTTATTTACATATTATACAGACATTTAGAGATATTTACATTTTATTTACCGGCGTGCGTCTCTCTTCTCCAAGGTAGCAGAGAGATATGAAAGGATAAAAGGGGAAAAGAATAAAATGCACGTCGGTTTTAAATTCGCAGGCTACCTGCGCTGAAGGTGTGGAAAACAAGCACGTGACGGAAAGGCTTCCGTACCCGATGGGTCCAAATCACATGCCCAGCAAAGTAGCCTTAAACCTGGACACACAATGGAGACCATTTGACCCTTTAAAATCATACTACAACCAGACTTCCAGGCCCAAGAGGTCACATAGTCATGCCCAGCAAAGTAGCTCTGGGCCTGGGCACACTTCACGCAGTTTGACCCTTTAAATAATACTACAACCAGACGCATACAGGTGCGCACATATACACAGATACACATTCTGTTTAATTTCTTCACATCTGCAGACTAGAGTAAGCTGAGGGTATAGTGTTAAACCAGGTACTACATAAACAGTATATAGTATATATACAGAGGATATAGTGTTAAACCAGGTACTACATACAGAGTATATAGTATACATACAGAGTATATAGTTTGACCAAAAGATCGTGCTGATCTTTGATCTCCTGGTTCTTCATCTCCAGCGCCACTTTCAGACTCATAATGTCCTCCTCTATGGGCTGGTATAACACACACACGAATCATCACTACAGCCAGTACAATGGAAAGGTGGGAATGTGTACTGCATGTGTACTGACGTTATAAGTGAAAGGTGGAGGTACTGGTGGATGTGTACTGACACTATAAGGGATCTCTACCTGCAGTGACAGTCTGAGCTTCTCAAGTTCTTCCTCCAGAGATTTCTTCTCCTGTTCACAGGCCATTTTCATATCTGCCAGAGCAAGTATCATTACTGCTGGATATAACACAGATTGTATATACTACATAATTACTACTGAATATATAAAATATAATATATATAGTACTATACATATATTAGTATCACTTTTATTGGAGCCTAAAGGCTAACATTCATTATTAGTTATGTTAGTATTATTGCATTTCCATAGTACTTACTCTTGATGGACCTGTTATGCTCCTCCTCCTCCTGCTGTTTCTGCAGGAGCTCTGTCTCCTCCTGCTGCTTGTGTTTCAGCATCTCCTGAAGAACCTGCAGCTCCTTCTGCTTCTGCAACCTCAACTCCTTCAGCTGCTCCAACAAACTGTTCTCCAACTCCTCCTTCTCACACCGCAAACACTCCAATCGGACCACAGGCCCCACTAGTGACACAGAACCACACACACACACACACACACACACACACACACACACACACACACACACACAGAGAAAGATAAACATGTATAAATGTATAAGAATTTGTGGATAAAATTATTATGAGACTATTTATAATCAAACGACTACACTACACAACCACTTCTTCCTTTTATATACATATTATACAGATATTTACATTTTATTTACCCGCGTGCGTCTCTCTTCTCCAAGGTAGCGGAGAGATATGAAGGGATAAAAGGGGAAAAGAATAAAATGCACGTCGGTTTTAAATTCGCAGGCTACCTGCGCTGAAGGCGTGGAAAACGAGCACGTGACGGAAAGGCTTCCGTACCCGATGGGTCCAAATCACATGCCCAGCAAAGTAGCCTTAAACCTGGACACACAATGGAGACCATTTGACCCTTTAAAATCATACTACAACCAGACTTCCAGGCCCAAGAGGTCACACAGTCATGCCCAGCAAAGTAGCTCTGGGCCTGGGCACACTTCCCGCAGTTTGACCGTTTAAATAATACTACAACCAGACTTCCAGGCACAAGAGGTCACACAGTCATGCCCAGCAAGGTTACTTTAAACGTGGGCACACTTCAGACCGTTTCACTATTTAAATCATTCAAAGCAGCACATTTCAAGGCCCAAGAGGTCACAGAATCATGCCCATCAAAGTAGCTCTGGGCCTGGGCACACTTCACGCAGTTTGACCCTTTAAATAATACTACAACCAGACGCATACAGGTGCGCACATATACACAGATACACATTCTGTTTAATTTCTTCACATCTGCAGACTAGAGTAAGCTGAGGGTATAGTGTTAAACCAGGTACTACATAAACAGTATATAGTATATATACAGAGGATATAATGTTAAACCAGGTACTACATACAGAGTATATAGTTTGACCAAAAGATCGTGCTGATCTTTGATCTCCTGGATCTTCATCTCCAGCGCCACTTTCAGACTCATAATGTCCTCCTCTATGGGCTGGTATAACACACACACGAATCATCACTACAGCCAGTACAATGGAAAGGTGGGAATGTGTACTGAATGTGTACTGACGTTATAAGTGAAAGGTGGAGGTACTGGTGGATGTGTACTGACACTATAAGGGATCTCTACCTGCAGTGACAGTCTGAGCTTCTCAAGTTCTTCCTCCAGAGATTTCTTCTCCTGTTCACAGGCCATTTTCATATCTGCCAGAGCAAGTATCATTACTGCTGGATATAACACAGATTGTATATACTAAATAATTACTACTGAATATATAAAATATAATATATATAGTACTATACATATATTAGTGTCACTTTTATTGGAGCCTAAAGGCTAACATTCATTATTAGTTATGTTAGTATTATTGCATTTCCATAGTACTTACTCTTGATGGACCTGTTATGCTCCTCCTCCTCCTGCTGTTTCTGCAGGAGCTCTGTCTCCTCCTGCTGCTTGTGTTTCAGCATCTCCTGAAGAACCTGCAGCTCCTTCTGCTTCTGCAACCTCAACTCCTTCAGCTGCTCCAACAAACTGTTCTCCAACTCCTCCTTCTCACACCGCAAACACTCCAATCGGGCCACAGGCCCCACTAGTGACACAGAACCACACACACACACACACACACACACACACACACACACACACACACACACACACACACACACACACACAGAGAGAGAGATAAACATGTATAAATGTATAAGAATTTGAGGATAAAATTATTATGAGATTATTTATAATCAAACGACTACACTATACAACCACTTCTTCCTTTTATTTAGATATTATACAGATATGTACAGATATTTACATTTTATTTACCCGCGTGCGTCTCTCTTCTCCAAGGTAGCGGAGAGATATGAAAGGATAAAAGGGGAAAAGAATAAAATGCACGTCGGTTTTAAATTCGCAGGCTACCTGCGCTGAAGGCGTGGAAAACGAGCACGTGACGGAAAGGCTTCCGTACCCGATGGGTCCAAATCACATGCCCAGCAAAGTAGCCTTAAACCTGGACACACAATGGAGACCATTTGACCCTTTAAAATCATACTACAACCAGACTTCCAGGCCCAAGAGGTCACACAGTCATGCCCAGCAAAGTAGCTCTGGGCCTGGGCACACTTCACGCAGTTTGACCGTTTAAATAAAACTAGAAACAGACTTCCTGGCCCAAGAGGTCACAGTCATACCCAGCAAAGTACGTTTAAACCTGGAAACAAATCAGATCCTTTCTGTCATTCAAAGGAATGGGCCTGCAACTCACAACCACATCCCCAGTGAAGCGCACCGTCACCCAGCCACACTACGCCACCTTGCCCGTCCTGTAACAACCACACCTCCAGGGCACCACATGCCAATCTCTCATGCCCAGCAAACTGCAACCTCACGCAGCCAGGCCACACACTGTCTCCCCTTGTACCGTCCAGGGACGAACTCCTCCACAAACCTGGTGTTCATGCACACACACGCAATTACAACGAATTGGTGGAGAACTTTGAAACAAACGTGCTGACTTTGAATACTCACATCTAGGCTGGGCCAGGTCCAAACGGCCTGCAGCTCGGTGCCCATCACCTCCATGACTGTCCCTAACGAACGCCACCTGCCACGCTTTCGGCCCGTCCCTGGCGGCATTAAAAAATCGTAGCGTGATAACGATGGTTCCGATCCGCGTGCCGCTCGAAGGCGATTACAGGGGAGATGCAACCCTCTCCAAAGAGCCATGAACATACTTTCTACTCCCAAGGACACAAGAGATATTAAGCCGCAATGACGTCCGACGCGCGCATTTTCTCCGCCGCGCACCACATATAAAAAATCGTAGCGTGAAAACAGTGGGTTCGATCCGCGTGCCGCTCGAAGGCGATTACAGGGGAGATGCATCCCTTTCCAAAGAGCCATGAACAGACTTCCTACTCCCAAGGAGACAAGAGATATTAAGCCGCAATGACGTCCGACGCGCGTCTTTTCTCCGCAGCTCACCACATTTAAAAAAATCGAAGCGTGAAAAAAGTGGGTTCGATATAGTATACATACAGAGTATATAGTTTGACCAAAAGATCGTGCTGATCTTTGATCTCCTGGTTCTTCATCTCCAGCGCCACTTTCAGACTCAATGTCCTCCTCTATGGGCTGGTATAACACAGACACGAATCATCACTACAGCCAGTACAATGGAAAGGTGGGAATGTGTACTGAATGTGTACTGACGTTATAAGTGAGAGGTGGTGGTACTGGTGGATGTGTACTGACACTATAAGGGATCTCTACCTGCAGTGACAATTTGAGCTTCTCAAGTTCTTCCTCCAGAGATTTCTTCTCCTGTTCACAGGCCATTTTCATATCTGCCAGAGCAAGTATCATTACTGCTGGATATAACACAGATTGTATATACTAAATAATTACTACTGAATATATAAAATATAATATATATAGTACTATACATATATTAGTGTCACTTTTATTGGAGCCTAAAGGCTAACATTCATTATTAGTTATGTTAGTATTATTGCATTTCCATAGTACTTACTCTTGATGGACCTGTTATGCTCCTCCTCCTCCTGCTGTTTCTGCAGGAGCTCTGTCTCCTCCTGCTGCTTGTGTTTCAGCATCTCCTGAAGAACCTGCAGCTCCTTCTGCTTCTGCAACCTCAACTCCTTCAGCTGCTCCAACAAACTGTTCTCCAACTCCTCCTTCTCACACCGCAAACACTCCAATCGGGCCACAGGCCCCACTAGTGACACAGAACCACACACACACACACACACACACACACACACACACACACACACACACAGAGAGAGATAAACATGTATAAATGTATAAGAATATGAGGATAAAATTATTATGAGATTATTTATAATCAAACGACTACACTATACAACCACTTCTTCCTTTTATTTAGATATTATACAGATATGTACAGATATTTACATTTTATTTACCCGCGTGCGTCTCTCTTCTCCAAGGTAGCGGAGAGATATGAAAGGATAAAAGGGGAAAAGAATAAAATGCACGTCGGTTTTAAATTCGCAGGCTACCTGCGCTGAAGGCATGGAAAACGAGCACGTGACGGAAAGGCTTCCGTACCCGATGGGTCCAAATCACATGCCCAGCAAAGTAGCCTTAAACCTGGACACACAATGGAGACCATTTGACCCTTTAAAATCATACTACAACCAGACTTCCAGGCCCAAGAGGTCACACAGTCATGCCCAGCAAAGTAGCTCTGGGCCTGGGCACACTTCACGCAGTTTGACCGTTTAAATAAAACTAGAAACAGACTTCCTGGCCCAAGAGGTCACAGAGTCATGCCCAGCAAGGTTGCTTTAAACGTGGGCACACTTCAGACCGTTTCACTCTTTAAATCATTCAATGCACCACATTTCAAGGCCCAAGAGGTCACAGAATCATGCCCATCAAAGTAGCTCTGGGCCTGGGCACACTTTACGGAGTTTGACCCTTTAAATAATACTACAACCAGACACATACAGGTGCGCACATATACACAGATACACATTCTGTTTAATTTCTTCACATCTGCAGACTAGAGTAAGCTGAGGGTATAGTGTTAAACCAGGTGCTACATAAACAGTATATAGTATATATACAGAGGATATAGTGTTAAACCAGGTACTACATACAGAGTATATAGTATACATACAGAGTATATAGTTTGACCAAAAGATCGTGCTGATCTTTGATCTCCTGGTTCTTCATCTCCAGCGCCACTTTCAGACTCATAATGTCCTCCTCTATGGGCTGGTATAACACACACACGAATCATCACTACAGCGAGTACAATGGAAAGGTGGGAATGTGTACTGAATGTGTACTGACGTTATAAGTGAAAGGTGGAGCTACTGGTGGATGTGTACTGACACTATAAGGGATCTCTACCTGCAGTGACAGTCTCAGCTTCTCAAGTTCTTCCTCCAGAGATTTCTTCTCCTGTTCACAGGCCATTTTCATATCTGCCAGAGCAAGTATCATTACTGCTGGATATAACACAGATTGTATATACTACATAATTACTACTGAATATATAAAATATAATATATATAGTACTATACATATATTAGTATCACTTTTATTGGAGCCTAAAGGCTAACATTCATTATTAGTTATGTTAGTATTATTGCATTTCCATAGTACTTACCCTTGAGGGACCTGTTATGCTCCTCCTCCTCCTGCTGTTTCTGCAGGAGCTCTGTCTCCTCCTGCTGCTTGTGTTTCAGCATCTCCTGAAGAACCTGCAGCTCCTTCTGCTTCTGCAACCTCAACTCCTTCAGCTGCTCCAACAAACTGTTCTCCAACTCCTCCTTCTCACACCGCAAACACTCCAATCGGGCCACAGGCCCCACTAGTGACACAGAACCACACACACACACAGACACAGACACACACACACACACACACACACACACACACACACACACAGAGAGAGATAAACATGTATAAATGTATAAGAATTTGTGGATAAAATTATTATGAGATTATTTATAATCAAACGACTACACTACACAACCACATCTTCCTTTTATTTACATATTATACAGATATTTAGAGATATTTACATTTTATTTACCCGCGTGCGTCTCTCTTCTCCAAGGTAGCGGAGAGATATGAAAGGATAAAAGGGGAAAAGAATAAAATGCACGTCGGTTTTAAATTCGCAGGCTACCTGCGCTGAAGGCGTGGAAAACGAGCACATGACGGAAAGGCTTCCGTACCCGATGGGTCCAAATCACATGCCCAGCAAAGTAGCCTTAAATCTGGACACACAATGGAGACCATTTGACCCTTTAAAATCATTCTACAACCAGACTTCCAGGCCCAAGATGTCACACAGTCATGCCCAGCAAAGTAGCTCTGGGCCTGGGCACACTTCACGCAGTTTGACCGTTTAAATAATACTACAACCAGACTTCCAGGCACAAGAGGTCACACAGTCATGCCCAGCAAGGTTACTTTAAACGTGGGCACACTTCAGACCGTTTCACTCTTTAAATCATTCAAAGCACCACATTTCAAGGCCCAAGAGGTCACAGAATCATGCCCATCAAAGTAGCTCTGGGCCTGGGCACACTTCACGCAGTTTGACCCTTTAAATAATACTACAACCAGACGCATACAGGTGCGCACATATACACAGATACACATTCTGTTTAATTTCTTCACATCTGCAGACTAGAGTAAGCTGAGGGTATAGTGTTAAACAAGGTACTACATAAACAGTATATAGTATATATACAGAGGATATAGTGTTAAACCAGGTACTACATACAGAGTATATAGTATACATACAGAGTATATAGTTTGACCAAAAGATCGTGCTGATCTTTGATCTCCTGGTTCTTCATCTCCAGCGCCACTTTCAGACTCATAATGTCCTCCTCTATGGGCTGGTATAACACACACACGAATCATCACTACAGCCAGTACAATGGAAAGGTGGGAATGTGTACTGCATGTGTACTGACGTTATAAGTGAAAGGTGGAGGTACTGGTGGATGTGTACTGACACTATAAGGGATCTCTACCTGCAGTGACAGTCTGAGCTTCTCAAGTTCTTCCTCCAGAGATTTCTTCTCCTGTTCACAGGCCATTTTCATATCTGCCAGAGCAAGTATCATTACTGCTGGATATAACACAGATTGTATATACTACATAATTACTACTGAATATATAAAATATAATATATATAGTACTATACATATATTAGTATCACTTTTATTGGAGCCTAAAGGCTAACATTCATTATTAGTTATGTTAGTATTATTGCATTTCCATAGTACTTACTCTTGATGGACCTGTTATGCTCCTCCTCCTCCTGCTGTTTCTGCAGGAGCTCTGTCTCCTCCTGCTGCTTGTGTTTCAGCATCTCCTGAAGAACCTGCAGCTCCTTCTGCTTCTGCAACCTCAACTCCTTCAGCTGCTCCAACAAACTGTTCTCCAACTCCTCCTTCTCACACCGCAAACACTCCAATCGGACCACAGGCCCCACTAGTGACACAGAACCACACACACACACACACACACACACACACACACACACACACACAGAGAAAGATAAACATGTATAAATGTATAAGAATTTGTGGATAAAATTATTATGAGACTATTTATAATCAAACGACTACACTACACAACCACTTCTTCCTTTTATATACATATTATACAGATATTTACATTTTATTTACCCGCGTGCGTCTCTCTTCTCCAAGGTAGCGGAGAGATATGAAGGGATAAAAGGGGAAAAGAATAAAATGCACGTCGGTTTTAAATTCGCAGGCTACCTGCGCTGAAGGCGTGGAAAACGAGCACGTGACGGAAAGGCTTCCGTACCCGATGGGTCCAAATCACATGCCCAGCAAAGTAGCCTTAAACCTGGACACACAATGGAGACCATTTGACCCTTTAAAATCATACTACAACCAGACTTCCAGGCCCAAGAGGTCACACAGTCATGCCCAGCAAAGTAGCTCTGGGCCTGGGCACACTTCCCGCAGTTTGACCGTTTAAATAATACTACAACCAGACTTCCAGGCACAAGAGGTCACACAGTCATGCCCAGCAAGGTTACTTTAAACGTGGGCACACTTCAGACCGTTTCACTCTTTAAATCATTCAAAGCAGCACATTTCAAGGCCCAAGAGGTCACAGAATCATGCCCATCAAAGTAGCTCTGGGCCTGGGCACACTTCACGCAGTTTGACCCTTTAAATAATACTACAACCAGACGCATACAGGTGCGCACATATACACAGATACACATTCTGTTTAATTTCTTCACATCTGCAGACTAGAGTAAGCTGAGGGTATAGTGTTAAACCAGGTACTACATAAACAGTATATAGTATATATACAGAGGATATAATGTTAAACCAGGTACTACATACAGAGTATATAGTTTGACCAAAAGATCGTGCTGATCTTTGATCTCCTGGATCTTCATCTCCAGCGCCACTTTCAGACTCATAATGTCCTCCTCTATGGGCTGGTATAACACACACACGAATCATCACTACAGCCAGTACAATGGAAAGGTGGGAATGTGTACTGCATGTGTACTGACGTTATAAGTGAAAGGTGGAGGTACTGGTGGATGTGTACTGACACTATAAGGGATCTCTACCTGCAGTGACAGTCTGAGCTTCTCAAGTTCTTCCTCCAGAGATTTCTTCTCCTGTTCACAGGCCATTTTCATATCTGCCAGAGCAAGTATCATTACTGCTGGATATAACACAGATTGTATATACTACATAATTACTACTGAATATATAAAATATAATATATATAGTACTATACATATATTAGTATCACTTTTATTGGAGCCTAAAGGCTAACATTCATTATTAGTTATGTTAGTATTATTGCATTTCCATAGTACTTACTCTTGATGGACCTGTTATGCTCCTCCTCCTCCTGCTGTTTCTGCAGGAGCTCTGTCTCCTCCTGCTGCTTGTGTTTCAGCATCTCCTGAAGAACCTGCAGCTCCTTCTGCTTCTGCAACCTCAACTCCTTCAGCTGCTCCAACAAACTGTTCTCCAACTCCTCCTTCTCACACCGCAAACACTCCAATCGGACCACAGGCCCCACTAGTGACACAGAACCACACACACACACACACACACACACACACACACACACACACACAGAGAAAGATAAACATGTATAAATGTATAAGAATTTGTGGATAAAATTATTATGAGACTATTTATAATCAAACGACTACACTACACAACCACTTCTTCCTTTTATATACATATTATACAGATATTTACATTTTATTTACCCGCGTGCGTCTCTCTTCTCCAAGGTAGCGGAGAGATATGAAGGGATAAAAGGGGAAAAGAATAAAATGCACGTCGGTTTTAAATTCGCAGGCTACCTGCGCTGAAGGCGTGGAAAACGAGCACGTGACGGAAAGGCTTCCGTACCCGATGGGTCCAAATCACATGCCCAGCAAAGTAGCCTTAAACCTGGACACACAATGGAGACCATTTGACCCTTTAAAATCATACTACAACCAGACTTCCAGGCCCAAGAGGTCACACAGTCATGCCCAGCAAAGTAGCTCTGGGCCTGGGCACACTTCCCGCAGTTTGACCGTTTAAATAATACTACAACCAGACTTCCAGGCACAAGAGGTCACACAGTCATGCCCAGCAAGGTTACTTTAAACGTGGGCACACTTCAGACCGTTTCACTCTTTAAATCATTCAAAGCAGCACATTTCAAGGCCCAAGAGGTCACAGAATCATGCCCATCAAAGTAGCTCTGGGCCTGGGCACACTTCACGCAGTTTGACCCTTTAAATAATACTACAACCAGACGCATACAGGTGCGCACATATACACAGATACACATTCTGTTTAATTTCTTCACATCTGCAGACTAGAGTAAGCTGAGGGTATAGTGTTAAACCAGGTACTACATAAACAGTATATAGTATATATACAGAGGATATAATGTTAAACCAGGTACTACATACAGAGTATATAGTTTGACCAAAAGATCGTGCTGATCTTTGATCTCCTGGATCTTCATCTCCAGCGCCACTTTCAGACTCATAATGTCCTCCTCTATGGGCTGGTATAACACACACACGAATCATCACTACAGCCAGTACAATGGAAAGGTGGGAATGTGTACTGAATGTGTACTGACGTTATAAGTGAAAGGTGGAGGTACTGGTGGATGTGTACTGACACTATAAGGGATCTCTACCTGCAGTGACAGTCTGAGCTTCTCAAGTTCTTCCTCCAGAGATTTCTTCTCCTGTTCACAGGCCATTTTCATATCTGCCAGAGCAAGTATCATTACTGCTGGATATAACACAGATTGTATATACTAAATAATTACTACTGAATATATAAAATATAATATATATAGTACTATACATATATTAGTGTCACTTTTATTGGAGCCTAAAGGCTAACATTCATTATTAGTTATGTTAGTATTATTGCATTTCCATAGTACTTACTCTTGATGGACCTGTTATGCTCCTCCTCCTCCTGCTGTTTCTGCAGGAGCTCTGTCTCCTCCTGCTGCTTGTGTTTCAGCATCTCCTGAAGAACCTGCAGCTCCTTCTGCTTCTGCAACCTCAACTCCTTCAGCTGCTCCAACAAACTGTTCTCCAACTCCTCCTTCTCACACCGCAAACACTCCAATCGGGCCACAGGCCCCACTAGTGACACAGAACCACACACACACACACACACACACACACACACACACACACACACACACAGAGAGAGATAAACATGTATAAATGTATAAGAATTTGAGGATAAAATTATTATGAGATTATTTATAATCAAACGACTACACTATACAACCACTTCTTCCTTTTATTTAGATATTATACAGATATGTACAGATATTTACATTTTATTTACCCGCGTGCGTCTCTCTTCTCCAAGGTAGCGGAGAGATATGAAAGGATAAAAGGGGAAAAGAATAAAATGCACGTCGGTTTTAAATTCGCAGGCTACCTGCGCTGAAGGCGTGGAAAACGAGCACGTGACGGAAAGGCTTCCGTACCCGATGGGTCCAAATCACATGCCCAGCAAAGTAGCCTTAAACCTGGACACACAATGGAGACCATTTGACCCTTTAAAATCATACTACAACCAGACTTCCAGGCCCAAGAGGTCACACAGTCATGCCCAGCAAAGTAGCTCTGGGCCTGGGCACACTTCACGCAGTTTGACCGTTTAAATAATACTACAACCAGACTTCCAGGCACAAGAGGTCACACAGTCATGCCCAGCAAGGTTACTTTAAACGTGGGCACACTTCAGACCGTTTCACTCTTTAAATCATTCAAAGCAGCACATTTCAAGGCCCAAGAGGTCACAGAATCATGCCCATCAAAGTAGCTCTGGGCCTGGGCACACTTCACGCAGTTTGACCCTTTAAATAATACTACAACCAGACGCATACAGGTGCGCACATATACACAGATACACATTCTGTTTAATTTCTTCACATCTGCAGACTAGAGTAAGCTGAGGGTATAGTGTTAAACCAGGTACTACATAAACAGTATATAGTATATATACAGAGGATATAATGTTAAACCAGGTACTACATACAGAGTATATAGTTTGACCAAAAGATCGTGCTGATCTTTGATCTCCTGGATCTTCATCTCCAGCGCCACTTTCAGACTCATAATGTCCTCCTCTATGGGCTGGTATAACACACACACGAATCATCACTACAGCCAGTACAATGGAAAGGTGGGAATGTGTACTGAATGTGTACTGACGTTATAAGTGAAAGGTGGAGGTACTGGTGGATGTGTACTGACACTATAAGGGATCTCTACCTGCAGTGACAGTCTGAGCTTCTCAAGTTCTTCCTCCAGAGATTTCTTCTCCTGTTCACAGGCCATTTTCATATCTGCCAGAGCAAGTATCATTACTGCTGGATATAACACAGATTGTATATACTAAATAATTACTACTGAATATATAAAATATAATATATATAGTACTATACATATATTAGTGTCACTTTTATTGGAGCCTAAAGGCTAACATTCATTATTAGTTATGTTAGTATTATTGCATTTCCATAGTACTTACTCTTGATGGACCTGTTATGCTCCTCCTCCTCCTGCTGTTTCTGCAGGAGCTCTGTCTCCTCCTGCTGCTTGTGTTTCAGCATCTCCTGAAGAACCTGCAGCTCCTTCTGCTTCTGCAACCTCAACTCCTTCAGCTGCTCCAACAAACTGTTCTCCAACTCCTCCTTCTCACACCGCAAACACTCCAATCGGGCCACAGGCCCCACTAGTGACACAGAACCACACACACACACACACACACACACACACACACACACACACACACACAGAGAGAGATAAACATGTATAAATGTATAAGAATTTGAGGATAAAATTATTATGAGATTATTTATAATCAAACGACTACACTATACAACCACTTCTTCCTTTTATTTAGATATTATACAGATATGTACAGATATTTACATTTTATTTACCCGCGTGCGTCTCTCTTCTCCAAGGTAGCGGAGAGATATGAAAGGATAAAAGGGGAAAAGAATAAAATGCACGTCGGTTTTAAATTCGCAGGCTACCTGCGCTGAAGGCGTGGAAAACGAGCACGTGACGGAAAGGCTTCCGTACCCGATGGGTCCAAATCACATGCCCAGCAAAGTAGCCTTAAACCTGGACACACAATGGAGACCATTTGACCCTTTAAAATCATACTACAACCAGACTTCCAGGCCCAAGAGGTCACACAGTCATGCCCAGCAAAGTAGCTCTGGGCCTGGGCACACTTCACGCAGTTTGACCGTTTAAATAAAACTAGAAACAGACTTCCTGGCCCAAGAGGTCACAGTCATACCCAGCAAAGTACGTTTAAACCTGGAAACAAATCAGATCCTTTCTGTCATTCAAAGGAATGGGCCTGCAACTCACAACCACATCCCCAGTGAAGCGCACCGTCACCCAGCCACACTACGCCACCTTGCCCGTCCTGGAACAACCACACCTCCAGGGCACCACATGCCAATCTCTCATGCCCAGCAAACTGCAACCTCACGCAGCCAGGCCACACACTGTCTCCCCTTGTACCGTCCAGGGACGAACTCCTCCACAAACCTGGTGTTCATGCACACACACGCAATTACAACGAATTGGTGGAGAACTTTGAAACAAACGTGCTGACTTTGAATACTCACATCTAGGCTGGGCCAGGTCCAAACGGCCTGCAGCTCGGTGCCCATCACCTCCATGACTGTCCCTAACGAACGCCACCTGCCACGCTTTCGGCCCGTCCCTGGCGGCATTAAAAAATCGTAGCGTGATAACGATGGTTCCGATCCGCGTGCCGCTCGAAGGCGATTACAGGGGAGATGCAACCCTCTCCTAAGAGCCATGAACATACTTTCTACTCCCAAGGACACAAGAGATATTAAGCCGCAATGACGTCCGACGCGCGCATTTTCTCCGCCGCGCACCACATATAAAAAATCGTAGCGTGAAAACAGTGGGTTCGATCCGCGTGCCGCTCGAAGGCGATTACAGGGGAGATGCATCCCTTTCCAAAGAGCCATGAACAGACTTCCTACTCCCAAGGAGACAAGAGATATTAAGCCGCAATGACGTCCGACGCGCGTCTTTTCTCCGCAGCTCACCACATTTAAAAAAATCGAAGCGTGAAAACCGTGGGTTCGATATAGTATACATACAGAGTATATAGTTTGACCAAAAGATCGTGCTGATCTTTGATCTCCTGGTTCTTCATCTCCAGCGCCACTTTCAGACTCAATGTCCTCCTCTATGGGCTGGTATAACACAGACACAAATCATCACTACAGCCAGTACAATGGAAAGGTGGGAATGTGTACTGAATGTGTACTGACGTTATAAGTGAGAGGTGGTGGTACTGGTGGATGTGTACTGACACTATAAGGGATCTCTACCTGCAGTGACAATTTGAGCTTCTCAAGTTCTTCCTCCAGAGATTTCTTCTCCTGTTCACAGGCCATTTTCATATCTGCCAGAGCAAGTATCATTACTGCTGGATATAACACAGATTGTATATACTACATAATTACTACTGAATATATAAAATATAATATATATAGTACTATACATATATTAGTATCACTTTTATTGGAGCCTAAAGGCTAACATTCATTATTAGTTATGTTAGTATTATTGCATTTCCATAGTACTTACCCTTGAGGGACCTGTTATGCTCCTCCTCCTCCTGCTGTTTCTGCAGGAGCTCTGTCTCCTCCTGCTGCTTGTGTTTCAGCATCTCCTGAAGAACCTGCAGCTCCTTCTGCTTCTGCAACCTCAACTCCTTCAGCTGCTCCAACAAACTGTTCTCCAACTCCTCCTTCTCACACCGCAAACACTCCAATCGGGCCACAGGCCCCACTAGTGACACAGAACCACACACACGCACACACAGACACACACACACACACACACACACACACACACACAAAGAGAGAGATAAACATGTATAAATGTATAAGAATTTGTGGATAAAATTATTATGAGATTTATAATCAAACGACTACACTACACAACCACTTCTTCCTTTTATTTACATATTATACAGATATTTACAGATATTTACATTTTATTTCCCAGCGTGCGTCTCTCTTCTCCAAGGTAGCGGAGAGATATGAAAGGATAAAAGGGGAAAAGAATAAAATGCACGTCGGTTTTAAATTCGCAGGCTACCTGCGCTGAAGGCGTGGAAAACGAGCACGTGACGGAAAGGCTTCCGTACCCGATGGGTCCAAATCACATGCCCAGCAAAGTAGCCTTAAACCTGGACACACAAGGGAGACCATTTGACCCTTTAAATAATACTACAACCAGACACATACAGGTGCGCACATATACACAGATACACATTCTGTTTAAATTTCTTCACATCTGCAGACTAGAGTAAGCTGAGGGTATAGTGTTAAACCAGGAACTACATAAACAGTATATAGTATATATACAGAGGATATAGTGTTAAACCAGGTACTACATACAGAGTATATAGTATACATACAGAGTATATAGTTTGACCAAAAGCTCGTGCTGATCTTTGATCTCCTGGTTCTTCATCTCCAGCGCCACTTTCAGACTCATAATGTCCTCCTCTATGGGCTGGTATAACCCACACACACGAATCATCACTACAGCCAGTACAATGGAAAGGTGGGAATGTGTACTGAATGTGTACTGACGTTATAAGTGAAAGGTGGAGGTACTGGTGGATGTGTACTGACACTATAAGGGATCTCTACCTGCAGTGACAGTCTGAGCTTCTCAAGTTCTTCCTCCAGAGATTTCTTCTCCTGTTCACAGGCCATTTTCATATCTGCCAGAGCAAGTATCATTACTGCTGGATATAACATAGATTGTATATACTACATAATTACTACTGAATATATAAAATATAATATATATAGTACTATACATATATTAGTATCACTTTTATTGGAGCCTAAAGGCTAGCATTCATTATTAGTTATGTTAGTATTATTGCATTTCCATAGTACTTACTCTTGATGGACCTGTTATGCTCCTCCTCCTCCTGCTGTTTCTGCAGGAGCTCTGTCTCCTCCTGCTGCTTGTGTTTCAGCATCTCCTGAAGAACCTGCAGCTCCTTCTGCTTCTGCAACCTCAACTCCTTCAGCTGCTCCAACAAACTGTTCTCCAACTCCTCCTTCTCACACCGCAAACACTCCAATCGGGCCACAGGCCCCACTAGTGACACAGAACCACACACACACACACACAAACACACACACACACACACACACACACACACACATAAAGAGAGAGATAAACATGTATAAATGTATAAGAATTTGTGGATAAAATTATTATGAGATTATTCATAATCAAACGACTACACTACACAACCACTTCTTCCTTTTATTTACATATTATACAGATATTTACAGATATTTACATTTTATTTACCCGCATGCGTCTCTCTTCTCCAAGGTAGCGGAGAGATATGAAAGGATAAAAGGGGAAAAGAATAAAATGCACGTCGGTTTTAAATTCGCAGGCTACCTGCGCTGAAGGCGTGGAAAACGAGCACGTGACGGAAAGGCTTCCGTACCCGATGGGTCCAAATCACATGCCCAGCAAAGTAGCCTTAAACCTGGACACACAATGGAGACCATTTGACCCTTTAAATAATACTACAACCAGACACATACAGGTGCGCACATATACACAGATACACATTCTGTTTAAATTTCTTCACATCTGCAGACTAGAGTAAGCTGAGGGTATAGTGTTAAACCAGGAACTACATAAACAGTATATAGTATATATACAGAGGATATAGTGTTAAACCAGGTACTACATACAGAGTATATAGTATACATACAGAGTATATAGTTTGACCAAAAGATCGTGCTGATCTTTGATCTCCTGGTTCTTCATCTCCAGCGCCACTTTCAGACTCATAATGTCCTCCTCTATGGGCTGGTATAACCCACACACACGAATCATCACTACAGCCAGTACAATGGAAAGGTGGGAATGTGTACTGAATGTGTACTGACGTTATAAGTGAAAGGTGGAGGTACTGGTGGATGTGTACTGACACTATAAGGGATCTCTACCTGCAGTGACAGTCTGAGCTTCTCAAGTTCTTCCTCCAGAGATTTCTTCTCCTGTTCACAGGCCATTTTCATATCTGCCAGAGCAAGTATCATTACTGCTGGATATAACATAGATTGTATATACTACATAATTACTACTGAATATATAAAATATAATATATATAGTACTATACATATATTAGTATCACTTTTATTGGAGCCTAATGGCTAGCATTCATTATTATGTTAGTATTATTGCATTTCCATAGTACTTACTCTTGATGGACCTGTTATGCTCCTCCTCCTCCTGCTGTTTCTGCAGGAGCTCTGTCTCCTCCTGCTGCTTGTGTTTCAGCATCTCCTGAAGAACCTGCAGCTCCTTCTGCTTCTGCAACCTCAACTCCTTCAGCTGCTCCAACAAACTGTTCTCCAACTCCTCCTTCTCACACCGCAAACACTCCAATCGGGCCACAGGCCCCACTAGTGACACAGAACCACACACACACACACAAACACACACACACACACACACACACACACACACACACACACACACACACACACAAAGAGAGAGATAAACATGTATAAATGTATAAGATTTTGTGGATAAAATTATTATGAGATTATTCATAATCAAACGACTACACTACACAACCACTTCTTCCTTTTATTTACATATTATACAGATATTTACAGATATTTACATTTTATTTACCCGCATGCGTCTCTCTTCTCCAAGGTAGCGGAGAGATATGAAAGGATAAAAGGGGAAAAGAATAAAATGCACGTCGGTTTTAAATTCCCAGGCTACCTGCGCTGAAGGCGTGGAAAACGAGCACGTGACGGAAAGGCTTCCGTACCCGATGGGTCCAAATCACATGCCCAGCAAAGTAGCCTTAAACCTGGACACACAATGGAGACCATTTGACCCTTTAAAATCATACTACAACCAGACTTCCAGGCCCAAGAGGTCACACAGTCATGCCCAGCAAGGATGCTTTAAACGTGGGCACACTTCAGACCGTTTCACTCTTTAAATCATTCAAAGCACCACATTTCAAGACCCAAGAGGTCACAGAATCATGCCCATCAAAGTAGCTCTGCGCCTGGGCACACTTCACGCAGTTTGACCCTTTAAATAATACTACAACCAGAAACATACAGGTGCGCACATATACACAGATACACATTCTGTTTAATTTCTTCACATCTGCAGACTAGAGTAAGCTGAGGGTATAGTGTTAAACCAGGTACTACATAAACAGTATATAGTATATATACAGAGGATATAGTGTTAAACCAGGTACTACATACAGAGTATATAGTATACATACAGAGTATATAGTTTGACCAAAAGATCGTGCTGATCTTTGATCTCCTGGTTCTTCATCTCCAGCGCCACTTTCAGACTCATAATGTCCTCCTCTATGGGCTGGTATAACACACACTCGAATCATCACTACAGCCAGTACAATGGAAAGGTGGGAATGTGTACTGAATGTGTACTGACGTTATAAGTGAAAGGTGGAGCTACTGGTGGATGTGTACTGACACTATAAGGGATCTCTACCTGCAGTGACAGTCTGAGCTTCTCAAGTTCTTCCTCCAGAGATTTCTTCTCCTGTTCACAGGCCATTTTCATATCTGCCAGAGCAAGTATCATTACTGCTGGATATAACACAGATTGTATATACTACATAATTACTACTGAATATATAAAATATAATATATATAGTACTATACATATATTAGTATCACTTTTATTGGAGCCTAAAGGCTAACATTCATTATTAGTTATGTTAGTATTATTGCATTTCCATAGTACTTACCCTTGAGGGACCTGTTATGCTCCTCCTCCTCCTGCTGTTTCTGCAGGAGCTCTGTCTCCTCCTGCTGCTTGTGTTTCAGCATCTCCTGAAGAACCTGCAGCTCCTTCTGCTTCTGCAACCTCAACTCCTTCAGCTGCTCCAACAAACTGTTCTCCAACTCCTCCTTCTCACACCGCAAACACTCCAATCGGGCCACAGGCCCCACTAGTGACACAGAACCACACACACACACACACACACACACACACACACACACACACACACACACACACACACACACACACACACAGAAAGAGAGAGATAAACATGTATAAATGTGTAAGAATTTGAGGATAAAATTATTATGAGATTATTTATAATCAAACGACTACACTATACAACCACTTCTTCCTTTTATTTAGATATTATACAGATATGTACAGATATTTACATTTCATTTACCCGCGTGCGTCTCTCTTCTCCAAGGTAGCGGAGAGATATGAAAGGATAAAAGGGGAAAAGAATAAAATGCACGTCGGTTTTAAATTCGCAGGCTACCTGCGCTGAAGGCGTGGAAAACGAGCACGTGACGGAAAGGCTTCCGTACCCGATGGGTCCAAATCACATGCCCAGCAAAGTAGCCTTAAACCTGGACACACAATGGAGACCATTTGACCCTTTAAAATCATACTACAACCAGACTTCCAGGCCCAAGAGGTCACACAGTCATGCCCAGCAAAGTAGCTCTGGGCCTGGGCACACATGACGCAGTTTGACCGTTTAAATAAAACTAAACCAGACACATACAGGTGCGCACATATACACAGATACACATTCTGTTTAATTTCTTCACATCTGCAGACTAGAGTAAGCTGAGGGTATAGTGTTAAACCAGGTACTACATAAACAGTATATAGTATATATATAGAGGATATAGTGTTAAACCAGGTACTACATACAGAGTATATAGTATACATACAGAGTATATAGTTTGACCAAAAGATCGTGCTGATCTTTGATCTCCTGGTTCTTCATCTCCAGCGCCACTTTCAGACTCATAATGTCCTCCTCTATGGGCTGGTATAACCCACACACACGAATCATCACTACAGCCAGTACAATGGAAAGGTGGGAATGTGTACTGAATGTGTACTGACGTTATAAGTGAAAGGTGGAGGTACTGGTGGATGTGTACTGACACTATAAGGGATCTCTACCTGCAGTGACAGTCTGAGCTTCTCAAGTTCTTCCTCCAGAGATTTCTTCTCCTGTTCACAGGCCATTTTCATATCTGCCAGAGCAAGTATCATTACTGCTGGATATAACATAGATTGTATATACTACATAATTACTACTGAATATATAAAATATAATATATATAGTACTATACATATATTAGTATCACTTTTATTGGAGCCTAAAGGCTAACATTCATTATTAGTTATGTTAGTATTATTGCATTTCCATAGTACTTACCCTTGAGGGACCTGTTATGCTCCTCCTCCTCCTGCTGTTTCTGCAGGAGCTCTGTCTCCTCCTGCTGCTTGTGTTTCAGCATCTCCTGAAGAACCTGCAGCTCCTTCTGCTTCTGCAACCTCAACTCCTTCAGCTGCTCCAACAAACTGTTCTCCAACTCCTCCTTCTCACACCGCAAACACTCCAATCGGGCCACAGGCCCCACTAGTGACACAGAACCACACACACACACACACACACACACACACACACACACACACACACACACACACACACACACAGAAAGAGAGAGATAAACATGTATAAATGTGTAAGAATTTGAGGATAAAATTATTATGAGATTATTTATAATCAAACGACTACACTATACAACCACTTCTTCCTTTTATTTAGATATTATACAGATATGTACAGATATTTACATTTCATTTACCCGCGTGCGTCTCTCTTCTCCAAGGTAGCGGAGAGATATGAAAGGATAAAAGGGGAAAAGAATAAAATGCACGTCGGTTTTAAATTCGCAGGCTACCTGCGCTGAAGGCGTGGAAAACGAGCACGTGACGGAAAGGCTTCCGTACCCGATGGGTCCAAATCACATGCCCAGCAAAGTAGCCTTAAACCTGGACACACAATGGAGACCATTTGACCCTTTAAAATCATACTACAACCAGACTTCCAGGCCCAAGAGGTCACACAGTCATGCCCAGCAAAGTAGCTCTGGGCCTGGGCACACATGACGCAGTTTGACCGTTTAAATAAAACTAAACCAGACACATACAGGTGCGCACATATACACAGATACACATTCTGTTTAATTTCTTCACATCTGCAGACTAGAGTAAGCTGAGGGTATAGTGTTAAACCAGGTACTACATAAACAGTATATAGTATATATATAGAGGATATAGTGTTAAACCAGGTACTACATACAGAGTATATAGTATACATACAGAGTATATAGTTTGACCAAAAGATCGTGCTGATCTTTGATCTCCTGGTTCTTCATCTCCAGCGCTACTTTCAGACTCATAATGTCCTCCTCTATGGGCTGGTATAACACACACACGAATCATCACTACAGCCAGTACAATGGAAAGGTGGGAATGTGTACTGAATGTGTACTGACGTTATAAGTGAAAGGTGGAGGTACTGGTGGATGTGTACTGACACTATAAGGGATCTCTACCTGCAGTGACAGTCTGAACTTCTCAAGTTCTTCCTCCAGAGATTTCTTCTCCTGTTCACAGGCCATTTTCATATCTGCCAGAGCAAGTATCATTACTGCTGGATATAACACAGATTGTATATACTACATAATTACTACTGAATATATAAAATATAATATATATAGTACTATACATATATTAGTATCACTTTTATTGGAGCCTAAAGGCTAACATTCATTATTAGTTATGTTAGTATTATTGCATTTCCATAGTACTTACTCTTGATGGACCTGTTATGCTCCTCCTCCTCCTGCTGTTTCTGCAGGAGCTCTGTCTCCTCTTGCTGCTTGTGTTTCAACATCTCCTGAAGAACCTGCAGCTCTTTCTGCTTCTGCAACCTCAACTCCTTCAGCTGCTCCAACAAATTGTTCTCCAACTCCTCCTTCTCACACTGCAAACACTCCAATCGGGCCACAGGCCCCACTAGTGACACAGAACCACACACACACACACACAGACACACACACACACACACAGAGAGAGATAAACATGTATAAATGTATAAGAATTTGTGGATAAAATTACTATGAGATTATTTATAATCAAACGACTACACTATACAACCACATCTTCCTTTTATTTACATATTATACAGACATTTAGAGATATTTACATTTTATTTCCCCGCGTGCGTCTCTCTTCTCCAAGGTAGCAGAGAGATATTAAAGGATAAAAGGGGAAAAGAATAAAATGCACGTCGGTTTTAAATTCGCAGGCTACCTGCGCTGAAGGCGTGGAAAACGAGCACGTGACGGAAAGGCTTCCGTACCCGATGGGTCAAAATCACATGCCCAGCAAAGTAGCCTTAAACCTGGACACACAATGGAGACCATTTGACCCTTTAAATAATACTACAACCAGACACATACAGGTGCGCACATATACACAGATACACATTCTGTTTAAATTTCTTCACATCTGCAGACTAGAGTAAGCTGAGGGTATAGTGTTAAACCAGGAACTACATAAACAGTATATAGTATATATACAGAGGATATAGTGTTAAACCAGGTACTACATACAGAGTATATAGTATACATACAGAGTATATAGTTTGACCAAAAGATCGTGCTGATCTTTGATCTCCTGGTTCTTCATCTCCAGCGCCACTTTCAGACTCATAATGTCCTCCTCTATGGGCTGGTATAACCCACACACACGAATCATCACTACAGCCAGTACAATGGAAAGGTGGGAATGTGTACTGAATGTGTACTGACGTTATAAGTGAAAGGTGGAGGTACTGGTGGATGTGTACTGACACTATAAGGGATCTCTACCTGCAGTGACAGTCTGAGCTTCTCAAGTTCTTCCTCCAGAGATTTCTTCTCCTGTTCACAGGCCATTTTCATATCTGCCAGAGCAAGTATCATTACTGCTGGATATAACACAGATTGTATATACTACATAATTACTACTGAATATATAATATATAATATATATAGTACTATACATATATTAGTGTCACTTTTATTGGAGCCTAAAGGCTAACATTCATTATTAGTTATGTTAGTATTATTGCATTTCCATAGTACTTACTCTTGATGGACCTGTTATGCTCCTCCTCCTCCTGCTGTTTCTGCAGGAGCTCTGTCTCCTCCTGCTGCTTGTGTTTCAGCATCTCCTGAAGAACCTGTAGCTCCTTCTGCAACCTCAACTCCTTCAGCTGCTCCAACAAACTGTTCTCCAACTCCTCCTTCTCACACCGCAAACACTCCAATCGGGCCACAGGCCCCACTAGTGACACAGAACCACACACACACACACACACACACACACACAGAGAGAGATAAACATGTATAAATGTATAAGAATTTGTGGATAAAATTATTATGAGATTATTTATAATCAAACGACTACACTACACAACCACATCTTCCTTTTATTTACATATTATACAGATATTTAGAGATATTTACATTTTATTTACCCGCGTGCGTCTCTCTTCTCCAAGGTAGCGGAGAGATATGAAAGGATAAAAGGGGAAAAGAATAAAATGCACGTCGGTTTTAAATTCGCAGGCTACCTGCGCTGAAGGCGTGGAAAACGAGCACGTGACGGAAAGGCTTCCGTACCCGATGGGTCCAAATCACATGCCCAGCAAAGTAGCCTTAAACCTGGACACACAATGGAGACCATTTGACCCTTTAAAATCATACTACAACCAGACTTCCAGGCCCGAGAGGTCACACAGTCATGCCCAGCAAAGTAGCTCTGGGCCTGGGCACACTTCACGCAGTTTGACCGTTTAAATAAAACTAGAAACAGACTTCCTGGCCCAAGAGGTCACACAGTCATGCCCAGCAAGGTTGCTTTAAACGTGGGCACACTTCAGACCGTTTCACTCTTTAAATCATTCAATGCACCACATTTCAAGGCCCAAGAGGTCACAGAATCATGCCCATCAAAGTAGCTCTGGGCCTGGGCACACTTTACGGAGTTTGACCCTTTAAATAATACTACAACCAGACACATACAGGTGCGCACATATACACAGATACACATTCTGTTTAATTTCTTCACATCTGCAGACTAGAGTAAGCTGAGGGTATAGTGTTAAACCAGGAGCTACATAAACAGAATATAGTATATATAAAGAGGATATAGTGTTAAACCAGGTACTACATACAGAGTATATAGTATACATACAGAGTATATAGTTTGACCAAAAGATCGTGCTGATCTTTGATCTCCTGGTTCTTCATCTCCAGCGCCACTTTCATACTCATAATGTCCTCCTCTATGGGCTGGTACAAAACACACACGAATCATCACTACAGCCAGTACAATGGAAAGGTGGGAATGTGTACTGAATGTGTACTGACGTTATAAGTGAAAGGTGGAGCTACTGGTGGATGTGTACTGACACTATAAGGGATCTCTACCTGCAGTGACAGTCTGAGCTTCTCAAGTTCTTCCTCCAGAGATTTCTTCTCCTGTTCACAGGCCATTTTCATATCTGCCAGAGCAAGTATCATTACTGCTGGATATAACACAGATTGTATATACTACATAATTACTACTGAATATATAATATATAATA
Organism: Electrophorus electricus; assembly: GCF_041902795.1. Lineage (NCBI taxonomy): Eukaryota > Metazoa > Chordata > Actinopteri > Gymnotiformes > Gymnotidae > Electrophorus > Electrophorus electricus. The sequence continues at coordinate 31,611,717 of NC_137505.1, read as the reverse complement.
TATATAGTACTATACATATATTAGTGTCACTTTTATTGGAGCCTAAAGGCTAACATTCATTATTAGTTATGTTAGTATTATTGCATTTCCATAGTACTTACTCTTGATGGACCTGTTATGCTCCTCCTCCTCCTGCTGTTTCTGCAGGAGCTCTGTCTCCTCCTGCTGCTTGTGTTTCAGCATCTCCTGAAGAACCTGCAGCTCCTTCTGCAACCTCAACTCCTTCAGCTGCTCCAACAAACTGTTCTCCAACTCCTCCTTCTCACACCGCAAACACTCCAATCGGGCCACAGGCCCCACTAGTGACACAGAACCACACACACACACACACACACACAGAGAGAGATAAACATGTATAAATGTATAAGAATTTGTGGATAAAATTATTATGAGATTATTTATAATCAAACGACTACACTACACAACCACATCTTCCTTTTATTTACATATTATACAGATATTTAGAGATATTTACATTTTATTTACCCGCGTGCGTCTCTCTTCTCCAAGGTAGCGGAGAGATATGAAAGGATAAAAGGGGAAAAGAATAAAATGCACGTCGGTTTTAAATTCGCAGGCTACCTGCGCTGAAGGCGTGGAAAACGAGCACGTGACGGAAAGGCTTCCGTACCCGATGGGTCCAAATCACATGCCCAGCAAAGTAGCCTTAAACCTGGACACACAATGGAGACCATTTGACCCTTTAAAATCATACTACAACCAGACTTCCAGGCCCGAGAGGTCACACAGTCATGCCCAGCAAAGTAGCTCTGGGCCTGGGCACACTTCACGCAGTTTGACCGTTTAAATAAAACTAGAAACAGACTTCCTGGCCCAAGAGGTCACACAGTCATGCCCAGCAAGGTTGCTTTAAACGTGGGCACACTTCAGACCGTTTCACTCTTTAAATCATTCAATGCACCACATTTCAAGGCCCAAGAGGTCACAGAATCATGCCCATCAAAGTAGCTCTGGGCCTGGGCACACTTTACGGAGTTTGACCCTTTAAATAATACTACAACCAGACACATACAGGTGCGCACATATACACAGATACACATTCTGTTTAATTTCTTCACATCTGCAGACTAGAGTAAGCTGAGGGTATAGTGTTAAACCAGGAGCTACATAAACAGAATATAGTATATATGAAGAGGATATAGTGTTAAACCAGGTACTACATACAGAGTATATAGTATACATACAGAGTATATAGTTTGACCAAAAGATCGTGCTGATCTTTGATCTCCTGGTTCTTCATCTCCAGCGCCACTTTCATACTCATAATGTCCTCCTCTATGGGCTGGTACAAAACACACACGAATCATCACTACAGCCAGTACAATGGAAAGGTGGGAATGTGTACTGAATGTGTACTGACGTTATAAGTGAAAGGTGGAGCTACTGGTGGATGTGTACTGACACTATAAGGGATCTCTACCTGCAGTGACAGTCTGAGCTTCTCAAGTTCTTCCTCCAGAGATTTCTTCTCCTGTTCACAGGCCATTTTCATATCTGCCAGAGCAAGTATCATTACTGCTGGATATAACACAGATTGTATATACTACATAATTACTACTGAATATATAAAATATAATATATATAGTACTATACATATATTAGTGTCACTTTTATTGGAGCCTAAAGGCTAACATTCATTATTAGTTATGTTAGTATTATTGCATTTCCATAGTACTTACTCTTGATGGACCTGTTATGCTCCTCCTCCTCCTGCTGTTTCTGCAGGAGCTCTGTCTCCTCCTGCTGCTTGTGTTTCAGCATCTCCTGAAGAACCTGCAGCTCCTTCTGCAACCTCAACTCCTTCAGCTGCTCCAACAAACTGTTCTCCAACTCCTCCTTCTCACACCGCAAACACTCCAATCGGGCCACAGGCCCCACTAGTGACACAGAACCACACACACACACACACGCACACACACACACACACAGAAAGAGAGAGATAAACATGTATAAATGTATAAGAATTTGAGGATAAAATTATTATGAGATTATTTATAATCAAACGACTACACTATACAACCACTTCTTCCTTTTATTTAGATATTATACAGATATGTACAGATATTTACATTTTATTTACCCGCGTGCGTCTCTCTTCTCCAAGGTAGCGGAGAGATATGAAAGGATAAAAGGGGAAAAGAATAAAATGCACGTCGGTTTTAAATTCGCAGGCTACCTGCGCTGAAGGCGTGGAAAACGAGCACGTGACGGAAAGGCTTCCGTACCCGATGGGTCCAAATCACATGCCCAGCAAAGTAGCCTTAAACCTGGACACACAATGGAGACCATTTGACCCTTTAAAATCATACTACAACCAGACTTCCAGGCCCAAGAGGTCACACAGTCATGCCCAGCAAAGTAGCTCTGGGCCTGGGCACACATGACGCAGTTTGACCGTTTAAATAAAACTAAACCAGACACATACAGGTGCACACATATACACAGATACACATTCTGTTTAATTTCTTCACATCTGCAGACTAGAGTAAGCTGAGGGTATAGTGTTAAACCAGGTACTACATAAACAGTATATAGTATATATACAGAGGATATAGTGTTAAACCAGGTACTACATACAGAGTATATAGTATACATACAGAGTATATAGTTTGACCAAAAGATCGTGCTGATCTTTGATCTCCTGGTTCTTCATCTCCAGCGCTACTTTCAGACTCATAATGTCCTCCTCTATGGGCTGGTATAACACACACACGAATCATCACTACAGCCAGTACAATGGAAAGGTGGGAATGTGTACTGAATGTGTACTGACGTTATAAGTGAAAGGTGGAGGTACTGGTGGATGTGTACTGACACTATAAGGGATCTCTACCTGCAGTGACAGTCTGAGCTTCTCAAGTTCTTCCTCCAGAGATTTCTTCTCCTGTTCACAGGCCATTTTCATATCTGCCAGAGCAAGTATCATTACTGCTGGATATAACACAGATTGTATATACTACATAATTACTACTGAATATATAAAATATAATATATATAGTACTATACATATATTAGTATCACTTTTATTGGAGCCTAAAGGCTAACATTCATTATTAGTTATGTTAGTATTATTGCATTTCCATAGTACTTACTCTTGATGGACCTGTTATGCTCCTCCTCCTCCTGCTGTTTCTGCAGGAGCTCTGTCTCCTCTTGCTGCTTGTGTTTCAGCATCTCCTGAAGAACCTGCAGCTCTTTCTGCTTCTGCAACCTCAACTCCTTCAGCTGCTCCAACAAATTGTTCTCCAACTCCTCCTTCTCACACTGCAAACACTCCAATCGGGCCACAGGCCCCACTAGTGACACAGAACCACACACACACACACACACACACACACACAGAGAGAGATAAACATGTATAAATGTATAAGAATTTGTGGATAAAATTATTATGAGATTATTTATAATCAAACGACTACACTACACAACCACATCTTCCTTTTATTTACATATTATAGAGATATTTAGAGATATTTACATTTTATTTACCCGCGTGCGTCTCTCTTCTCCAAGGTAGCGGAGAGATATGAAAGGATAAAAGGGGAAAAGAATAAAATGCACGTCGGTTTTAAATTCGCAGGCTATCTGCGCTGAAGGCGTGGAAAACGAGCACGTGACGGAAAGGCTTCCGTACCCGATGGGTCCAAATCACATGCCCAGCAAAGTAGCCTTAAACCTGGACACACAATGGAGACCATTTGACCCTTTAAAATCATACTACAACCAGACTTCCAGGCCCGAGAGGTCACACAGTCATGCCCAGCAAAGTAGCTCTGGGCCTGGGCACACTTCACGCAGTTTGACCGTTTAAATAAAACTAGAAACAGACTTCCTGGCCCAAGAGGTCACACAGTCATGCCCAGCAAGGTTGCTTTAAACGTGGGCACACTTCAGACCGTTTCACTCTTTAAATCATTCAATGCACCACATTTCAAGGCCCAAGAGGTCACAGAATCATGCCCATCAAAGTAGCTCTGGGCCTGGGCACACTTTACGGAGTTTGACCCTTTAAATAATACTACAACCAGACACATACAGGTGCGCACATATACACAGATACACATTCTGTTTAATTTCTTCACATCTGCAGACTAGAGTAAGCTGAGGGTATAGTGTTAAACCAGGAGCTACATAAACAGAATATAGTATATATAAAGAGGATATAGTGTTAAACCAGGTACTACATACAGAGTATATAGTATACATACAGAGTATATAGTTTGACCAAAAGATCGTGCTGATCTTTGATCTCCTGGTTCTTCATCTCCAGCGCCACTTTCATACTCATAATGTCCTCCTCTATGGGCTGGTACAAAACACACACGAATCATCACTACAGCCAGTACAATGGAAAGGTGGGAATGTGTACTGAATGTGTACTGACGTTATAAGTGAAAGGTGGAGCTACTGGTGGATGTGTACTGACACTATAAGGGATCTCTACCTGCAGTGACAGTCTGAGCTTCTCAAGTTCTTCCTCCAGAGATTTCTTCTCCTGTTCACAGGCCATTTTCATATCTGCCAGAGCAAGTATCATTACTGCTGGATATAACACAGATTGTATATACTACATAATTACTACTGAATATATAAAATATAATATATATAGTACTATACATATATTAGTGTCACTTTTATTGGAGCCTAAAGGCTAACATTCATTATTAGTTATGTTAGTATTATTGCATTTCCATAGTACTTACTCTTGATGGACCTGTTATGCTCCTCCTCCTCCTGCTGTTTCTGCAGGAGCTCTGTCTCCTCCTGCTGCTTGTGTTTCAGCATCTCCTGAAGAACCTGCAGCTCCTTCTGCAACCTCAACTCCTTCAGCTGCTCCAACAAACTGTTCTCCAACTCCTCCTTCTCACACCGCAAACACTCCAATCGGGCCACAGGCCCCACTAGTGACACAGAACCACACACACACACACACACACACACACACACAGAAAGAGAGAGATAAACATGTATAAATGTATAAGAATTTGAGGATAAAATTATTATGAGATTATTTATAATCAAACGACTACACTATACAACCACTTCTTCCTTTTATTTAGATATTATACAGATATGTACAGATATTTACATTTTATTTACCCGCGTGCGTCTCTCTTCTCCAAGGTAGCGGAGAGATATGAAAGGATAAAAGGGGAAAAGAATAAAATGCACGTCGGTTTTAAATTCGCAGGCTACCTGCGCTGAAGGCGTGGAAAACGAGCACGTGACGGAAAGGCTTCCGTACCCGATGGGTCCAAATCACATGCCCAGCAAAGTAGCCTTAAACCTGGACACACAATGGAGACCATTTGACCCTTTAAAATCATACTACAACCAGACTTCCAGGCCCAAGAGGTCACACAGTCATGCCCAGCAAAGTAGCTCTGGGCCTGGGCACACATGACGCAGTTTGACCGTTTAAATAAAACTAAACCAGACACATACAGGTGCACACATATACACAGATACACATTCTGTTTAATTTCTTCACATCTGCAGACTAGAGTAAGCTGAGGGTATAGTGTTAAACCAGGTACTACATAAACAGTATATAGTATATATACAGAGGATATAGTGTTAAACCAGGTACTACATACAGAGTATATAGTATACATACAGAGTATATAGTTTGACCAAAAGATCGTGCTGATCTTTGATCTCCTGGTTCTTCATCTCCAGCGCTACTTTCAGACTCATAATGTCCTCCTCTATGGGCTGGTATAACACACACACGAATCATCACTACAGCCAGTACAATGGAAAGGTGGGAATGTGTACTGAATGTGTACTGACGTTATAAGTGAAAGGTGGAGGTACTGGTGGATGTGTACTGACACTATAAGGGATCTCTACCTGCAGTGACAGTCTGAGCTTCTCAAGTTCTTCCTCCAGAGATTTCTTCTCCTGTTCACAGGCCATTTTCATATCTGCCAGAGCAAGTATCATTACTGCTGGATATAACACAGATTGTATATACTACATAATTACTACTGAATATATAAAATATAATATATATAGTACTATACATATATTAGTATCACTTTTATTGGAGCCTAAAGGCTAACATTCATTATTAGTTATGTTAGTATTATTGCATTTCCATAGTACTTACTCTTGATGGACCTGTTATGCTCCTCCTCCTCCTGCTGTTTCTGCAGGAGCTCTGTCTCCTCTTGCTGCTTGTGTTTCAGCATCTCCTGAAGAACCTGCAGCTCTTTCTGCTTCTGCAACCTCAACTCCTTCAGCTGCTCCAACAAATTGTTCTCCAACTCCTCCTTCTCACACTGCAAACACTCCAATCGGGCCACAGGCCCCACTAGTGACACAGAACCACACACACACACACACACACACACACACAGAGAGAGATAAACATGTATAAATGTATAAGAATTTGTGGATAAAATTATTATGAGATTATTTATAATCAAACGACTACACTACACAACCACATCTTCCTTTTATTTACATATTATACAGATATTTAGAGATATTTACATTTTATTTACCCGCGTGCGTCTCTCTTCTCCAAGGTAGCGGAGAGATATGAAAGGATAAAAGTGGAAAAGAATAAAATGCACGTCGGTTTTAAATTCGCAGGCTACCTGCGCTGAAGGCGTGGAAAACGAGCACGTGACGGAAAGGCTTCCGTACCCGATGGGTCCAAATCACATGCCCAGCAAAGTAGCCTTAAACCTGGACACACAATGGAGACCATTTGACCCTTTAAAATCATACTACAACCAGACTTCCAGGCCCGAGAGGTCACACAGTCATGCCCAGCAAAGTAGCTCTGGGCCTGGGCACACTTCACGCAGTTTGACCGTTTAAATAAAACTAGAAACAGACTTCCTGGCCCAAGAGGTCACACAGTCATGCCCAGCAAGGTTGCTTTAAACGTGGGCACACTTCAGACCGTTTCACTCTTTAAATCATTCAATGCACCACATTTCAAGGCCCAAGAGGTCACAGAATCATGCCCATCAAAGTAGCTCTGGGCCTGGGCACACTTTACGGAGTTTGACCCTTTAAATAATACTACAACCAGACACATACAGGTGCGCACATATACACAGATACACATTCTGTTTAATTTCTTCACATCTGCAGACTAGAGTAAGCTGAGGGTATAGTGTTAAACCAGGAGCTACATAAACAGAATATAGTATATATAAAGAGGATATAGTGTTAAACCAGGTACTACATACAGAGTATATAGTATACATACAGAGTATATAGTTTGACCAAAAGATCGTGCTGATCTTTGATCTCCTGGTTCTTCATCTCCAGCGCCACTTTCATACTCATAATGTCCTCCTCTATGGGCTGGTACAAAACACACACGAATCATCACTACAGCCAGTACAATGGAAAGGTGGGAATGTGTACTGAATGTGTACTGACGTTATAAGTGAAAGGTGGAGCTACTGGTGGATGTGTACTGACACTATAAGGGATCTCTACCTGCAGTGACAGTCTGAGCTTCTCAAGTTCTTCCTCCAGAGATTTCTTCTCCTGTTCACAGGCCATTTTCATATCTGCCAGAGCAAGTATCATTACTGCTGGATATAACACAGATTGTATATACTACATAATTACTACTGAATATATAAAATATAATATATATAGTACTATACATATATTAGTGTCACTTTTATTGGAGCCTAAAGGCTAACATTCATTATTAGTTATGTTAGTATTATTGCATTTCCATAGTACTTACTCTTGATGGACCTGTTATGCTCCTCCTCCTCCTGCTGTTTCTGCAGGAGCTCTGTCTCCTCCTGCTGCTTGTGTTTCAGCATCTCCTGAAGAACCTGCAGCTCCTTCTGCAACCTCAACTCCTTCAGGTGCTCCAACAAACTGTTCTCCAACTCCTCCTTCTCACACCGCAAACACTCCAATCGGGCCACAGGCCCCACTAGTGACACAGAACCACACACACACACACACACACACACAGAAAGAGAGAGATAAACATGTATAAATGTATAAGAATTTGAGGATAAAATTATTATGAGATTATTTATAATCAAACGACTACACTATACAACCACTTCTTCCTTTTATTTAGATATTATACAGATATGTACAGATATTTACATTTTATTTACCCGCGTGCGTCTCTCTTCTCCAAGGTAGCGGAGAGATATGAAAGGATAAAAGGGGAAAAGAATAAAATGCACGTCGGTTTTAAATTCGCAGGCTACCTGCGCTGAAGGCGTGGAAAACGAGCACGTGACGGAAAGGCTTCCGTACCCGATGGGTCCAAATCACATGCCCAGCAAAGTAGCCTTAAACCTGGACACACAATGGAGACCATTTGACCCTTTAAAATCATACTACAACCAGACTTCCAGGCCCAAGAGGTCACACAGTCATGCCCAGCAAAGTAGCTCTGGGCCTGGGCACACATGACGCAGTTTGACCGTTTAAATAAAACTAAAACAGACACATACAGGTGCACACATATACACAGATACACATTCTGTTTAATTTCTTCACATCTGCAGACTAGAGTAAGCTGAGGGTATAGTGTTAAACCAGGTACTACATAAACAGTATATAGTATATATACAGAGGATATAGTGTTAAACCAGGTACTACATACAGAGTATATAGTATACATACAGAGTATATAGTTTGACCAAAAGATCGTGCTGATCTTTGATCTCCTGGTTCTTCATCTCCAGCGCCACTTTCAGACTCATAATGTCCTCCTCTATGGGCTGGTATAACCCACGCACACGAATCATCACTACAGCCAGTACAATGGAAAGGTGGGAATGTGTACTGAATGTGTACTGACGTTATAAGTGAAAGGTGGAGGTACTGGTGGATGTGTACTGACACTATAAGGGATCTCTACCTGCAGTGACAGTCTGAGCTTCTCAAGTTCTTCCTCCAGAGATTTCTTCTCCTGTTCACAGGCCATTTTCATATCTGCCAGAGCAAGTATCATTACTGCTGGATATAACACAGATTGTATATACTACATAATTACTACTGAATATATAAAATATAATATATATAGTACTATACATATATTAGTATCACTTTTATTGGAGCCTAAAGGCTAGCATTCATTATTAGTTATGTTAGTATTATTGCATTTCCATAGTACTTACTCTTGATGGACCTGTTATGCTCCTCCTCCTCCTGCTGTTTCTGCAGGAGCTCTGTCTCCTCCTGCTGCTTGTGTTTCAGCATCTCCTGAAGAACCTGCAGCTCCTTCTGCTTCTGCAACCTCAACTCCTTCAGCTGCTCCAACAAACTGTTCTCCAACTCCTCCTTCTCACACCGCAAACACTCCAATCGGGCCACAGGCCCCACTAGTGACACAGAACCACACACACACACACACACACAAAGAGAGAGATAAACATGTATAAATGTATAAGAATTTGTGCATAAAATTATTATGAGATTATTTATAATCAAACGACTACACTACACAACCACATCTTCCTTTTATTTACATATTATACAGATATTTAGAGATATTTACATTTTATTTACCCGCGTGCGTCTCTCTTCTCCAAGGTAGCGGAGAGATATGAAAGGATAAAAGGGGAAAAGAATAAAATGCACGTCGGTTTTAAATTCGCAGGCTACCTGCGCTGAAGGCGTGGAAAACGAGCACGTGACGGAAAGGCTTCCGTACCCGATGGGTCCAAATCACATGCCCAGCAAAGTAGCCTTAAACCTGGACACACAATGGAGAGCATTTGACCCTTTAAAATCATACTACAACCAGACTTCCAGGCCCAAGAGGTCACACAGCCATGCCCAGCAAAGTAGCTCTGGGCCTGGGCACACTTCACGCAGTTTGACCGTTTAAATAAAACTAGAAACAGACTTCCTGGCCCAAGAGGTCACAGTCATACCCAGCAAAGTACGTTTAAACCTGGAAACAAATCAGATCCTTTCTGTCATTCAAAGGAATGGGCCTGCAACTCACAACCACATCCCCAGTGAAGCGCACCGTCACCCAGCCACACTACCCCACCTTGCCCGTCCTGGAACAACCACACCTCCAGGGCACCACATGCCAATCTCTCATGCCCAGCAAACTGCAACCTCACGCAGCCAGGCCACACACTGTCTCCCCTTGTACAGTCCAAGGACGAACTCCTCCACAAACCTGGTGTTCACGCGCACACACGCAATTACAACGAATTGGTGGAGAACTTTGAAACAAACGTGCTGACTTTGAATACTCACATCTAGGCTGGGCCAGGTCCAAATGGCCTGCAGCTCGGTGCGCATTAACTGCTTGACTGTCCGTCACGAACGCCACCTGCCAAGCGTTCGTTCCGTCCCTGGCGGATTTTAAAAAATCGTAGCGTGAGAACGATGGGTCCGATCCGCGTGCCGCTTAAAGGCGATTACAGGGGAGATGCAACCCTTTCCAAAGAACCATGAAAAGACTTTCTACTCCCAAGGAAACGAGATATTAAGCCGCAATGACATCCGACGCGCGCATTTTCTCCGCCGCGCAGCACATTTAAAAAAATCATAGCGTGAAAACCGTGGGTTCGATCCGCGTGCCGCTCGAAGGCGATTACAGGGGAGATGCAGCCCTTTCCAAAGAGGCATGAACAGACTTCCTACTCCCAAGGAGCCCAAAGATATTAAGCCGCAAATACGTCCTACGCGCGTCTTTTCTACGCCGCGCACCACATTTAAAAAATCGTATCGGAAGAACGGTGGGTCCAATCCGCGTGCCGCTTAAAGGCGATTACAAGGGAGATGCAAACCTTTCCAAAGAGCCATGAAAAGACTTTCTACTCCCAAGGAGACAATAGATATTAAGCCGAAATGACGTCCGACGCGCGCATTTTCTCCGCCGCGCACCACATTTAAAAAAATCATAGCGTGAAAACCGTGGGTTCGATCCGCGTGCCGCTCGAAGGCGATTACAGCGGAGATGCAGCCCTTTCCAAAGAGCCATGAAAAGACTTTCTACTCCCAAGGAGACAAGAGATATTAAGCCGAAATGACGCCGACGCGCGCATTTCCTCCGCCGCGCACCACATTTAAAAAAATCATAGCGTGAAAACCGTGGGTTCGATCCGCGTGCCGCTCGAAGGCGATTACAGGGGAGATGCAGCCCTTTCCAAAGAGGCATGAACAGACTTCCTACTCCCAAGGAGCCCAAAGATATTAAGCCGCAAATACGTCCTACGCGCGTCTTTTCTACGCCGCGCACCACATTTAAAAAATCGTATCGGAAGAACGGTGGGTCCAATCCGCGTGCCGCTTAAAGGCGATTACAAGGGAGATGCAAACCTTTCCAAAGAGGCATGAACAGACTTCCTACTCCCAAGGAGCCCAAAGATATTAAGCCGCAAATACGTCCTACGCGCGTCTTTTCTACGCCGCGCACCACATTTAAAAAATCGTATCGGAAGAACGGTGGGTCCAATCCGCGTGCCGCTTAAAGACGATTACAAGGGAGATGCAAACCTTTCCAAAGAGCCATGAAAAGACTTTCTACTCCCAAGGAGACAATAGATATTAAGCCGAAATGACGTCCGACGCGCGCATTTTCTCCGCCGCGCACCACATTTAAAAAAATCATAGCGTGAAAACCGTGGGTTCGATCCGCGTGCCGCTCGAAGGCGATTACAGCGGAGATGCAGCCCTTTCCAAAGAGCCATTAAAAGACTTTCTACTCCCAAGGAGACAAGAGATATTAAGCCGAAATGACGTCCGACGCGCGCATTTCCTCCGCCGCGCACCACATTTAAAAAAATCATAGCGTGAAAACCGTGGGTTCGATCCGCGTGCCGCTCGAAGGCGATTACAGGGGAGATGCAGCCCTTTCAAAAGAGCCATGAACAGACTTTCTACACCCAATGAGACAAGAGATATTAAGCCGCAAATACGTCCGGCGCGCGTCTTTTCTCCGCCGCGCAACACATTTAAAAAAAATCGTAGCGTGAAAAACGTGGGTTCGATCCGCGTGCCGCTCGAAGGCGATTACAGGGGAGATGCATCCCTTTCAAAAGAGCCATGAACAGACTTTCTACTCCCAAGGAGACCAGAAATATTAACATATAAAGCGTTACGCTCCAGTCGGATGAACGAGAAACGCTTGTACAATTGCAACGAATTGGAGGAGAAAGTTTAAACAAACGCGCTGACTTTGAACGCTCACATCTAGGCCGGGCCAACTCCAAATGGCGTGCAACTCGGTGCGCATCACCTCCATGACTGTCCCTAACGAACGCCACCTGCCACGCTTTCGGCCCGTCCCTGGCGGCATTAAAAAATCGTAGCGTGATAACGATGGTTCCGATGCGCGTGCCGCTCGAAGGCGATTACAGGGGAGATACAGCCCTTTCCAAAGAGCCATGAACAGACTTTCTACTCCCAAGGAGACAAGAGATATTACGCGCATTTTCTCCGACGCGCACCACGTTTGAAAAATCGTAGCGTGAGAACGGTGGGTCCGATCCGCGTGCCGCTTAAAGGCGATTACAGGGGAGATGCATCCCTTTCCAAAGAGCCATGAACAGACTTTCTACTCCCAAGGAGACCAGAGATATTAACAGATAAAGCGTTACGCTCCAGTCGGATGAGCGAGAAACGCTTGTACAATTGCAACGAATTGGAGGAGAAAGTTTAAACAAACGCGCTGACTTTGAAGGCTCACATCTAGGCCGGGCCAGGTCCAAATGGCCTGCAACTCGGTCCGCATCACGTCCATGACTTTTCCTAACGAACGCCACCTGCCAAGCTTTCGGCCCGTCCCTGTCGGCATTAAAAAATCGTAGCGTGATAACGATGGTTCCGATCCGCGTGCCGCGCGAAGGCGATTACAGGGGAGATGCAGCCCTTTCCAAAGAACCATGAAAAGACTTTCTACTCCCAAGGAGACAAGAGATATTAAGCCGCAATGACGTCCGACGCGCGCATTTTCTCCGCCGCGCAGCACATTTAAAAAAATCATAGTGTGAAAACCGTGGGTTCGATCCACGTGACGCTCGAAGGCGATTACAGGGGAGATGCAGCCCTATCCAAAGAGCCATGAACAGACTTCCTACTCCCAAGGAGCCCAAAGATATTAAGCCGCAAATACGTCCTACGCGCGTCTTTTCCACGCCGCGCACCACATTTAAAAAATCGTATCGGAAGAACGGTGGGTCCAATCCGCGTGCCGCTTAAAGGCGATTACAAGGGAGATGCAGCCCTTTCCAAAGAGCCATGAAAAGACTTTCTACTCCCAAGGAGACAAGAGATATTAAGCCGAAATGACGTCCGACGTGCGCATTTCCTCCGCCGCGCACCACATTTAAAAAAATCATAGCGTGAAAACCGTGGGTTCGATCCGCGTGCCGCTCGAAGGCGATTACAGGGGAGATGCAGCCCTTTCCAAAGAGCCATGAACAGACTTTCTACACCCAATGAGACAAGAGATATTAAGCCGCAAATACGTCCGGCGCGCGTCTTTTCTCCGCCGCGCAACACATTTAAAAAAAATCGTAGCGTGAAAAACGTGGGTTCGATCCGCGTGCCGCTCGAAGGCGATTACAGGGGAGATGCATCCCTTTCAAAAGAGCCATGAACAGACTTTCTACTCCCAAGGAGACCAGAAATATTAACATATAAAGCGTTACGCTCCAGTCGGATGAACGAGAAACGCTTGTACAACTGCAACGAATTGGAGGAGAAAGTTTAAACAAACGCGCTGACTTTGAACGCTCACATCTAGGCCGGGCCAACTCCAAATGGCGTGCAACTCGGTGTGCATCACCTCCATGACTGTCCCTAACGAACGCCACCTGCCACGCTTTCGGCCTATCCCTGGCGGCATTAAAAAATCGTAGCGTGATAACGATGGTTCCGATGCGCGTGCCGCTCGAAGGCGATTACAGGGGAGATACAGCCCTTTCCAAAGAGCCATGAACAGACTTTCTACTCCCAAGGAGACAAGAGATATTACGCGCATTTTCTCCGACGCGCACCACGTTTAAAAAATCGTAGCGTGAGAACGGTGGGTCCGATCCGCGTGCCGCTTAAAGGCGATTACAGGGGAGATGCAACCCTTTCCAAAGAACCATGAAAAGACTTTCTACTCCCAAGGAGACAAGAGATATTAAGCCGCAATGACGTCCGACGCGCGCATTTTCTCCGCCGCGCAGCACATTTAAAAAAATCATAGCGTGAAAACCGTGGGTTCGATCCGCGTGCCGCTCGAAGGCGATTACAGGGGAGATGGAGCCCTTTCCAAAGAGGCATGAACAGACTTCCTACTCCCAAGGAGCCCAAAGATATTAAGCCGCAAATACGTCCTACGCGCGTCTTTTCTACGCCGCGCACCACATTTAAAAAATCGTAGCGTAAGAACGGTGGGTCCGATCCGCGTGCCGCTTAAAGGTGATTACAGGGGAGATGCAAACCTTTCCAAAGAGCCATGAACAGACTTTCTACTCCCAATGAGACAAGAGATATCAAGCCGCAAATACGTCCGGCGCGCGTCTATTCTCCGCCGCGCAACACATTTAAAAAAAATCGTAACGTGAAAACCGTGGGTTCGATCCGCGTGCCGCTTAAAGGCGATTACAGGGGAGATGCAGCCCTTTCCAAAGAGCCATGAAAAGACTTTCTACTCCCAAGGAGACAAGAGATATTAAGCCGAAATGACGTCCGACGCGCGCATTTCCTCCGCCGCGCACCACATTTAAAAAAATCATAGCGTGAAAACCGTGGGTTCGATCCGCGTGCCGCTCGAAGGCGATTACAGGGGAGATGCAGCCCTTTCCAAAGAGGCATGAACAGACTTCCTACTCCCAAGGAGCCCAAAGATATTAAGCCGCAAATACGTCCTACGCGCGTCTTTTCTACGCCGCGCACCACATTTAAAAAATCGTATCGGAAGAACGGTGGGTCCAATCCGCGTGCCGCTTAAAGGCGATTACAAGGGAGATGCAAACCTTTCCAAAGAGCCATGAAAAGACTCTCTACTCCCAAGGAGACAATAGATATTAAGCCGAAATGAAGTCCGACGCGCGCATTTTCTCCGACGCGCACCACATTTAAAAAAATCATAGCGTGAAAACCGTGGGTTCGATCCGCGTGCCGATCGAAGGCGATTACAGCGGAGATGCAGCCCTTTCCAAAGAGCCATGAAAAGTCTTTCTACTCCCAAGGAGACAAGAGATATTAAGCCGAAATGACGTCCGACGTGCGCATTTCCTCCGCCGCGCACCACATTTAAAAAAATCATAGCGTGAAAACCGTGGGTTCGATCCGCGTGCCGCTCGAAGGCGATTACAGGGGAGATGCAGCCCTTTCCAAAGAGCCATGAACAGACTTTCTACACCCAATGAGACAAGAGATATTAAGCCGCAAATACGTCCGGCGCGCGTCTTTTCTCCGCCGCGCAACACATTTAAAAAAAATCGTAGCGTGAAAAACGTGGGTTCGATCCGCGTGCCGCTCGAAGGCGATTACAGGGGAGATGCATCCCTTTCAAAAGAGCCATGAACAGACTTTCTACTCCCAAGGAGACCAGAAATATTAACATATAAAGCGTTACGCTCCAGTCGGATGAACGAGAAACGCTTGTACAACTGCAACGAATTGGAGGAGAAAGTTTAAACAAACGCGCTGACTTTGAACGCTCACATCTAGGCCGGGCCAACTCCAAATGGCGTGCAACTCGGTGTGCATCACCTCCATGACTGTCCCTAACGAACGCCACCTGCCACGCTTTCGGCCCGTCCCTGGCGGCTTTAAAAAATCGTAGCGTGATAACCGTGGGTCCAATCCGCTTGAAGCTCGAAGGCGATTAGAGGGGAGATGCAGCCCTTTCCAAAGAGCCATGAACAGACTTTCTACTCCCAAGGAGACAAGAGATATTACGCGCATTTTCTCCGACGCGCACCACGTTTAAAAAATCGTAGCGTGAGAACGGTGGGTCCGATCCGCGTGCCGCTTAAAGGCGATTACAGGGGAGATGCAACCCTTTCCAAAGAACCATGAAAAGACTTTCTACTCCCAAGGAGACAAGAGATATTAAGCCGCAATGACGTCCGACGCGCGCATTTTCTCCGCCAGGCAGCACATTTAAAAAAATCATAGCGTGAAAACCGTGGGTTCGATCCGCGTGCCGCTCGAAGGCGATTACAGGGGAGATGGAGCCCTTTCCAAAGAGGCATGAACAGACTTCCTACTCCCAAGGAGCCCAAAGATATTAAGCCGCAAATACGTCCTACGCGCGTCTTTTCTACGCCGCGCACCACATTTAAAAAATCGTAGCGTAAGAACGGTGGGTCCGATCCGCGTGCCGCTTAAAGGCGATTACAGGGGAGATGCAGCCCTTTCCAAAGAGCCATGAAAAGACTTTCTACTCCCAAGGAGACAAGAGATATTAAGCCGAAATGACGTCCGACGCGTGCATTTTATCCGCCGCGCACCACATTTAAAAAAATCATAGCGTGAAAACCGTGGGTTCGATCCGCGTGCCGCTCGAAGGCGATTACAGCGGAGATGCAGCCCTTTCCAAAGAGCCATGAAAAGACTTTCTACTCCCAAGGAGACAAGAGATATTAAGCCGAAATGACGTCCGACGCGCGCATTTCCTCCGCCGCGCAACACATTTAAAAAAAATCGTAGCGTGAAAAACGTGGGTTCGATCCGCGTGCCGCTCGAAGGCGATTACAGGGGAGATGCATCCCTTTCAAAAGAGCCATGAACAGACTTTCTACTCCCAAGGAGACAAGAGATATTAAGCCGAAATGACGTCCGACGCGCGCATTTCCTCCGCCGCGCACCACATTTAAAAAAATCATAGCGTGAAAACCGTGGGTTCGATCCGCGTGCCGCTCGAAGGCGATTACAGGGGAGATGCAGCCCTTTCCAAAGAGCCATGAACAGACTTTCTACACCCAATGAGACAAGAGATATTAAGCCGCAAATACGTCCGGCGCGCGTCTTTTCTCCGCCGCGCAACACATTTAAAAAAAATCGTAGCGTGAAAACCGTGGGTTCGATCCGCGTGCCGCTCGAAGACGATTAAAGGGGAGATGCAGCCCTTTCCACAGAGCCATGAAAAGACTTTCTACTCCCAAGGAGACAAGAGATATTAAGCCGAAATGACGTCCGACGCGCGCATTTCCTCCGCCGCGCACCACATTTAAAAAAATCATAGCGTGAAAACCGTGGGTTCGATCCGCGTGCCGCTCGAAGGCGATTACAGGGGAGATGCAGCCCTTTCCAAAGAGGCATGAACAGACTTCCTACTCCCAAGGAGCCCAAAGATATTAAGCCGCAAATACGTCCTACGCGCGTCTTTTCTACGCCGCGGACCACATTTAAAAAATCGTATCGGAAGAACGGTGGGTCCAATCCGCGTGCCGCTTAAAGACGATTACAAGGGAGATGCAAACCTTTCCAAAGAGCCATGAAAAGACTTTCTACTCCCAAGGAGACAATAGATATTAAGCCGAAATGAAGTCCGACGCGCGCATTTTCTCCGCCGCGCACCACATTTAAAAAAATCATAGCGTGAAAACCGTGGGTTCGATCCGCGTGCCGCTCGAAGGCGATTACAGCGGAGATGCAGCCCTTTCCAAAGAGCCATTAAAAGACTTTCTACTCCCAAGGAGACAAGAGATATTAAGCCGAAATGACGTCCGACGCGCGCATTTCCTCCGCCGCGCACCACATTTAAAAAAATCATAGCGTGAAAACCGTGGGTTCGATCCGCGTGCCGCTCGAAGGCGATTACAGGGGAGATGCAGCCCTTTCAAAAGAGCCATGAACAGACTTTCTACACCCAATGAGACAAGAGATATTAAGCCGCAAATACGTCCGGCGCGCGTCTTTTCTCCGCCGCGCAACACATTTAAAAAAAATCGTAGCGTGAAAAACGTGGGTTCGATCCGCGTGCCGCTCGAAGGCGATTACAGGGGAGATGCATCCCTTTCAAAAGAGCCATGAACAGACTTTCTACTCCCAAGGAGACCAGAAATATTAACATATAAAGCGTTACGCTCCAGTCGGATGAACGAGAAACGCTTGTACAATTGCAACGAATTGGAGGAGAAAGTTTAAACAAACGCGCTGACTTTGAACGCTCACATCTAGGCCGGGCCAACTCCAAATGGCGTGCAACTCGGTGCGCATCACCTCCATGACTGTCCCTAACGAACGCCACCTGCCACGCTTTCGGCCCGTCCCTGGCGGCATTAAAAAATCGTAGCGTGATAACGATGGTTCCGATGCGCGTGCCGCTCGAAGGCGATTACAGGGGAGATACAGCCCTTTCCAAAGAGCCATGAACAGACTTTCTACTCCCAAGGAGACAAGAGATATTACGCGCATTTTCTCCGACGCGCACCACGTTTGAAAAATCGTAGCGTGAGAACGGTGGGTCCGATCCGCGTGCCGCTTAAAGGCGATTACAGGGGAGATGCATCCCTTTCCAAAGAGCCATGAACAGACTTTCTACTCCCAAGGAGACCAGAGATATTAACAGATAAAGCGTTACGCTCCAGTCGGATGAGCGAGAAACGCTTGTACAATTGCAACGAATTGGAGGAGAAAGTTTAAACAAACGCGCTGACTTTGAAGGCTCACATCTAGGCCGGGCCAGGTCCAAATGGCCTGCAACTCGGTCCGCATCACGTCCATGACTTTTCCTAACGAACGCCACCTGCCAAGCTTTCGGCCCGTCCCTGTCGGCATTAAAAAATCGTAGCGTGATAACGATGGTTCCGATCCGCGTGCCGCGCGAAGGCGATTACAGGGGAGATGCAGCCCTTTCCAAAGAACCATGAAAAGACTTTCTACTCCCAAGGAGACAAGAGATATTAAGCCGCAATGACGTCCGACGCGCGCATTTTCTCCGCCGCGCAGCACATTTAAAAAAATCATAGTGTGAAAACCGTGGGTTCGATCCACGTGCCGCTCGAAGGCGATTACAGGGGAGATGCAGCCCTTTCCAAAGAGCCATGAACAGACTTCCTACTCCCAAGGAGCCCAAAGATATTAAGCCGCAAATACGTCCTACGCGCGTCTTTTCCACGCCGCGCACCACATTTAAAAAATCGTATCGGAAGAACGGTGGGTCCAATCCGCGTGCCGCTTAAAGGCGATTACAAGGGAGATGCAAACCTTTCCAAAGAGCCATGAAAAGACTTTCTACTCCCAAGGAGACAATAGATATTAAGCCGAAATGAAGTCCGACGCGCGCATTTTCTCCGACGCGCACCACATTTAAAAAAATCATAGCGTGAAAACCGTGGGTTCGATCCGCGTGCCGATCGAAGGCGATTACAGCGGAGATGCAGCCCTTTCCAAAGAGCCATGGAAAGACTTTCTACTCCCAAGGAGACAAGAGATATTAAGCCGAAATGACGTCCGACGTGCGCATTTCCTCCGCCGCGCACCACATTTAAAAAAATCATAGCGTGAAAACCGTGGGTTCGATCCGCGTGCCGCTCGAAGGCGATTACAGGGGAGATGCAGCCCTTTCCAAAGAGCCATGAACAGACTTTCTACACCCAATGAGACAAGAGATATTAAGCCGCAAATACGTCCGGCGCGCGTCTTTTCTCCGCCGCGCAACACATTTAAAAAAAATCGTAGCGTGAAAAACGTGGGTTCGATCCGCGTGCCGCTCGAAGGCGATTACAGGGGAGATGCATCCCTTTCAAAAGAGCCATGAACAGACTTTCTACTCCCAAGGAGACCAGAAATATTAACATATAAAGCGTTACGCTCCAGTCGGATGAACGAGAAACGCTTGTACAACTGCAACGAATTGGAGGAGAAAGTTTAAACAAACGCGCTGACTTTGAACGCTCACATCTAGGCCGGGCCAACTCCAAATGGCGTGCAACTCGGTGTGCATCACCTCCATGACTGTCCCTAACGAACGCCACCTGCCACGCTTTCGGCCTATCCCTGGCGGCATTAAAAAATCGTAGCGTGATAACGATGGTTCCGATGCGCGTGCCGCTCGAAGGCGATTACAGGGGAGATACAGCCCTTTCCAAAGAGCCATGAACAGACTTTCTACTCCCAAGGAGACAAGAGATATTACGCGCATTTTCTCCGACGCGCACCACGTTTAAAAAATCGTAGCGTGAGAACGGTGGGTCCGATCCGCGTGCCGCTTAAAGGCGATTACAGGGGAGATGCAACCCTTTCCAAAGAACCATGAAAAGACTTTCTACTCCCAAGGAGACAAGAGATATTAAGCCGCAATGACGTCCGACGCGCGCATTTTCTCCGCCGCGCAGCACATTTAAAAAAATCATAGCGTGAAAACCGTGGGTTCGATCCGCGTGCCGCTCGAAGGCGATTACAGGGGAGATGGAGCCCTTTCCAAAGAGGCATGAACAGACTTCCTACTCCCAAGGAGCCCAAAGATATTAAGCCGCAAATACGTCCTACGCGCGTCTTTTCTACGCCGCGCACCACATTTAAAAAATCGTAGCGTAAGAACGGTGGGTCCGATCCGCGTGCCGCTTAAAGGCGATTACAGGGGAGATGCAACCCTTTCCAAAGAGCCATGAAAAGACTTTCTACTCCCAAGGAGACAAGAGATATTAAGCCGCAATGACGTCCGACGCGCGCATTTTCTCCGACGCGCAACACATTTAAAAAAATCATAGCGTGAAAACCGTGGGTTCGATCCGCGTGCCGCTCGAAGGCGATTACAGGGGAGATGCAGCCCTTTCCAAAGAGCCATGAACAGACTTTCTACTCCCAATGAGACAAGAGATATCAAGCCGCAAATACGTCCGGCGCGCGTCTATTCTCCGCCGCGCAACACATTTAAAAAAAATCGTAACGTGAAAACCGTGGGTTCGATCCGCGTGCCGCTTAAAGGCGATTACAGGGGAGATGCAGCCCTTTCCAAAGAGCCATGAAAAGACTTTCTACTCCCAAGGAGACAAGAGATATTAAGCCGAAATGACGTCCGACGCGCGCATTTCCTCCGCCGCGCACCACATTTAAAAAAATCATAGCGTGAAAACCGTGGGTTCGATCCGCGTGCCGCTCGAAGGCGATTACAGGGGAGATGCAGCCCTTTCCAAAGAGGCATGAACAGACTTCCTACTCCCAAGGAGCCCAAAGATATTAAGCCGCAAATACGTCCTACGCGCGTCTTTTCTACGCCGCGCACCACATTTAAAAAATCGTATCGGAAGAACGGTGGGTCCAATCCGCGTGCCGCTTAAAGGCGATTACAAGGGAGATGCAAACCTTTCCAAAGAGCCATGAAAAGACTCTCTACTCCCAAGGAGACAATAGATATTAAGCCGAAATGAAGTCCGACGCGCGCATTTTCTCCGACGCGCACCACATTTAAAAAAATCATAGCGTGAAAACCGTGGGTTCGATCCGCGTGCCGATCGAAGGCGATTACAGCGGAGATGCAGCCCTTTCCAAAGAGCCATGAAAAGACTTTCTACTCCCAAGGAGACAAGAGATATTAAGCCGAAATGACGTCCGACGTGCGCATTTCCTCCGCCGCGCACCACATTTAAAAAAATCATAGCGTGAAAACCGTGGGTTCGATCCGCGTGCCGCTCGAAGGCGATTACAGGGGAGATGCAGCCCTTTCCAAAGAGCCATGAACAGACTTTCTACACCCAATGAGACAAGAGATATTAAGCCGCAAATACGTCCGGCGCGCGTCTTTTCTCCGCCGCGCAACACATTTAAAAAAAATCGTAGCGTGAAAAACGTGGGTTCGATCCGCGTGCCGCTCGAAGGCGATTACAGGGGAGATGCATCCCTTTCAAAAGAGCCATGAACAGACTTTCTACTCCCAAGGAGACCAGAAATATTAACATATAAAGCGTTACGCTCCAGTCGGATGAACGAGAAACGCTTGTACAACTGCAACGAATTGGAGGAGAAAGTTTAAACAAACGCGCTGACTTTGAACGCTCACATCTAGGCCGGGCCAACTCCAAATGGCGTGCAACTCGGTGTGCATCACCTCCATGACTGTCCCTAACGAACGCCACCTGCCACGCTTTCGGCCCGTCCCTGGCGGCTTTAAAAAATCGTAGCGTGATAACCGTGGGTCCAATCCGCTTGAAGCTCGAAGGCGATTAGAGGGGAGATGCAGCCCTTTCCAAAGAGCCATGAACAGACTTTCTACTCCCAAGGAGACAAGAGATATTACGCGCATTTTCTCCGACGCGCACCACGTTTAAAAAATCGTAGCGTGAGAACGGTGGGTCCGATCCGCGTGCCGCTTAAAGGCGATTACAGGGGAGATGCAACCCTTTCCAAAGAACCATGAAAAGACTTTCTACTCCCAAGGAGACAAGAGATATTAAGCCGCAATGACGTCCGACGCGCGCATTTTCTCCGCCAGGCAGCACATTTAAAAAAATCATAGCGTGAAAACCGTGGGTTCGATCCGCGTGCCGCTCGAAGGCGATTACAGGGGAGATGGAGCCCTTTCCAAAGAGGCATGAACAGACTTCCTACTCCCAAGGAGCCCAAAGATATTAAGCCGCAAATACGTCCTACGCGCGTCTTTTCTACGCCGCGCACCACATTTAAAAAATCGTAGCGTAAGAACGGTGGGTCCGATCCGCGTGCCGCTTAAAGGCGATTACAGGGGAGATGCAGCCCTTTCCAAAGAGCCATGAAAAGACTTTCTACTCCCAAGGAGACAAGAGATATTAAGCCGAAATGACGTCCGACGCGCGCATTTCCTCCGCCGCGCACCACATTTAAAAAAATCATAGCGTGAAAACCGTGGGTTCGATCCGCGTGCCGCTCGAAGGCGATTACAGGGGAGATGCAGCCCTTTCAAAAGAGCCATGAACAGACTTTCTACACCCAATGAGACAAGAGATATTAAGCCGCAAATACGTCCGGCGCGCGTCTTTTCTCCGCCGCGCAACACATTTAAAAAAAATCGTAGCGTGAAAAACGTGGGTTCGATCCGCGTGCCGCTCGAAGGCGATTACAGGGGAGATGCATCCCTTTCAAAAGAGCCATGAACAGACTTTCTACTCCCAAGGAGACCAGAAATATTAACATATAAAGCGTTACGCTCCAGTCGGATGAACGAGAAACGCTTGTACAATTGCAACGAATTGGAGGAGAAAGTTTAAACAAACGCGCTGACTTTGAACGCTCACATCTAGGCCGGGCCAACTCCAAATGGCGTGCAACTCGGTGCGCATCACCTCCATGACTGTCCCTAACGAACGCCACCTGCCACGCTTTCGGCCCGTCCCTGGCGGCATTAAAAAATCGTAGCGTGATAACGATGGTTCCGATGCGCGTGCCGCTCGAAGGCGATTACAGGGGAGATACAGCCCTTTCCAAAGAGCCATGAACAGACTTTCTACTCCCAAGGAGACAAGAGATATTACGCGCATTTTCTCCGACGCGCACCACGTTTAAAAAATCGTAGCGTGAGAACGGTGGGTCCGATCCGCGTGCCGCTTAAAGGCGATTACAGGGGAGATGCATCCCTTTCCAAAGAGCCATGAACAGACTTTCTACTCCCAAGGAGACCAGAGATATTAACAGATAAAGCGTTACGCTCCAGTCGGATGAGCGAGAAACGCTTGTACAATTGCAACGAATTGGAGGAGAAAGTTTAAACAAACGCGCTGACTTTGAAGGCTCACATCTAGGCCGGGCCAGGTCCAAATGGCCTGCAACTCGGTCCGCATCACGTCCATGACTTTTCCTAACGAACGCCACCTGCCAAGCTTTCGGCCCGTCCCTGTCGGCATTAAAAAATCGTAGCGTGATAACGATGGTTCCGATCCGCGTGCCGCGCGAAGGCGATTACAGGGGAGATGCAGCCCTTTCCAAAGAGCCATGAACAGACTTCCTACTCCCAAGGAGCCCAAAGATATTAAGCCGCAAATACGTCCTACGCGCGTCTTTTCCACGCCGCGCACCACATTTAAAAAAATCATAGTGTGAAAACCGTGGGTTCGATCCACGTGCCGCTCGAAGGCGATTACAGGGGAGATGCAGCCCTTTCCAAAGAGCCATGAACAGACTTCCTACTCCCAAGGAGCCCAAAGATATTAAGCCGCAAATACGTCCTACGCGCGTCTTTTCCACGCCGCGCACCACATTTAAAAAATCGTATCGGAAGAACGGTGGGTCCAATCCGCGTGCCGCTTAAAGGCGATTACAAGGGCGATGCAAACCTTTCCAAAGAGCCATGAAAAGACTTTCTACTCCCAAGGAGACAATAGATATTAAGCCGAAATGAAGTCCGACGAGCGCATTTTCTCCGACGCGCACCACATTTAAAAAAATCATAGCGTGAAAACCGTGGGTTCGATCCGCGTGCCGATCGAAGGCGATTACAGCGGAGATGCAGCCCTTTCCAAAGAGCCATGAAAAGACTTTCTACTCCCAAGGAGACAAGAGATATTAAGCCGAAATGACGTCCGACGTGCGCATTTCCTCCGCCGCGCACCACATTTAAAAAAATCATAGCGTGAAAACCGTGGGTTCGATCCGCGTGCCGCTCGAAGGCGATTACAGGGGAGATGCAGCCCTTTCCAAAGAGCCATGAACAGACTTTCTACACCCAATGAGACAAGAGATATTAAGCCGCAAATACGTCCGGCGCGCGTCTTTTCTCCGCCGCGCAACACATTTAAAAAAAATCGTAGCGTGAAAAACGTGGGTTCGATCCGCGTGCCGCTCGAAGGCGATTACAGGGGAGATGCATCCCTTTCAAAAGAGCCATGAACAGACTTTCTACTCCCAAGGAGACCAGAAATATTAACATATAAAGCGTTACGCTCCAGTCGGATGAACGAGAAACGCTTGTACAACTGCAACGAATTGGAGGAGAAAGTTTAAACAAACGCGCTGACTTTGAACGCTCACATCTAGGCCGGGCCAACTCCAAATGGCGTGCAACTCGGTGTGCATCACCTCCATGACTGTCCCTAACGAACGCCACCTGCCACGCTTTCGGCCCGTCCCTGGCGGCTTTAAAAAATCGTAGCGTGATAACCGTGGGTCCAATCCGCTTGAAGCTCGAAGGCGATTAGAGGGGAGATGCAGCCCTTTCCAAAGAGCCATGAACAGACTTTCTACTCCCAAGGAGACAAGAGATATTACGCGCATTTTCTCCTACGCGCACCACGTTTAAAAAATCGTAGCGTGAGAACGGTGGGTCCGATCCGCGTGCCGCTTAAAGGCGATTACAGGGGAGATGCAACCCTTTCCAAAGAACCATGAAAAGACTTTCTACTCCCAAGGAGACAAGAGATATTAAGCCGCAATGACGTCCGACGCGCGCATTTTCTCCGCCAGGCAGCACATTTAAAAAAATCATAGCGTGAAAACCGTGGGTTCGATCCGCGTGCCGCTCGAAGGCGATTACAGGGGAGATGGAGCCCTTTCCAAAGAGGCATGAACAGACTTCCTACTCCCAAGGAGCCCAAAGATATTAAGCCGCAAATACGTCCTACGCGCGTCTTTTCTACGCCGCGCACCACATTTAAAAAATCGTAGCGTAAGAACGGTGGGTCCGATCCGCGTGCCGCTTAAAGGCGATTACAGGGGAGATGCAGCCCTTTCCAAAGAGCCATGAAAAGACTTTCTACTCCCAAGGAGACAAGAGATATTAAGCCGCAAATACGTCCGGCGCGCGTCTTTTCTCCGCCGCGCAACACATTTAAAAAAAATCGTAGCGTGAAAAACGTGGGTTCGATCCGCGTGCCGCTCGAAGGCGATTACAGGGGAGATGCATCCCTTTCAAAAGAGCCATGAACAGACTTTCTACTCCCAAGGAGACCAGAAATATTAACATATAAAGCGTTACGCTCCAGTCGGATGAACGAGAAACGCTTGTACAATTGCAACGAATTGGAGGAGAAAGTTTAAACAAACGCGCTGACTTTGAACGCTCACATCTAGGCCGGGCCAACTCCAAATGGCGTGCAACTCGGTGCGCATCACCTCCATGACTGTCCCTAACGAACGCCACCTGCCACGCTTTCGGCCCGTCCCTGGCGGCATTAAAAAATCGTAGCGTGATAACGATGGTTCCGATGCGCGTGCCGCTCGAAGGCGATTACAGGGGAGATACAGCCCTTTCCAAAGAGCCATGAACAGACTTTCTACTCCCAAGGAGACAAGAGATATTACGCGCATTTTCTCCGACGCGCACCACGTTTAAAAAATCGTAGCGTGAGAACGGTGGGTCCGATCCGCGTGCCGCTTAAAGGCGATTACAGGGGAGATGCATCCCTTTCCAAAGAGCCATGAACAGACTTTCTACTCCCAAGGAGACCAGAGATATTAACAGATAAAGCGTTACGCTCCAGTCGGATGAGCGAGAAACGCTTGTACAATTGCAACGAATTGGAGGAGAAAGTTTAAACAAACGCGCTGACTTTGAAGGCTCACATCTAGGCCGGGCCAGGTCCAAATGGCCTGCAACTCGGTCCGCATCACGTCCATGACTTTTCCTAACGAACGCCACCTGCCAAGCTTTCGGCCCGTCCCTGTCGGCATTAAAAAATCGTAGCGTGATAACGATGGTTCCGATCCGCGTGCCGCGCGAAGGCGATTACAGGGGAGATGCAGCCCTTTCCAAAGAGCCATGAACAGACTTCCTACTCCCAAGGAGCCCAAAGATATTAAGCCGCAAATACGTCCTACGCGCGTCTTTTCCACGCCGCGCACCACATTTAAAAAAATCATAGTGTGAAAACCGTGGGTTCGATCCACGTGCCGCTCGAAGGCGATTACAGGGGAGATGCATCCCTTTCAAAAGAGCCATGAACAGACTTTCTACTCCCAAGGAGACCAGAAATATTAACATATAAAGCGTTACGCTCCAGTCGGATGAACGAGAAACGCTTGTACAATTGCAACGAATTGGAGGAGAAAGCTTAAACAAACGCGCTGACTTTGAACGCTCACATCTAGGCCGGGCCAACTCCAAATGGCGTGCAACTCGGTGCGCATCACCTCCATGACTGTCCCTAACGAACGCCACATGCCACGCTTTCGGCCCGTCCCTGGCGGCATTAAAAAATCGTAGCGTGATAACGATGGTTCCGATGCGCGTGCCGCTCGAAGGCGATTACAAGGGAGATACAGCCCTTTCCAAAGAGCCATGAACAGACTTTCTACTCCCAAGGAGACAAGAGATATTACGCGCATTTTCTCCGACGCGCACCACGTTTAAAAAATCGTAGCGTGAGAACGGTGGGTCCGATCCGTGTGCCGCTTAAAGGCGATTACAGGGGAGATGCATCCCTTTCCAAAGAGCCATGAACAGACTTTCTACTCCCAAGGAGACCAGAGATATTAACAGATAAAGCGTTACGCTCCAGTCGGATGAGCGAGAAACGCTTGTACAATTGCAACGAATTGGAGGAGAAAGTTTAAACAAACGCGCTGACTTTGAAGGCTCACATCTAGGCCGGGCCAGGTCCAAATGGCCTGCAACTCGGTCCGCATCACGTCCATGACTTTTCCTAACGAACGCCACCTGCCAAGCTTTCGGCCCGTCCCTGTCGGCATTAAAAAATCGTAGCGTGATAACGATGGTTCCGATCCGCGTGCCGCGCGAAGGCGATTACAGGGGAGATGCAGCCCTTTCCAAAGAACCATGAAAAGACTTTCTACTCCCAAGGAGACAAGAGATATTAAGCCGCAATGACGTCCGACGCGCGCATTTTCTCCGCCGCGCAGCACATTTAAAAAAATCATAGTGTGAAAACCGTGGGTTCGATCCACGTGCCGCTCGAAGGCGATTACAGGGGAGATGCAGCCCTTTCCAAAGAGCCATGAACAGACTTCCTACTCCCAAGGAGCCCAAAGATATTAAGCCGCAAATACGTCCTACGCGCGTCTTTTCCACGCCGCGCACCACATTTAAAAAATCGTATCGGAAGAACGGTGGGTCCAATCCGCGTGCCGCTTAAAGGCGATTACAAGGGAGATGCAAACCTTTCCAAAGAGCCATGAAAAGACTTTCTACTCCCAAGGAGACAATAGATATTAAGCCGAAATGACGTCCGACGCGCGCATTTTCTCCGACGCGCACCACATTTAAAAAAATCATAGCGTGAAAACCGTGGGTTCGATCCGCGTGCCGCTCGAAGGCGATTACAGCGGAGATGCAGCCCTTTCCAAAGAGCCATGAAAAGACTTTCTACTCCCAAGGAGACAAGAGATATTAAGCCGAAATGACGTCCGACGTGCGCATTTCCTCCGCCGCGCACCACATTTAAAAAAATCATAGGGTGAAAACCGTGGGTTCGATCCGCGTGCCGCTCGAAGGCGATTACAGGGGAGATGCAGCCCTTTCCAAAGAGCCATGAACAGACTTTCTACACCCAATGAGACAAGAGATATTAAGCCGCAAATACGTCCGGCGCGCGTCTTTTCTCCGCCGCGCAACACATTTAAAAAAAATCGTAGCGTGAAAAACGTGGGTTCGATCCGCGTGCCGCTCGAAGGCGATTACAGGGGAGATGCATCCCTTTCAAAAGAGCCATGAACAGACTTTCTACTCCCAAGGAGACCAGAAATATTAACATATAAAGCGTTACGCTCCAGTCGGATGAACGAGAAACGCTTGTACAACTGCAACGAATTGGAGGAGAAAGTTTAAACAAACGCGCTGACTTTGAACGCTCACATCTAGGCCGGGCCAACTCCAAATGGCGTGCAACTCGGTGTGCATCACCTCCATGACTGTCCCTAACGAACGCCACCTGCCACGCTTTCGGCCTATCCCTGGCGGCATTAAAAAATCGTAGCGTGATAACGATGGTTCCGATGCGCGTGCCGCTCGAAGGCGATTACAGGGGAGATACAGCCCTTTCCA
The DNA here is from genome assembly GCF_041902795.1 of Electrophorus electricus. Classification (NCBI taxonomy): domain Eukaryota; kingdom Metazoa; phylum Chordata; class Actinopteri; order Gymnotiformes; family Gymnotidae; genus Electrophorus; species Electrophorus electricus. Next base: position 31,582,868 of record NC_137505.1, on the reverse strand, counting down.
AAGAGCCATGAACAGACTTTCTACTCCCAAGGAGACAAGAGATATTACGCGCATTTTCTCCGACGCGCACCACGTTTAAAAAATCGTAGCGTGAGAACGGTGGGTCCGATCCGCGTGCCGCTTAAAGGCGATTACAGGGGAGATGCAACCCTTTCCAAAGAACCATGAAAAGACTTTCTACTCCCAAGGAGACAAGAGATATTAAGCCGCAATGACGTCCGACGCGCGCATTTTCTCCGCCGCGCAGCACATTTAAAAAAATCATAGCGTGAAAACCGTGGGTTCGATCCGCGTGCCGCTCGAAGGCGATTACAGGGGAGATGGAGCCCTTTCCAAAGAGGCATGAACAGACTTCCTACTCCCAAGGAGCCCAAAGATATTAAGCCGCAAATACGTCCTACGCGCGTCTTTTCTACGCCGCGCACCACATTTAAAAAATCGTAGCGTAAGAATGGTGGGTCCGATCCGCGTGCCGCTTAAAGGCGATTACAGGGGAGATGCAAACCTTTCCAAAGAGCCATGAAAAGACTTTCTACTCCCAAGGAGACAAGAGATATTAAGCCGCAATGACGTCCGACGCGCGCATTTTCTCCGACGCGCAACACATTTAAAAATATCATAGCGTGAAAACCGTGGGTTCGATCCGCGTGCCGCTCGAAGGCGATTACAGGGGAGATGCAGCCCTTTCCAAAGAGCCATGAACAGACTTTCTACTCCCAATGAGACAAGAGATATCAAGCCGCAAATACGTCCGGCGCGCGTCTATTCTCCGCCGCGCAACACATTTAAAAAAAATCGTAACGTGAAAACCGTGGGTTCGATCCGCGTGCCGCTTAAACGCGATTACAGGGGAGATGCAGCCCTTTCCAAAGAGCCATGAAAAGACTTTCTACTCCCAAGGAGACAAGAGATATTAAGCCGAAATGACGTCCTACGCGCGTCTTTTCTACGCCGCGCACCACATTTAAAAAATCGTATCGGAAGAACGGTGGGTCCAATCCGCGTGCCGCTTAAAGGCGATTACAAGGGAGATGCAAACCTTTCCAAAGAGCCATGAACAGACTTTCTACACCCAATGAGACAAGAGATATTAAGCCGCAAATACGTCCGGCGCGTGTCTTTTCTCCGCCGCGCAACACATTTAAAAAAAATCGTAGCGTGAAAAACGTGGGTTCGATCCGCGTGCCGCTCGAAGGCGATTACAGGGGAGATACAGCCCTTTCCAAAGAGCCATGAACAGACTTTCTACTCCCAAGGAGACAAGAGATATTACGCGCATTTTCTCCGACGCGCACCACGTTTAAAAAATCGTAGCGTGAGAACGGTGGGTCCGATCCGCGTGCCGCTTAAAGGCGATTACAGGGGAGATGCATCCCTTTCCAAAGAGCCATGAACAAACTTTCTACTCCCAAGGAGACCAGAGATATTAACAGATAAAGCGTTACGCTCCAGTCGGATGAGCGAGAAACGCTTGTACAATTGCAACGAATTGGAGGAGAAAGTTTAAACAAACGCGCTGACTTTGAAGGCTCACATCTAGGCCGGGCCAGGTCCAAATGGCCTGCAACTCGGTCCGCATCACGTCCATGACTTTTCCTAACGAACGCCACCTGCCAAGCTTTCGGCCCGTCCTTGTCGGCATTAAAAAATCGTAGCGTGATAACGATGGTTCCGATCCGCGTGCCGCGCGAAGGCGATTACAGGGGAGATGCAGCCCTTTCCAAAGAACCATGAAAAGACTTTCTACTCCCAAGGAGACAAGAGATATTAAGCCGCAATGACGTCCGACGCGCGCATTTTCTCCGCCGCGCAGCACATTTAAAAAAATCATAGCGTGAAAACCGTGGGTTCGATCCGCGTGCCGCTCGAAGGCGATTACAGGGGAGATGGAGCCCTTTCCAAAGAGGCATGAACAGACTTCCTACTCCCAAGGAGCCCAAAGATATTAAGCCGCAAATACGTCCTACGCGCGTCTTTTCTACGCCGCGCACCACATTTAAAAAATCGTAGCGTAAGAACGGTGGGTCCGATCCGCGTGCCGCTTAAAGGCGATTACAGGGAAGATGCAAACCTTTCCAAAGAGCCATGAACAGACTTTCTACTCCCAATGAGACAAGAGATATTAAGCCGCAAATACGTCCGGCGCGCGTCTTTTCTCCGCCGCGCAACACATTTAAAAAAAATCGTAGCGTGAAAAACGTGGGTTCGATCCGCGTGCCGCTCGAAGGCGATCACAGCGGAGATGCATCCCTTTCAAAAGAGCCATGAACAGACTTCCTACTCCCAAGGAGCCCAAAGATATTAAGCCGCAAATACGTCCTACGCAAGTCTTTTCTACACCGCGCACCACATTTAAAAAATCGTATCGGAAGAACGGTGGGTCCAATCCGCGTGCCGCTTAAAGGCGATTACAAGGGAGATGCAAACCTTTCCAAAGAGCCATGAAAAGACTTTCTACTCCCAAGGAGACAATAGATATTAAGCCGAAATGACGTCCGACGCGCGCATTTTCTCCGACGCGCACCACATTAAAAAAAATCATAGCGTGAAAACCGTGGGTTCGATCCGCGTGCCGCTCGAAGGCGATTACAGCGGAGATGCAGCCCTTTCCAAAGAGCCATGAAAAGACTTTCTACTCCCAAGGAGACAAGAGATATTAAGCCGAAATGACGTCCGACGTGCGCATTTCCTCCGCCGCGCACCACATTTAAAAAAATCATAGCGTGAAAACCGTGGGTTCGATCCGCGTGCCGCTCGAAGGCGATTACAGGGGAGATGCAGCCCTTTCAAAAGAGCCATGAACAGACTTTCTACACCCAATGAGACAAGAGATATTAAGCCGCAAATACGTCCGGCGCGCGTCTTTTCTCCGCCGCGCAACACATTTAAAAAAAAATCGTAGCGTGAAAAACGTGGGTTCGATCCGCGTGCCGCTCGAAGGCGATTACAGGGGAGATGCAGCCCTTTCAAAAGAGCCATGAACAGACTTTCTACTCCCAAGGAGACCAGAAATATTAACATATAAAGCGTTACGCTCCAGTCGGATGAACGAGAAACGCTTGTACAACTGCAACGAATTGGAGGAGAAAGTTTAAACAAACGCGCTGACTTTGAACGCTCACATCTAGGCCGGGCCAACTCCAAATGGCGTGCAACTCGGTGTGCATCACCTCCATGACTGTCCCTAACGAACGCCACCTGCCACGCTTTCGGCCTATCCCTGGCGGCATTAAAAAATCGTAGCGTGATAACGATGGTTCCGATGCGCGTGCCGCTCGAAGGCGATTACAGGGGAGATACAGCCCTTTCCAAAGAGCCATGAACAGACTTTCTACTCCCAAGGAGACAAGAGATATTACGCGCATTTTCTCCGACGCGCACCACGTTTAAAAAATCGTAGCGTGAGAACGGTGGGTCCGATCCGCGTGCCGCTTAAAGGCGATTACAGGGGAGATGCAACCCTTTCCAAAGAACCATGAAAAGACTTTCTACTCCCAAGGAGACAAGAGATATTAAGCCGCAATGACGTCCGACGCGCGCATTTTCTCCGCCGCGCAGCACATTTAAAAAAATCATAGCGTGAAAACCGTGGGTTCGATCCGCGTGCCGCTTAAAGGCGATTACAGGGGAGATGCAGCCCTTTCCAAAGAGCCATGAACAGACTTCCTACTCCCAAGGAGCCCAAAGATATTAAGCCGCAAATACGTCCTACGCGCGTCTTTTCTACGCCGCGCACCACATTTAAAAAATCGTAGCGTGAAAAACGTGGGTTCGATCCGCGTGCCGCTCGAAGGCGATTACAGGGGAGATGCATCCCTTTCAAAAGAGCCATGAACAGACTTTCTACTCCCAAGGAGACCAGAAATATTAACATATAAAGCGTTACGCTCCAGTCGGATGAACGAGAAACGCTTGTACAACTGCAACGAATTGGAGGAGAAAGTTTAAACAAACGCGCTGACTTTGAACGCTCACATCTAGGCCGGGCCAACTCCAAATGGCCTGCAACTCGGTCCGCATCACGTCCATGACTTTTCCTAACGAACGCCACCTGCCAAGCTTTCGGCCCGTCCCTGTCGGCATTAAAAAATCGTAGCGTGAAAACCGTGGGTTCGATCCGCGTGCCGCTTAAAGGCGATTACAGGGGAGATACAGCCCTTTCCAAAGAGCCATGAACAGACTTTCTACTCCCAAGGAGACAAGAGATATTACGCGCATTTTCTCCGACGCGCACCACGTTTAAAAAATCGTAGCGTGAGAACGGTGGGTCCGATCCGCGTGCCGCTTAAAGGCGATTACAGGGGAGATGCATCCCTTTCCAAAGAGCCATGAACAGACTTTCTACTCCCAATGAGACAAGAGATATCAAGCCGCAAATACGTCCGGCGCGCGTCTATTCTCCGCCGCGCAACACATTTAAAAAAAATCGTAGCGTGAAAACCGTGGGTTCGATCCGCGTGCCGCTTAAAGGCGATTACAGGGGAGATGCATCCCTTTCCAAAGAGCCATGAACAGACTTTCTACTCCCAAGGAGACCAGAGATATTAACAGATAAAGCGTTACGCTCCAGTCGGATGAGCGAGAAACGCTTGTACAATTGCAACGAATTGGAGGAGAAAGTTTAAACAAACGCGCTGACTTTGAAGGCTCACATCTAGGCCGGGCCAGGTCCAAATGGCCTGCAACTCGGTCCGCATCACGTCCATGACTTTTCCTAACGAACGCCACCTGCCAAGCTTTCGGCCCGTCCCTGTCGGCATTAAAAAATCGTAGCGTGATAACGATGGTTCCGATCCGCGTGCCGCGCGAAGGCGATTACAGGGGAGATGCAGCCCTTTCCAAAGAACCATGAAAAGACTTTCTACTCCCAAGGAGACAAGAGATATTAAGCCGCAATGACGTCCGACGCGCGCATTTTCTCCGCCGCGCAGCACATTTAAAAAAATCATAGTGTGAAAACCGTGGGTTCGATCCACGTGCCGCTCGAAGGCGATTACAGGGGAGATGCAGCCCTTTCCAAAGAGCCATGAACAGACTTCCTACTCCCAAGGAGCCCAAAGATATTAAGCCGCAAATACGTCCTACGCGCGTCTTTTCCACGCCGCGCACCACATTTAAAAAATCGTATCGGAAGAACGGTGGGTCCAATCCGCGTGCCGCTTAAAGGCGATTACAAGGGAGATGCAAACCTTTCCAAAGAGCCATGAAAAGACTTTCTACTCCCAAGGAGACAATAGATATTAAGCCGAAATGAAGTCCGACGCGCGCATTTTCTCCGACGCGCACCACATTTAAAAAAATCATAGCGTGAAAACCGTGGGTTCGATCCGCGTGCCGATCGAAGGCGATTACAGCGGAGATGCAGCCCTTTCCAAAGAGCCATGAAAAGACTTTCTACTCCCAAGGAGACAAGAGATATTAAGCCGAAATGACGTCCGACGTGCGCATTTCCTCCGCCGCGCACCACATTTAAAAAAATCATAGCGTGAAAACCGTGGGTTCGATCCGCGTGCCGCTCGAAGGCGATTACAGGGGAGATGCAGCCCTTTCCAAAGAGCCATGAACAGACTTTCTACACCCAATGAGACAAGAGATATTAAGCCGCAAATACGTCCGGCGCGCGTCTTTTCTCCGCCGCGCAACACATTTAAAAAAAATCGTAGCGTGAAAAACGTGGGTTCGATCCGCGTGCCGCTCGAAGGCGATTACAGGGGAGATGCATCCCTTTCAAAAGAGCCATGAACAGACTTTCTACTCCCAAGGAGACCAGAAATATTAACATATAAAGCGTTACGCTCCAGTCGGATGAACGAGAAACGCTTGTACAACTGCAACGAATTGGAGGAGAAAGTTTAAACAAACGCGCTGACTTTGAACGCTCACATCTAGGCCGGGCCAACTCCAAATGGCGTGCAACTCGGTGTGCATCACCTCCATGACTGTCCCTAACGAACGCCACCTGCCACGCTTTCGGCCTATCCCTGGCGGCATTAAAAAATCGTAGCGTGATAACGATGGTTCCGATGCGCGTGCCGCTCGAAGGCGATTACAGGGGAGATACAGCCCTTTCCAAAGAGCCATGAACAGACTTTCTACTCCCAAGGAGACAAGAGATATTACGCGCATTTTCTCCGACGCGCACCACGTTTAAAAAATCGTAGCGTGAGAACGGTGGGTCCGATCCGCGTGCCGCTTAAAGGCGATTACAGGGGAGATGCAACCCTTTCCAAAGAACCATGAAAAGACTTTCTACTCCCAAGGAGACAAGAGATATTAAGCCGCAATGACGTCCGACGCGCGCATTTTCTCCGCCGCGCAGCACATTTAAAAAAATCATAGCGTGAAAACCGTGGGTTCGATCCGCGTGCCGCTCGAAGGCGATTACAGGGGAGATGGAGCCCTTTCCAAAGAGGCATGAACAGACTTCCTACTCCCAAGGAGCCCAAAGATATTAAGCCGCAAATACGTCCTACGCGCGTCTTTTCTACGCCGCGCACCACATTTAAAAAATCGTAGCGTAAGAACGGTGGGTCCGATCCGCGTGCCGCTTAAAGGCGATTACAGGGGAGATGCAAACCTTTCCAAAGAGCCATGAAAAGACTTTCTACTCCCAAGGAGACAAGAGATATTAAGCCGCAATGACGTCCGACGCGCGCATTTTCTCCGACGCGCAACACATTTAAAAAAATCATAGCGTGAAAACCGTGGGTTCGATCCGCGTGCCGCTCGAAGGCGATTACAGGGGAGATGCAGCCCTTTCCAAAGAGCCATGAACAGACTTTCTACTCCCAATGAGACAAGAGATATCAAGCCGCAAATACGTCCGGCGCGCGTCTATTCTCCGCCGCGCAACACATTTAAAAAAAATCGTAGCGTGAAAACCGTGGGTTCGATCCGCGTGCCGCTTAAAGGCGATTACAGGGGAGATGCAGCCCTTTCCAAAGAGCCATGAAAAGACTTTCTACTCCCAAGGAGACAAGAGATATTAAGCCGAAATGACGTCCGACGCGCGCATTTCCTCCGCCGCGCACCACATTTAAAAAAATCATAGCGTGAAAACCGTGGGTTCGATCCGCGTGCCGCTCGAAGGCGATTACAGGGGAGATGCAGCCCTTTCCAAAGAGGCATGAACAGACTTCCTACTCCCAAGGAGCCCAAAGATATTAAGCCGCAAATACGTCCTACGCGCGTCTTTTCTACGCCGCGCACCACATTTAAAAAATCGTATCGGAAGAACGGTGGGTCCAATCCGCGTGCCGCTTAAAGGCGATTACAAGGGAGATGCAAACCTTTCCAAAGAGCCATGAAAAGACTCTCTACTCCCAAGGAGACAATAGATATTAAGCCGAAATGAAGTCCGACGCGCGCATTTTCTCCGACGCGCACCACATTTAAAAAAATCATAGCGTGAAAACCGTGGGTTCGATCCGCGTGCCGATCGAAGGCGATTACAGCGGAGATGCAGCCCTTTCCAAAGAGCCATGAAAAGACTTTCTACTCCCAAGGAGACAAGAGATATTAAGCCGAAATGACGTCCGACGTGCGCATTTCCTCCGCCGCGCACCACATTTAAAAAAATCATAGCGTGAAAACCGTGGGTTCGATCCGCGTGCCGCTCGAAGGCGATTACAGGGGAGATGCAGCCCTTTCCAAAGAGCCATGAACAGACTTTCTACACCCAATGAGACAAGAGATATTAAGCCGCAAAAACGTCCGGCGCGCGTCTTTTCTCCGCCGCGCAACACATTTTAAAAAAATCGTAGCGTGAAAAACGTGGGTTCGATCCGCGTGCCGCTCGAAGGCGATTACAGGGGAGATGCATCCCTTTCAAAAGAGCCATGAACAGACTTTCTACTCCCAAGGAGACCAGAAATATTAACATATAAAGCGTTACGCTCCAGTCGGATGAACGAGAAACGCTTGTACAACTGCAACGAATTGGAGGAGAAAGTTTAAACAAACGCGCTGACTTTGAACGCTCACATCTAGGCCGGGCCAACTCCAAATGGCGTGCAACTCGGTGTGCATCACCTCCATGACTGTCCCTAACGAACGCCACCTGCCACGCTTTCGGCCTATCCCTGGCGGCATTAAAAAATCGTAGCGTGATAACGATGGTTCCGATGCGCGTGCCGCTCGAAGGCGATTACAGGGGAGATACAGCCCTTTCCAAAGAGCCATGAACAGACTTTCTACTCCCAACGAGACAAGAGATATTACGCGCATTTTCTCCGACGCGCACCACGTTTAAAAAATCGTAGCGTGAGAACGGTGGGTCCGATCCGCGTGCCGCTTAAAGGCGATTACAGGGGAGATGCAACCCTTTCCAAAGAACCATGAAAAGACTTTCTACTCCCAAGGAGACAAGAGATATTAAGCCGCAATGACGTCCGACGCGCGCATTTTCTCCGCCGCGCAGCACATTTAAAAAAATCATAGCGTGAAAACCGTGGGTTCGATCCGCGTGCCGCTCGAAGGCGATTACAGGGGAGATGGAGCCCTTTCCAAAGAGGCATGAACAGACTTCCTACTCCCAAGGAGCCCAAAGATATTAAGCCGCAAATACGTCCTACGCGCGTCTTTTCTACGCCGCGCACCACATTTAAAAAATCGTAGCGTAAGAACGGTGGGTCCGATCCGCGTGCCGCTTAAAGGCGATTACAGGGGAGATGCAAACCTTTCCAAAGAGCCATGAAAAGACTTTCTACTCCCAAGGAGACAAGAGATATTAAGCCGCAATGACGTCCGACGCGCGCATTTTCTCCGCCGCGCACCACATTTAAAAAAATCATAGCGTGAAAACCGTGGGTTCGATCCGCGTGCCGCTCGAAGGCGATTACAGCGGAGATGCAGCCCTTTCCAAAGAGCCATGAAAAGACTTTCTACTCCCAAGGAGACAAGAGATATTAAGCCGAAATGACGTCCGACGCGCGCATTTCCTCCGCCGCGCACCACATTTAAAAAAATCATAGCGTGAAAACCGTGGGTTCGATCCGCGTGCCGCTCGAAGGCGATTACAGGGGAGATGCAGCCCTTTCAAAAGAGCCATGAACAGACTTTCTACACCCAATGAGACAAGAGATATTAAGCCGCAAATACGTCCGGCGCGCGTCTTTTCTCCGCCGCGCAACACATTTAAAAAAAATCGTAGCGTGAAAAACGTGGGTTCGATCCGCGTGCCGCTCGAAGGCGATTACAGGGGAGATGCATCCCTTTCAAAAGAGCCATGAACAGACTTTCTACTCCCAAGGAGACCAGAAATATTAACATATAAAGCGTTACGCTCCAGTCGGATGAACGAGAAACGCTTGTACAATTGCAACGAATTGGAGGAGAAAGTTTAAACAAACGCGCTGACTTTGAACGCTCACATCTAGGCCGGGCCAACTCCAAATGGCGTGCAACTCGGTGCGCATCACCTCCATGACTGTCCCTAACGAACGCCACCTGCCACGCTTTCGGCCCGTCCCTGGCGGCATTAAAAAATCGTAGCGTGATAACGATGGTTCCGATGCGCGTGCCGCTCGAAGGCGATTACAGGGGAGATACAGCCCTTTCCAAAGAGCCATGAACAGACTTTCTACTCCCAAGGAGACAAGAGATATTACGCGCATTTTCTCCGACGCGCACCACGTTTAAAAAATCGTAGCGTGAGAACGGTGGGTCCGATCCGCGTGCCGCTTAAAGGCGATTACAGGGGAGATGCATCCCTTTCCAAAGAGCCATGAACAGACTTTCTACTCCCAAGGAGACCAGAGATATTAACAGATAAAGCGTTACGCTCCAGTCGGATGAGCGAGAAACGCTTGTACAATTGCAACGAATTGGAGGAGAAAGTTTAAACAAACGCGCTGACTTTGAAGGCTCACATCTAGGCCGGGCCAGGTCCAAATGGCCTGCAACTCGGTCCGCATCACGTCCATGACTTTTCCTAACGAACGCCACCTGCCAAGCTTTCGGCCCGTCCCTGTCGGCATTAAAAAATCGTAGCGTGATAACGATGGTTCCGATCCGCGTGCCGCGCGAAGGCGATTACAGGGGAGATGCAGCCCTTTCCAAAGAGCCATGAACAGACTTCCTACTCCCAAGGAGCCCAAAGATATTAAGCCGCAAATACGTCCTACGCGCGTCTTTTCCACGCCGCGCACCACATTTAAAAAAATCATAGTGTGAAAACCGTGGGTTCGATCCACGTGCCGCTCGAAGGCGATTACAGGGGAGATGCAGCCCTTTCCAAAGAGCCATGAACAGACTTCCTACTCCCAAGGAGCCCAAAGATATTAAGCCGCAAATACGTCCTACGCGCGTCTTTTCTACGCCGCGCACCACATTTAAAAAATCGTATCGGAAGAACGGTGGGTCCAATCCGCGTGCCGCTTAAAGGCGATTACAAGGGAGATGCAAACCTTTCCAAAGAGCCATGAAAAGACTCTCTACTCCCAAGGAGACAATAGATATTAAGCCGAAATGAAGTCCGACGCGCGCATTTTCTCCGACGCGCACCACATTTAAAAAAATCATAGCGTGAAAACCGTGGGTTCGATCCGCGTGCCGATCGAAGGCGATTACAGCGGAGATGCAGCCCTTTCCAAAGAGCCATGAAAAGACTTTCTACTCCCAAGGAGACAAGAGATATTAAGCCGAAATGACGTCCGACGTGCGCATTTCCTCCGCCGCGCACCACATTTAAAAAAATCATAGCGTGAAAACCGTGGGTTCGATCCGCGTGCCGCTCGAAGGCGATTACAGGGGAGATGCAGCCCTTTCCAAAGAGCCATGAACAGACTTTCTACACCCAATGAGACAAGAGATATTAAGCCGCAAAAACGTCCGGCGCGCGTCTTTTCTCCGCCGCGCAACACATTTTAAAAAAATCGTAGCGTGAAAAACGTGGGTTCGATCCGCGTGCCGCTCGAAGGCGATTACAGGGGAGATGCATCCCTTTCAAAAGAGCCATGAACAGACTTTCTACTCCCAAGGAGACCAGAAATATTAACATATAAAGCGTTACGCTCCAGTCGGATGAACGAGAAACGCTTGTACAACTGCAACGAATTGGAGGAGAAAGTTTAAACAAACGCGCTGACTTTGAACGCTCACATCTAGGCCGGGCCAACTCCAAATGGCGTGCAACTCGGTGTGCATCACCTCCATGACTGTCCCTAACGAACGCCACCTGCCACGCTTTCGGCCTATCCCTGGCGGCATTAAAAAATCGTAGCGTGATAACGATGGTTCCGATGCGCGTGCCGCTCGAAGGCGATTACAGGGGAGATACAGCCCTTTCCAAAGAGCCATGAACAGACTTTCTACTCCCAACGAGACAAGAGATATTACGCGCATTTTCTCCGACGCGCACCACGTTTAAAAAATCGTAGCGTGAGAACGGTGGGTCCGATCCGCGTGCCGCTTAAAGGCGATTACAGGGGAGATGCAACCCTTTCCAAAGAACCATGAAAAGACTTTCTACTCCCAAGGAGACAAGAGATATTAAGCCGCAATGACGTCCGACGCGCGCATTTTCTCCGCCGCGCAGCACATTTAAAAAAATCATAGCGTGAAAACCGTGGGTTCGATCCGCGTGCCGCTCGAAGGCGATTACAGGGGAGATGGAGCCCTTTCCAAAGAGGCATGAACAGACTTCCTACTCCCAAGGAGCCCAAAGATATTAAGCCGCAAATACGTCCTACGCGCGTCTTTTCTACGCCGCGCACCACATTTAAAAAATCGTAGCGTAAGAACGGTGGGTCCGATCCGCGTGCCGCTTAAAGGCGATTACAGGGGAGATGCAAACCTTTCCAAAGAGCCATGAAAAGACTTTCTACTCCCAAGGAGACAAGAGATATTAAGCCGCAATGACGTCCGACGCGCGCATTTTCTCCGCCGCGCACCACATTTAAAAAAATCATAGCGTGAAAACCGTGGGTTCGATCCGCGTGCCGCTCGAAGGCGATTACAGCGGAGATGCAGCCCTTTCCAAAGAGCCATGAAAAGACTTTCTACTCCCAAGGAGACAAGAGATATTAAGCCGAAATGACGTCCGACGCGCGCATTTCCTCCGCCGCGCACCACATTTAAAAAAATCATAGCGTGAAAACCGTGGGTTCGATCCGCGTGCCGCTCGAAGGCGATTACAGGGGAGATGCAGCCCTTTCAAAAGAGCCATGAACAGACTTTCTACACCCAATGAGACAAGAGATATTAAGCCGCAAATACGTCCGGCGCGCGTCTTTTCTCCGCCGCGCAACACATTTAAAAAAAATCGTAGCGTGAAAAACGTGGGTTCGATCCGCGTGCCGCTCGAAGGCGATTACAGGGGAGATGCATCCCTTTCAAAAGAGCCATGAACAGACTTTCTACTCCCAAGGAGACCAGAAATATTAACATATAAAGCGTTACGCTCCAGTCGGATGAACGAGAAACGCTTGTACAATTGCAACGAATTGGAGGAGAAAGTTTAAACAAACGCGCTGACTTTGAACGCTCACATCTAGGCCGGGCCAACTCCAAATGGCGTGCAACTCGGTGCGCATCACCTCCATGACTGTCCCTAACGAACGCCACCTGCCACGCTTTCGGCCCGTCCCTGGCGGCATTAAAAAATCGTAGCGTGATAACGATGGTTCCGATGCGCGTGCCGCTCGAAGGCGATTACAGGGGAGATACAGCCCTTTCCAAAGAGCCATGAACAGACTTTCTACTCCCAAGGAGACAAGAGATATTACGCGCATTTTCTCCGACGCGCACCACGTTTAAAAAATCGTAGCGTGAGAACGGTGGGTCCGATCCGCGTGCCGCTTAAAGGCGATTACAGGGGAGATGCATCCCTTTCCAAAGAGCCATGAACAGACTTTCTACTCCCAAGGAGACCAGAGATATTAACAGATAAAGCGTTACGCTCCAGTCGGATGAGCGAGAAACGCTTGTACAATTGCAACGAATTGGAGGAGAAAGTTTAAACAAACGCGCTGACTTTGAAGGCTCACATCTAGGCCGGGCCAGGTCCAAATGGCCTGCAACTCGGTCCGCATCACGTCCATGACTTTTCCTAACGAACGCCACCTGCCAAGCTTTCGGCCCGTCCCTGTCGGCATTAAAAAATCGTAGCGTGATAACGATGGTTCCGATCCGCGTGCCGCGCGAAGGCGATTACAGGGGAGATGCAGCCCTTTCCAAAGAGCCATGAACAGACTTCCTACTCCCAAGGAGCCCAAAGATATTAAGCCGCAAATACGTCCTACGCGCGTCTTTTCCACGCCGCGCACCACATTTAAAAAAATCATAGTGTGAAAACCGTGGGTTCGATCCACGTGCCGCTCGAAGGCGATTACAGGGGAGATGCAGCCCTTTCCAAAGAGCCATGAACAGACTTCCTACTCCCAAGGAGCCCAAAGATATTAAGCCGCAAATACGTCCTACGCGCGTCTTTTCCACGCCGCGCACCACATTTAAAAAATCGTATCGGAAGAACGGTGGGTCCAATCCGCGTGCCGCTTAAAGGCGATTACAAGGGAGATGCAAACCTTTCCAAAGAGCCATGAAAAGACTTTCTACTCCCAAGGAGACAAGAGATATTAAGCCGCAATGACGTCCGACGCGCGCATTTTCTCCGCCGCGCACCACATTTAAAAAAATCATAGCGTGAAAACCGTGGGTTCGATCCGCGTGCCGCTCGAAGGCGATTACAGCGGAGATGCAGCCCTTTCCAAAGAGCCATGAAAAGACTTTCTACTCCCAAGGAGACAAGAGATATTAAGCCGAAATGACGTCCGACGCGCGCATTTCCTCCGCCGCGCACCACATTTAAAAAAATCATAGCGTGAAAACCGTGGGTTCGATCCGCGTGCCGCTCGAAGGCGATTACAGGGGAGATGCAGCCCTTTCCAAAGAGCCATGCACAGACTTTCTACACCCAATGAGACAAGAGATATTAAGCCGCAAATACGTCCGGCGCGCGTCTTTTCTCCGCCGCGCAACACATTTAAAAAAAATCGTAGCGTGAAAAACGTGGGTTCGATCCGCGTGCCGCTCGAAGGCGATTACAGGGGAGATGCATCCCTTTCAAAAGAGCCATGAACAGACTTTCTACTCCCAAGGAGACCAGAAATATTAACATATAAAGCGTTACGCTCCAGTCGGATGAACGAGAAACGCTTGTACAACTGCAACGAATTGGAGGAGAAAGTTTAAACAAACGCGCTGACTTTGAACGCTCACATCTAGGCCGGGCCAACTCCAAATGGCGTGCAACTCGGTGTGCATCACCTCCATGACTGTCCCTAACGAACGCCACCTGCCACGCTTTCGGCCTATCCCTGGCGGCATTAAAAAATCGTAGCGTGATAACGATGGTTCCGATGCGCGTGCCGCTCGAAGGCGATTACAGGGGAGATACAGCCCTTTCCAAAGAGCCATGAACAGACTTTCTACTCCCAAGGAGACAAGAGATATTACGCGCATTTTCTCCGACGCGCACCACGTTTAAAAAATCGTAGCGTGAGAACGGTGGGTCCGATCCGCGTGCCGCTTAAAGGCGATTACAGGGGAGATGCAACCCTTTCCAAAGAACCATGAAAAGACTTTCTACTCCCAAGGAGACAAGAGATATTAAGCCGCAATGACGTCCGACGCGCGCATTTTCTCCGCCGCGCAGCACATTTAAAAAAATCATAGCGTGAAAACCGTGGGTTCGATCCGCGTGCCGCTCGAAGGCGATTACAGGGGAGATGGAGCCCTTTCCAAAGAGGCATGAACAGACTTCCTACTCCCAAGGAGCCCAAAGATATTAAGCCGCAAATACGTCCTACGCGCGTCTTTTCTACGCCGCGCACCACATTTAAAAAATCGTAGCGTAAGAACGGTGGGTCCGATCCGCGTGCCGCTTAAAGGCGATTACAGGGGAGATGCAAACCTTTCCAAAGAGCCATGAAAAGACTTTCTACTCCCAAGGAGACAAGAGATATTAAGCCGCAATGACGTCCGACGCGCGCATTTTCTCCGACGCGCAACACATTTAAAAAAATCATAGCGTGAAAACCGTGGGTTCGATCCGCGTGCCGCTCGAAGGCGATTACAGGGGAGATGCAGCCCTTTCCAAAGAGCCATGAACAGACTTTCTACTCCCAATGAGACAAGAGATATCAAGCCGCAAATACGTCCGGCGCGCGTCTATTCTCCGCCGCGCAACACATTTAAAAAAAATCGTAGCGTGAAAACCGTGGGTTCGATCCGCGTGCCGCTTAAAGGCGATTACAGGGGAGATGCAGCCCTTTCCAAAGAGCCATGAAAAGACTTTCTACTCCCAAGGAGACAAGAGATATTAAGCCGAAATGACGTCCGACGCGCGCATTTCCTCCGCCGCGCACCACATTTAAAAAAATCATAGCGTGAAAACCGTGGGTTCGATCCGCGTGCCGCTCGAAGGCGATTACAGGGGAGATGCAGCCCTTTCCAAAGAGGCATGAACAGACTTCCTACTCCCAAGGAGCCCAAAGATATTAAGCCGCAAATACGTCCTACGCGCGTCTTTTCTACGCCGCGCACCACATTTAAAAAATCGTATCGGAAGAACGGTGGGTCCAATCCGCGTGCCGCTTAAAGGCGATTACAAGGGAGATGCAAACCTTTCCAAAGAGCCATGAAAAGACTCTCTACTCCCAAGGAGACAATAGATATTAAGCCGAAATGAAGTCCGACGCGCGCATTTTCTCCGACGCGCACCACATTTAAAAAAATCATAGCGTGAAAACCGTGGGTTCGATCCGCGTGCCGATCGAAGGCGATTACAGCGGAGATGCAGCCCTTTCCAAAGAGCCATGAAAAGACTTTCTACTCCCAAGGAGACAAGAGATATTAAGCCGAAATGACGTCCGACGTGCGCATTTCCTCCGCCGCGCACCACATTTAAAAAAATCATAGCGTGAAAACCGTGGGTTCGATCCGCGTGCCGCTCGAAGGCGATTACAGGGGAGATGCAGCCCTTTCCAAAGAGCCATGAACAGACTTTCTACACCCAATGAGACAAGAGATATTAAGCCGCAAAAACGTCCGGCGCGCGTCTTTTCTCCGCCGCGCAACACATTTTAAAAAAATCGTAGCGTGAAAAACGTGGGTTCGATCCGCGTGCCGCTCGAAGGCGATTACAGGGGAGATGCATCCCTTTCAAAAGAGCCATGAACAGACTTTCTACTCCCAAGGAGACCAGAAATATTAACATATAAAGCGTTACGCTCCAGTCGGATGAACGAGAAACGCTTGTACAACTGCAACGAATTGGAGGAGAAAGTTTAAACAAACGCGCTGACTTTGAACGCTCACATCTAGGCCGGGCCAACTCCAAATGGCGTGCAACTCGGTGTGCATCACCTCCATGACTGTCCCTAACGAACGCCACCTGCCACGCTTTCGGCCTATCCCTGGCGGCATTAAAAAATCGTAGCGTGATAACGATGGTTCCGATGCGCGTGCCGCTCGAAGGCGATTACAGGGGAGATACAGCCCTTTCCAAAGAGCCATGAACAGACTTTCTACTCCCAACGAGACAAGAGATATTACGCGCATTTTCTCCGACGCGCACCACGTTTAAAAAATCGTAGCGTGAGAACGGTGGGTCCGATCCGCATGCCGCTTAAAGGCGATTACAGGGGAGATGCAACCCTTTCCAAAGAACCATGAAAAGACTTTCTACTCCCAAGGAGACAAGAGATATTAAGCCGCAATGACGTCCGACGCGCGCATTTTCTCCGCCGCGCAGCACATTTAAAAAAATCATAGCGTGAAAACCGTGGGTTCGATCCGCGTGCCGCTCGAAGGCGATTACAGGGGAGATGGAGCCCTTTCCAAAGAGGCATGAACAGACTTCCTACTCCCAAGGAGCCCAAAGATATTAAGCCGCAAATACGTCCTACGCGCGTCTTTTCTACGCCGCGCACCACATTTAAAAAATCGTAGCGTAAGAACGGTGGGTCCGATCCGCGTGCCGCTTAAAGGCGATTACAGGGGAGATGCAAACCTTTCCAAAGAGCCATGAAAAGACTTTCTACTCCCAAGGAGACAAGAGATATTAAGCCGCAATGACGTCCGACGCGCGCATTTTCTCCGCCGCGCACCACATTTAAAAAAATCATAGCGTGAAAACCGTGGGTTCGATCCGCGTGCCGCTCGAAGGCGATTACAGCGGAGATGCAGCCCTTTCCAAAGAGCCATGAAAAGACTTTCTACTCCCAAGGAGACAAGAGATATTAAGCCGAAATGACGTCCGACGCGCGCATTTCCTCCGCCGCGCACCACATTTAAAAAAATCATAGCGTGAAAACCGTGGGTTCGATCCGCGTGCCGCTCGAAGGCGATTACAGGGGAGATGCAGCCCTTTCAAAAGAGCCATGAACAGACTTTCTACACCCAATGAGACAAGAGATATTAAGCCGCAAATACGTCCGGCGCGCGTCTTTTCTCCGCCGCGCAACACATTTAAAAAAAATCGTAGCGTGAAAAACGTGGGTTCGATCCGCGTGCCGCTCGAAGGCGATTACAGGGGAGATGCATCCCTTTCAAAAGAGCCATGAACAGACTTTCTACTCCCAAGGAGACCAGAAATATTAACATATAAAGCGTTACGCTCCAGTCGGATGAACGAGAAACGCTTGTACAATTGCAACGAATTGGAGGAGAAAGTTTAAACAAACGCGCTGACTTTGAACGCTCACATCTAGGCCGGGCCAACTCCAAATGGCGTGCAACTCGGTGCGCATCACCTCCATGACTGTCCCTAACGAACGCCACCTGCCACGCTTTCGGCCCGTCCCTGGCGGCATTAAAAAATCGTAGCGTGATAACGATGGTTCCGATGCGCGTGCCGCTCGAAGGCGATTACAGGGGAGATACAGCCCTTTCCAAAGAGCCATGAACAGACTTTCTACTCCCAAGGAGACAAGAGATATTACGCGCATTTTCTCCGACGCGCACCACGTTTAAAAAATCGTAGCGTGAGAACGGTGGGTCCGATCCGCGTGCCGCTTAAAGGCGATTACAGGGGAGATGCATCCCTTTCCAAAGAGCCATGAACAGACTTTCTACTCCCAAGGAGACCAGAGATATTAACAGATAAAGCGTTACGCTCCAGTCGGATGAGCGAGAAACGCTTGTACAATTGCAACGAATTGGAGGAGAAAGTTTAAACAAACGCGCTGACTTTGAAGGCTCACATCTAGGCCGGGCCAGGTCCAAATGGCCTGCAACTCGGTCCGCATCACGTCCATGACTTTTCCTAACGAACGCCACCTGCCAAGCTTTCGGCCCGTCCCTGTCGGCATTAAAAAATCGTAGCGTGATAACGATGGTTCCGATCCGCGTGCCGCGCGAAGGCGATTACAGGGGAGATGCAGCCCTTTCCAAAGAGCCATGAACAGACTTCCTACTCCCAAGGAGCCCAAAGATATTAAGCCGCAAATACGTCCTACGCGCGTCTTTTCCACGCCGCGCACCACATTTAAAAAAATCATAGTGTGAAAACCGTGGGTTCGATCCACGTGCCGCTCGAAGGCGATTACAGGGGAGATGCAGCCCTTTCCAAAGAGCCATGAACAGACTTCCTACTCCCAAGGAGCCCAAAGATATTAAGCCGCAAATACGTCCTACGCGCGTCTTTTCCACGCCGCGCACCACATTTAAAAAATCGTATCGGAAGAACGGTGGGTCCAATCCGCGTGCCGCTTAAAGGCGATTACAAGGGAGATGCAAACCTTTCCAAAGAGCCATGAAAAGACTTTCTACTCCCAAGGAGACAAGAGATATTAAGCCGCAATGACGTCCGACGCGCGCATTTTCTCCGCCGCGCACCACATTTAAAAAAATCATAGCGTGAAAACCGTGGGTTCGATCCGCGTGCCGCTCGAAGGCGATTACAGCGGAGATGCAGCCCTTTCCAAAGAGCCATGAAAAGACTTTCTACTCCCAAGGAGACAAGAGATATTAAGCCGAAATGACGTCCGACGCGCGCATTTCCTCCGCCGCGCACCACATTTAAAAAAATCATAGCGTGAAAACCGTGGGTTCGATCCGCGTGCCGCTCGAAGGCGATTACAGGGGAGATGCAGCCCTTTCCAAAGAGCCATGCACAGACTTTCTACACCCAATGAGACAAGAGATATTAAGCCGCAAATACGTCCGGCGCGCGTCTTTTCTCCGCCGCGCAACACATTTAAAAAAAATCGTAGCGTGAAAAACGTGGGTTCGATCCGCGTGCCGCTCGAAGGCGATTACAGGGGAGATGCATCCCTTTCAAAAGAGCCATGAACAGACTTTCTACTCCCAAGGAGACCAGAAATATTAACATATAAAGCGTTACGCTCCAGTCGGATGAACGAGAAACGCTTGTACAATTGCAACGAATTGGAGGAGAAAGTTTATACAAACGCGCTGACTTTGAACGCTCACATCTAGGCCGGGCCAACTCCAAATGGCGTGCAACTCGGTGCGCATCACCTCCATGACTGTCCCTAACGAACGCCACCTGCCACGCTTTCGGCCCGTCCCTGGCGGCATTAAAAAATCGTAGCGTGATAACGATGGTTCCGATGCGCGTGCCGCTCGAAGGCGATTACAAGGGAGATACAGCCCTTTCCAAAGAGCCATGAACAGACTTTCTACTCCCAAGGAGACAAGAGATATTACGCGCATTTTCTCCGACGCGCACCACGTTTAAAAAATCGTAGCGTGAGAACGGTGGGTCCGATCCGCGTGCCGCTTAAAGGCGATTACAGGGGAGATGCAACCCTTTCCAAAGAACCATGAAAACACTTTCTACTCCCAAGGAGACAAGAGATATTAAGCCGCAATGACGTCCGACGCGCGCATTTTCTCCGCCGCGCAGCACATTTAAAAAAATCATAGCGTGAAAACCGTGGGTTCGATCCGCGTGCCGCTCGAAGGCGATTACAGGGGAGATGGAGCCCTTTCCAAAGAGGCATGAACAGACTTCCTACTCCCAAGGAGCCCAAAGATATTAAGCCGCAAATACGTCCTACGCGCGTCTTTTCTACGCCGCGCACCACATTTAAAAAATCGTAGCGTAAGAACGGTGGGTCCGATCCGCGTGCCGCTTAAAGGCGATTACAGGGGAGATGCAAACCTTTCCAAAGAGCCATGAAAAGACTTTCTACTCCCAAGGAGACAAGAGATATTAAGCCGCAATGACGTCCGACGCGCGCATTTTCTCCGACGCGCAACACATTTAAAAATATCATAGCGTGAAAACCGTGGGTTCGATCCGCGTGCCGCTCGAAGGCGATTACAGGGGAGATGCAGCCCTTTCCAAAGAGCCATGAACAGACTTTCTACTCCCAATGAGACAAGAGATATCAAGCCGCAAATACGTCCGGCGCGCGTCTATTCTCCGCCGCGCAACACATTTAAAAAAAATCGTAACGTGAAAACCGTGGGTTCGATCCGCGTGCCGCTTAAACGCGATTACAGGGGAGATGCAGCCCTTTCCAAAGAGCCATGAAAAGACTTTCTACTCCCAAGGAGACAAGAGATATTAAGCCGAAATGACGTCCTACGCGCGTCTTTTCTACGCCGCGCACCACATTTAAAAAATCGTATCGGAAGAACGGTGGGTCCAATCCGCGTGCCGCTTAAAGGCGATTACAAGGGAGATGCAAACCTTTCCAAAGAGCCATGAACAGACTTTCTACACCCAATGAGACAAGAGATATTAAGCCGCAAATACGTCCGGCGCGTGTCTTTTCTCCGCCGCGCAACACATTTAAAAAAAATCGTAGCGTGAAAAACGTGGGTTCGATCCGCGTGCCGCTCGAAGGCGATTACAGGGGAGATACAGCCCTTTCCAAAGAGCCATGAACAGACTTTCTACTCCCAAGGAGACAAGAGATATTACGCGCATTTTCTCCGACGCGCACCACGTTTAAAAAATCGTAGCGTGAGAACGGTGGGTCCGATCCGCGTGCCGCTTAAAGGCGATTACAGGGGAGATGCATCCCTTTCCAAAGAGCCATGAACAAACTTTCTACTCCCAAGGAGACCAGAGATATTAACAGATAAAGCGTTACGCTCCAGTCGGATGAGCGAGAAACGCTTGTACAATTGCAACGAATTGGAGGAGAAAGTTTAAACAAACGCGCTGACTTTGAAGGCTCACATCTAGGCCGGGCCAGGTCCAAATGGCCTGCAACTCGGTCCGCATCACGTCCATGACTTTTCCTAACGAACGCCACCTGCCAAGCTTTCGGCCCGTCCTTGTCGGCATTAAAAAATCGTAGCGTGATAACGATGGTTCCGATCCGCGTGCCGCGCGAAGGCGATTACAGGGGAGATGCAGCCCTTTCCAAAGAACCATGAAAAGACTTTCTACTCCCAAGGAGACAAGAGATATTAAGCCGCAATGACGTCCGGCGCGCGTCTTTTCTCCGCCGCGCAACACATTTAAAAAAAATCGTAGCGTGAAAAACGTGGGTTCGATCCGCGTGCCGCTCGAAGGCGATTACAGGGGAGATGCATCCCTTTCAAAAGAGCCATGAACAGACTTTCTACTCCCAAGGAGACCAGAAATATTAACATATAAAGCGTTACGCTCCAGTCGGATGAACGAGAAACGCTTGTACAACTGCAACGAATTGGAGGAGAAAGTTTAAACAAACGCGCTGACTTTGAACGCTCACATCTAGGCCGGGCCAACTCCAAATGGCGTGCAACTCGGTGTGCATCACCTCCATGACTGTCCCTAACGAACGCCACCTGCCACGCTTTCGGCCTATCCCTGGCGGCATTAAAAAATCGTAGCGTGATAACGATGGTTCCGATGCGCGTGCCGCTCGAAGGCGATTACAGGGGAGATACAGCCCTTTCCAAAGAGCCATGAACAGACTTTCTACTCCCAAGGAGACAAGAGATATTACGCGCATTTTCTCCGACGCGCACCACGTTTAAAAAATCGTAGCGTGAGAACGGTGGGTCCGATCCGCGTGCCGCTTAAAGGCGATTACAGGGGAGATGCAGCCCTTTCCAAAGAGCCATGAACAGACTTTCTACTCCCAATGAGACAAGAGATATCAAGCCGCAAATACGTCCGGCGCGCGTCTATTCTCCGCCGCGCAACACATTTAAAAAAAATCGTAGCGTGAAAACCGTGGGTTCGATCCGCGTGCCGCTTAAAGGCGATTACAGGGGAGATGCAGCCCTTTCCAAAGAGCCATGAAAAGACTTTCTACTCCCAAGGAGACAAGAGATATTAAGCCGAAATGACGTCCGACGCGCGCATTTCCTCCGCCGCGCACCACATTTAAAAAAATCATAGCGTGAAAACCGTGGGTTCGATCCGCGTGCCGCTCGAAGGCGATTACAGCGGAGATGCAGCCCTTTCCAACGAGCCATGAAAAGACTTTCTACTCCCAAGGAGACAAGAGATATTAAGCCGAAATGACGTCCTACGCGCGTCTTTTCTACGCCGCGCACCACATTTAAAAAAATCGTATCGGAAGAACGGTGGGTCCAATCCGCGTGCCGCTTAAAGGCGATTACAAGGGAGATGCAAACCTTTCCAAAGAGCCATGAACAGACTTTCTACACCCAATGAGACAAGAGATATTAAGCCGCAAATACGTCCGGCGCGCGTCTTTTCTCCGCCGCGCAACACATTTAAAAAAAATCGTAGCGTGAAAAACGTGGGTTCGATCCGCGTGCCGCTCGAAGGTGATTACAGGGGAGATACAGCCCTTTCCAAAGAGCCATGAACAGACTTTCTACTCCCAAGGAGACAAGAGATATTACGCGCATTTTCTCCGACGCGCACCACGTTTAAAAAATCGTAGCGTGAGAACGGTGGGTCCGATCCGCATGACGCTTAAAGGCGATTACAGGGGAGATGCATCCCTTTCCAAAGAGCCATGAACAAACTTTCTACTCCCAAGGAGACCAGAGATATTAACAGATAAAGCGTTACGCTCCAGTCGGATGAGCGAGAAACGCTTGTACAATTGCAACGAATTGGAGGAGAAAGTTTAAACAAACGCGCTGACTTTGAAGGCTCACATCTAGGCCGGGCCAGGTCCAAATGGCCTGCAACTCGGTCCGCATCACGTCCATGACTTTTCCTAACGAACGCCACCTGCCAAGCTTTCGGCCCGTCCCTGTCGGCATTAAAAAATCGTAGCGTGATAACGATGGTTCCGATCCGCGTGCCGCGCGAAGGCGATTACAGGGGAGATGCAGCCCTTTCCAAAGAACCATGAAAAGACTTTCTACTCCCAAGGAGACAAGAGATATTAAGCCGCAATGACGTCCGACGCGCGCATTTTCTCCGACGCGCAACACATTTAAAAATATCATAGCGTGAAAACCGTGGGTTCGATCCGCGTGCCGCTCGAAGGCGATTACAGGGGAGATGCAGCCCTTTCCAAAGAGCCATGAACAGACTTTCTACTCCCAATGAGACAAGAGATATCAAGCCGCAAATACGTCCGGCGCGCGTCTATTCTCCGCCGCGCAACACATTTAAAAAAAATCGTAACGTGAAAACCGTGGGTTCGATCCGCGTGCCGCTTAAACGCGATTACAGGGGAGATGCAGCCCTTTCCAAAGAGCCATGAAAAGACTTTCTACTCCCAAGGAGACAAGAGATATTAAGCCGAAATGACGTCCTACGCGCGTCTTTTCTACGCCGCGCACCACATTTAAAAAATCGTATCGGAAGAACGGTGGGTCCAATCCGCGTGCCGCTTAAAGGCGATTACAAGGGAGATGCAAACCTTTCCAAAGAGCCATGAACAGACTTTCTACACCCAATGAGACAAGAGATATTAAGCCGCAAATACGTCCGGCGCGTGTCTTTTCTCCGCCGCGCAACACATTTAAAAAAAATCGTAGCGTGAAAAACGTGGGTTCGATCCGCGTGCCGCTCGAAGGCGATTACAGGGGAGATACAGCCCTTTCCAAAGAGCCATGAACAGACTTTCTACTCCCAAGGAGACAAGAGATATTACGCGCATTTTCTCCGACGCGCACCACGTTTAAAAAATCGTAGCGTGAGAACGGTGGGTCCGATCCGCGTGCCGCTTAAAGGCGATTACAGGGGAGATGCATCCCTTTCCAAAGAGCCATGAACAAACTTTCTACTCCCAAGGAGACCAGAGATATTAACAGATAAAGCGTTACGCTCCAGTCGGATGAGCGAGAAACGCTTGTACAATTGCAACGAATTGGAGGAGAAAGTTTAAACAAACGCGCTGACTTTGAAGGCTCACATCTAGGCCGGGCCAGGTCCAAATGGCCTGCAACTCGGTCCGCATCACGTCCATGACTTTTCCTAACGAACGCCACCTGCCAAGCTTTCGGCCCGTCCTTGTCGGCATTAAAAAATCGTAGCGTGATAACGATGGTTCCGATCCGCGTGCCGCGCGAAGGCGATTACAGGGGAGATGCAGCCCTTTCCAAAGAACCATGAAAAGACTTTCTACTCCCAAGGAGACAAGAGATATTAAGCCGCAATGACGTCCGGCGCGCGTCTTTTCTCCGCCGCGCAACACATTTAAAAAAAATCGTAGCGTGAAAAACGTGGGTTCGATCCGCGTGCCGCTCGAAGGCGATTACAGGGGAGATGCATCCCTTTCAAAAGAGCCATGAACAGACTTTCTACTCCCAAGGAGACCAGAAATATTAACATATAAAGCGTTACGCTCCAGTCGGATGAACGAGAAACGCTTGTACAACTGCAACGAATTGGAGGAGAAAGTTTAAACAAACGCGCTGACTTTGAACGCTCACATCTAGGCCGGGCCAACTCCAAATGGCGTGCAACTCGGTGTGCATCACCTCCATGACTGTCCCTAACGAACGCCACCTGCCACGCTTTCGGCCTATCCCTGGCGGCATTAAAAAATCGTAGCGTGATAACGATGGTTCCGATGCGCGTGCCGCTCGAAGGCGATTACAGGGGAGATACAGCCCTTTCCAAAGAGCCATGAACAGACTTTCTACTCCCAAGGAGACAAGAGATATTACGCGCATTTTCTCCGACGCGCACCACGTTTAAAAAATCGTAGCGTGAGAACGGTGGGTCCGATCCGCGTGCCGCTTAAAGGCGATTACAGGGGAGATGCAGCCCTTTCCAAAGAGCCATGAACAGACTTTCTACTCCCAATGAGACAAGAGATATCAAGCCGCAAATACGTCCGGCGCGCGTCTATTCTCCGCCGCGCAACACATTTAAAAAAAATCGTAGCGTGAAAACCGTGGGTTCGATCCGCGTGCCGCTTAAAGGCGATTACAGGGGAGATGCAGCCCTTTCCAAAGAGCCATGAAAAGACTTTCTACTCCCAAGGAGACAAGAGATATTAAGCCGAAATGACGTCCGACGCGCGCATTTCCTCCGCCGCGCACCACATTTAAAAAAATCATAGCGTGAAAACCGTGGGTTCGATCCGCGTGCCGCTCGAAGGCGATTACAGCGGAGATGCAGCCCTTTCCAACGAGCCATGAAAAGACTTTCTACTCCCAAGGAGACAAGAGATATTAAGCCGAAATGACGTCCTACGCGCGTCTTTTCTACGCCGCGCACCACATTTAAAAAAATCGTATCGGAAGAACGGTGGGTCCAATCCGCGTGCCGCTTAAAGGCGATTACAAGGGAGATGCAAACCTTTCCAAAGAGCCATGAACAGACTTTCTACACCCAATGAGACAAGAGATATTAAGCCGCAAATACGTCCGGCGCGCGTCTTTTCTCCGCCGCGCAACACATTTAAAAAAAATCGTAGCGTGAAAAACGTGGGTTCGATCCGCGTGCCGCTCGAAGGTGATTACAGGGGAGATACAGCCCTTTCCAAAGAGCCATGAACAGACTTTCTACTCCCAAGGAGACAAGAGATATTACGCGCATTTTCTCCGACGCGCACCACGTTTAAAAAATCGTAGCGTGAGAACGGTGGGTCCGATCCGCATGACGCTTAAAGGCGATTACAGGGGAGATGCATCCCTTTCCAAAGAGCCATGAACAAACTTTCTACTCCCAAGGAGACCAGAGATATTAACAGATAAAGCGTTACGCTCCAGTCGGATGAGCGAGAAACGCTTGTACAATTGCAACGAATTGGAGGAGAAAGTTTAAACAAACGCGCTGACTTTGAAGGCTCACATCTAGGCCGGGCCAGGTCCAAATGGCCTGCAACTCGGTCCGCATCACGTCCATGACTTTTCCTAACGAACGCCACCTGCCAAGCTTTCGGCCCGTCCCTGTCGGCATTAAAAAATCGTAGCGTGATAACGATGGTTCCGATCCGCGTGCCGCGCGAAGGCGATTACAGGGGAGATGCAGCCCTTTCCAAAGAACCATGAAAAGACTTTCTACTCCCAAGGAGACAAGAGATATTAAGCCGCAATGACGTCCGACGCGCGCATTTTCTCCGCCGCGCAGCACATTTAAAAAAATCATAGCGTGAAAACCGTGGGTTCGATCCGCGTGCCGCTCGAAGGCGATTACAGGGGAGATGGAGCCCTTTCCAAAGAGGCATGAACAGACTTCCTACTCCCAAGGAGCCCAAAGATATTAAGCCGCAAATACGTCCTACGCGCGTCTTTTCTACGCCGCGCACCACATTTAAAAAATCGTAGCGTAAGAACGGTGGGTCCGATCCGCGTGCCGCTTAAAGGCGATTACAGGGAAGATGCAAACCTTTCCAAAGAGCCATGAACAGACTTTCTACTCCCAATGAGACAAGAGATATTAAGCCGCAAATACGTCCGGCGCGCGTCTTTTCTCCGCCGCGCAACACATTTAAAAAAAATCGTAGCGTGAAAAACGTGGGTTCGATC
The DNA here is from genome assembly GCF_041902795.1 of Electrophorus electricus. Taxonomy (NCBI): domain Eukaryota; kingdom Metazoa; phylum Chordata; class Actinopteri; order Gymnotiformes; family Gymnotidae; genus Electrophorus; species Electrophorus electricus. The sequence goes on along the minus strand of NC_137505.1, from coordinate 31,556,045 downwards.
CGCGTGCCGCTCGAAGGCGATTACAGGGGAGATGCATCCCTTTCAAAAGAGCCATGAACAGACTTTCTACTCCCAAGAAGACCAGAAATATTAACATATAAATCGTTACGCTCCAGTCGGATGAACGAGAAACGCTTGTACAATTGCAACGAATTGGAGGAGAAAGTTTAAACAAACGCGCTGACTTTGAAGGCTCACATCTAGGCCGGGCCAGGTCCAAATGGCCTGCAACTCGGTCCGCATCACGTCCATGACTTTTCCTAACGAACGCCACCTGCCAAGCTTTCGGCCCGTCCCTGTCGGCATTAAAAAATCGTAGCGTGATAACGATGGTTCCGATCCGCGTGCCGCGCGAAGGCGATTACAGGGGAGATGCAGCCCTTTCCAAAGAACCATGAAAAGACTTTCTACTCCCAAGGAGACAAGAGATATTAAGCCGCAATGACGTCCGACGCGCGCATTTTCTCCGCCGCGCAGCACATTTAAAAAAATCATAGCGTGAAAACCGTGGGTTCGATCCGCGTGCCGCTCGAAGGCGATTACAGGGGAGATGCAGCCCTTTCCAAAGAGCCATGAACAGACTTTCTACACCCAATGAGACAAGAGATATTAAGCCGCAAATACGTCCGGCGCGCGTCTTTTCTCCGCCGCGCAACACATTTAAAAAAAATCGTAGCGTGAAAAACGTGGGTTCGATCCGCGTGCCGCTCGAAGGCGATTACAGGGGAGATGCATCCCTTTCAAAAGAGCCATGAACAGACTTTCTACTCCCAAGGAGACCAGAAATATTAACATATAAAGCGTTACGCTCCAGTCGGATGAACGAGAAACGCTTGTACAATTGCAACGAATTGGAGGAGAAAGTTTAAACAAACGCGCTGACTTTGAACGCTCACATCTAGGCCGGGCCAACTCCAAATGGCGTGCAACTCGGTGTGCATCACCTCCATGACTGTCCCTAACCAACGCCACCTGCCACGCTTTCGGCCTATCCCTGGCGGCATTAAAAAATCGTAGCGTGATAACGATGGTTCCGATGCGCGTGCCGCTCGAAGGCGATTACAGGGGAGATACAGCCCTTTCCAAAGAAGCATGAAAAGACTTTCTACTCCCAAGGAGCCCAAAGATATTAAGCCGCAAATACGTCCTACGCGCGTCTTTTCTACGCCGCGCACCACATTTAAAAAATCGTAGCGTAAGAACGGTGGGTCCGATCCGCGTGCCGCTCGAAGGTGATTACAGGGGAGATACAGCCCTTTCCAAAGAGCCATGAACAGACTTTCTACTCCCAAGGAGACAAGAGATATTACGCGCATTTTCTCCGACGCGCACCACGTTTAAAAAATCGTAGCGTGAGAACGGTGGGTCCGATCCGCATGACGCTTAAAGGCGATTACAGGGGAGATGCATCCCTTTCCAAAGAGCCATGAACAAACTTTCTACTCCCAAGGAGACCAGAGATATTAACAGATAAAGCGTTACGCTCCAGTCGGATGAGCGAGAAACGCTTGTACAATTGCAACGAATTGGAGGAGAAAGTTTAAACAAACGCGCTGACTTTGAAGGCTCACATCTAGGCCGGGCCAGGTCCAAATGGCCTGCAACTCGGTCCGCATCACGTCCATGACTTTTCCTAACGAACGCCACCTGCCAAGCTTTCGGCCCGTCCCTGTCGGCATTAAAAAATCGTAGCGTGATAACGATGGTTCCGATCCGCGTGCCGCGCGAAGGCGATTACAGGGGAGATGCAGCCCTTTCCAAAGAACCATGAAAAGACTTTCTACTCCCAAGGAGACAAGAGATATTAAGCCGCAATGACGTCCGACGCGCGCATTTTCTCCGCCGCGCAGCACATTTAAAAAAATCATAGCGTGAAAACCGTGGGTTCGATCCGCGTGCCGCTCGAAGGCGATTACAGGGGAGATGGAGCCCTTTCCAAAGAGGCATGAACAGACTTCCTACTCCCAAGGAGCCCAAAGATATTAAGCCGCAAATACGTCCTACGCGCGTCTTTTCTACGCCGCGCACCACATTTAAAAAATCGTAGCGTAAGAACGGTGGGTCCGATCCGCGTGCCGCTTAAAGGCGATTACAGGGAAGATGCAAACCTTTCCAAAGAGCCATGAACAGACTTTCTACTCCCAATGAGACAAGAGATATTAAGCCGCAAATACGTCCGGCGCGCGTCTTTTCTCCGCCGCGCAACACATTTAAAAAAAATCGTAGCGTGAAAAACGTGGGTTCGATCCGCGTGCCGCTCGAAGGCGATTACAGGGGAGATGCATCCCTTTCAAAAGAGCCATGAACAGACTTTCTACTCCCAAGAAGACCAGAAATATTAACATATAAATCGTTACGCTCCAGTCGGATGAACGAGAAACGCTTGTACAATTGCAACGAATTGGAGGAGAAAGTTTAAACAAACGCGCTGACTTTGAAGGCTCACATCTAGGCCGGGCCAGGTCCAAATGGCCTGCAACTCGGTCCGCATCACGTCCATGACTTTTCCTAACGAACGCCACCTGCCAAGCTTTCGGCCCGTCCCTGTCGGCATTAAAAAATCGTAGCGTGATAACGATGGTTCCGATCCGCGTGCCGCGCGAAGGCGATTACAGGGGAGATGCAGCCCTTTCCAAAGAACCATGAAAAGACTTTCTACTCCCAAGGAGACAAGAGATATTAAGCCGCAATGACGTCCGACGCGCGCATTTTCTCCGCCGCGCAGCACATTTAAAAAAATCATAGCGTGAAAACCGTGGGTTCGATCCGCGTGCCGCTCGAAGGCGATTACAGGGGAGATGCAGCCCTTTCCAAAGAGCCATGAACAGACTTTCTACACCCAATGAGACAAGAGATATTAAGCCGCAAATACGTCCGGCGCGCGTCTTTTCTCCGCCGCGCAACACATTTAAAAAAAATCGTAGCGTGAAAAACGTGGGTTCGATCCGCGTGCCGCTCGAAGGCGATTACAGGGGAGATGCATCCCTTTCAAAAGAGCCATGAACAGACTTTCTACTCCCAAGGAGACCAGAAATATTAACATATAAAGCGTTACGCTCCAGTCGGATGAACGAGAAACGCTTGTACAATTGCAACGAATTGGAGGAGAAAGTTTAAACAAACGCGCTGACTTTGAACGCTCACATCTAGGCCGGGCCAACTCCAAATGGCGTGCAACTCGGTGTGCATCACCTCCATGACTGTCCCTAACCAACGCCACCTGCCACGCTTTCGGCCTATCCCTGGCGGCATTAAAAAATCGTAGCGTGATAACGATGGTTCCGATGCGCGTGCCGCTCGAAGGCGATTACAGGGGAGATACAGCCCTTTCCAAAGAAGCATGAAAAGACTTTCTACTCCCAAGGAGCCCAAAGATATTAAGCCGCAAATACGTCCTACGCGCGTCTTTTCTACGCCGCGCACCACATTTAAAAAATCGTAGCGTAAGAACGGTGGGTCCGATCCGCGTGCCGCTCGAAGGTGATTACAGGGGAGATACAGCCCTTTCCAAAGAGCCATGAACAGACTTTCTACTCCCAAGGAGACAAGAGATATTACGCGCATTTTCTCCGACGCGCACCACGTTTAAAAAATCGTAGCGTGAGAACGGTGGGTCCGATCCGCATGACGCTTAAAGGCGATTACAGGGGAGATGCATCCCTTTCCAAAGAGCCATGAACAAACTTTCTACTCCCAAGGAGACCAGAGATATTAACAGATAAAGCGTTACGCTCCAGTCGGATGAGCGAGAAACGCTTGTACAATTGCAACGAATTGGAGGAGAAAGTTTAAACAAACGCGCTGACTTTGAAGGCTCACATCTAGGCCGGGCCAGGTCCAAATGGCCTGCAACTCGGTCCGCATCACGTCCATGACTTTTCCTAACGAACGCCACCTGCCAAGCTTTCGGCCCGTCCCTGTCGGCATTAAAAAATCGTAGCGTGATAACGATGGTTCCGATCCGCGTGCCGCGCGAAGGCGATTACAGGGGAGATGCAGCCCTTTCCAAAGAACCATGAAAAGACTTTCTACTCCCAAGGAGACAAGAGATATTAAGCCGCAATGACGTCCGACGCGCGCATTTTCTCCGCCGCGCAGCACATTTAAAAAAATCATAGCGTGAAAACCGTGGGTTCGATCCGCGTGCCGCTCGAAGGCGATTACAGGGGAGATGGAGCCCTTTCCAAAGAGGCATGAACAGACTTCCTACTCCCAAGGAGCCCAAAGATATTAAGCCGCAAATACGTCCTACGCGCGTCTTTTCTACGCCGCGCACCACATTTAAAAAATCGTAGCGTAAGAACGGTGGGTCCGATCCGCGTGCCGCTTAAAGGCGATTACAGGGAAGATGCAAACCTTTCCAAAGAGCCATGAACAGACTTTCTACTCCCAATGAGACAAGAGATATTAAGCCGCAAATACGTCCGGCGCGCGTCTTTTCTCCGCCGCGCAACACATTTAAAAAAAATCGTAGCGTGAAAAACGTGGGTTCGATCCGCGTGCCGCTCGAAGGCGATTACAGGGGAGATGCATCCCTTTCAAAAGAGCCATGAACAGACTTTCTACTCCCAAGAAGACCAGAAATATTAACATATAAATCGTTACGCTCCAGTCGGATGAACGAGAAACGCTTGTACAATTGCAACGAATTGGAGGAGAAAGTTTAAACAAACGCGCTGACTTTGAAGGCTCACATCTAGGCCGGGCCAGGTCCAAATGGCCTGCAACTCGGTCCGCATCACGTCCATGACTTTTCCTAACGAACGCCACCTGCCAAGCTTTCGGCCCGTCCCTGTCGGCATTAAAAAATCGTAGCGTGATAACGATGGTTCCGATCCGCGTGCCGCGCGAAGGCGATTACAGGGGAGATGCAGCCCTTTCCAAAGAACCATGAAAAGACTTTCTACTCCCAAGGAGACAAGAGATATTAAGCCGCAATGACGTCCGACGCGCGCATTTTCTCCGCCGCGCAGCACATTTAAAAAAATCATAGCGTGAAAACCGTGGGTTCGATCCGCGTGCCGCTCGAAGGCGATTACAGGGGAGATGCAGCCCTTTCCAAAGAGCCATGAACAGACTTTCTACACCCAATGAGACAAGAGATATTAAGCCGCAAATACGTCCGGCGCGCGTCTTTTCTCCGCCGCGCAACACATTTAAAAAAAATCTTAGCATGAAAAACGTGGGTTCGATCCGCGTGCCGCTCGAAGGCGATTACAGGGGAGATGCATCCCTTTCAAAAGAGCCATGAACAGACTTTCTACTCCCAAGGAGACCAGAAATATTAACATATAAAGCGTTACGCTCCAGTCGGATGAACGAGAAACGCTTGTACAATTGCAACGAATTGGAGGAGAAAGTTTAAACAAACGCGCTGACTTTGAACGCTCACATCTAGGCCGGGCCAACTCCAAATGGCGTGCAACTCGGTGTGCATCACCTCCATGACTGTCCCTAACCAACGCCACCTGCCACGCTTTCGGCCTATCCCTGGCGGCATTAAAAAATCGTAGCGTGATAACGATGGTTCCGATGCGCGTGCCGCTCGAAGGCGATTACAGGGGAGATACAGCCCTTTCCAAAGAAGCATGAAAAGACTTTCTACTCCCAAGGAGCCCAAAGATATTAAGCCGCAAATACGTCCTACGCGCGTCTTTTCTACGCCGCGCACCACATTTAAAAAATCGTAGCGTAAGAACGGTGGGTCCGATCCGCGTGCCGCTTAAAGGCGATTACAGGGGAGATGCAAACCTTTCCAAAGAGGCATGAACAGACTTCCTACTCCCAAGGAGCCCAAAGATATTAAGCCGCAAATACGTCCTACGCGCGTCTTTTCTACGCCGCGCACCACATTTAAAAAATCGTATCGGAAGAACGGTGGGTCCAATCCGCGTGCCGCTTAAAGGCGATTACAAGGGAGATGCAAACCTTTCCAAAGAGCCATGAAAAGACTTTCTACTCCCAAGGAGACAATAGATATTAAGCCGAAATGACGTCCGACGCGCGCATTTTCTCCGCCGCGCACCACATTTAAAAAAATCATAGCGTGAAAACCGTGGGTTCGATCCGCGTGCCGCTCGAAGGCGATTACAGCGGAGATGCAACCCTTTCCAAAGAGCCATGAAAAGACTTTCTACTCCCAAGGAGACAAGAGATATTAAGCCGCAATGACGTCCGACGCGCGCATTTTCTCCGCCGCGCAGCACATTTAAAAAAATCATAGCGTGAAAACCGTGGGTTCGATCCGCGTGCCGCTCGAAGGCGATTACAGGGGAGATGGAGCCCTTTCCAAAGAGGCATGAACAGACTTCCTACTCCCAAGGTATCACTTTTATTGGAGCCTAAAGGCTAACATTCATTATTAGTTATGTTAGTATTATTGCATTTCCATAGTACTTACTCTTGATGGACCTGTTATGCTCCTCCTCCTCCTGCTGTTTCTGCAGGAGCTCTGTCTCCTCCTGCTGCTTGTGTTTCAGCATCTCCTGAAGAACCTGCAGCTCCTTCTGCTTCTGCAACCTCAACTCCTTCAGCTGCTCAAACAAACTGTTCTCCAACTCCTCCTTCTCACACTGCAAACACTCCAATCGGGCCACAGGCCCCACTAGTGACACAGAACCACACACACACACACACACAGACACACACACACACACACACACAGAGAGAGATAAACATGTATAAATGTATAAGAATTTGTGGATAAAATTATTATGAGATTATTTATAATCAAACGACTACACTACACAACCACATCTTCCTTTTATTTACATATTATACAGATATTTAGAGATATTTACATTTTATTTACCCGCGTGCGTCTCTCTTCTCCAAGGTAGCGGAGAGATATGAAAGGATAAAAGGGGAAAAGAATAAAATGCACGTCGGTTTTAAATTCGCAGGCTACCTGCGCTGAAGGCGTGGAAAACGAGCACGTGACGGAAAGGCTTCCGTACCCGATGGGTCCAAATCACATGCCCAGCAAAGTAGCCTTAAACCTGGACACACAATGGAGACCATTTGACCCTTTAAAATCATACTACAACCAGACTTCCAGGCCGAAGAGGTCACACAGTCATGCCCAGCAAAGTAGCTCTGGGCCTGGGCACACTTCACGCAGTTTGACCGTTTAAATAAAACTAGAAACAGACTTCCTGGCCCAAGAGGTCACACAGTCATGCCCAGCAAGGTTGCTTTAAACGTGGGCACACTTCAGACCGTTTCACTCTTTAAATCATTCAAAGCACCACATTTCAAGGCCCAAGAGGTCACAGAATCATGCCCATCAAAGTAGCTCTGGGCCTGGGCACACTTTACGGAGTTTGACCCTTTAAATAATACTACAACCAGACACATACAGGTGCGCACATATACACAGATACACATTCTGTTTAATTTCTTCACATCTGCAGACTAGAGTAAGCTGAGGGTATAGTGTTAAACCAGGAGCTACATAAACAGTATATAGTATATATAAAGAGGATATAGTGTTAAACCAGGTACTACATACAGAGTATATAGTATACATACAGAGTATATAGTTTGACCAAAAGATCGTGCTGATCTTTGATCTCCTGGTTCTTTATCTCCAGCGCCACTTTCAGACTCATAATGTCCTCCTCTATGGGCTGGTATAACCCACACACACGAATCATCACTACAGCCAGTACAATGGAAAGGTGGGAATGTGTACTGAATGTGTACTGACGTTATAAGTGAAAGGTGGAGGTACTGGTGGATGTGTACTGACACTATAAGGGATCTCTACCTGCAGTGACAGTCTGAGCTTCTCAAGTTCTTCCTCCAGAGATTTCTTCTCCTGTTCACAGGCCATTTTCATATCTGCCAGAGCAAGTATCATTACTGCTGGATATAACACAGATTGTATATACTACATAATTACTGCTGAATATATAAAATATAATATATATAGTACTATACATATATTAGTGTCACTTTTATTGGAGCCTAAAGGCTAACATTCATTATTAGTTATGTTAGTATTATTGCATTTCCATAGTACTTACTCTTGATGGACCTGTTATGCTCCTCCTCCTCCTGCTGTTTCTGCAGGAGCTCTGTCTCCTCCTGCTGCTTGTGTTTCAGCATCTCCTGAAGAACCTGCAGCTCCTTCTGCTTCTGCAACCTCAACTCCTTCAGCTGCTCAAACAAACTGTTCTCCAACTCCTCCTTCTCACACCGCAAACACTCCAATCGGGCCACAGGCCCCACTAGTGACACAGAACCACACACACACACACACACAGACACACACACACACACACACAGAGAGAGATAAACATGTATAAATGTATAAGAATTTGTGGATAAAATTATTATGAGATTATTTATAATCAAACGACTACACTACACAACCACATCTTCCTTTTATTTACATATTATACAGATATTTAGAGATATTTACATTTTATTTACCCGCGTGCGTCTCTCTTCTCCAAGGTAGCAGAGAGATATGAAAGGATAAAAGGGGAAAAGAATAAAATGCACGTCGGTTTTAAATTCGCAGGCTACCTGCGCTGAAGGCGTGGAAAACGAGCACGTGACGGAAAGGCTTCCGTACCCGATGGGTCCAAATCACATGCCCAGCAAAGTAGCCTTAAACCTGGACACACAATGGAGACCATTTGACCCTTTAAAATCATACTACAACCAGACTTCCAGGCCCAAGAGGTCACACAGTCATGCCCAGCAAAGTAGCTCTGGGCCTGGGCACACTTCACGCAGTTTGACCGTTTAAATAAAACTAGAAACAGACTTCCTGGCCCAAGAGGTCACACAGTCATGCCCAGCAAGGTTGCTTTAAACGTGGGCACACTTCAGACCGTTTCACTCTTTAAATCATTCAAAGCACCACATTTCAAGGCCCAAGAGGTCACAGAATCATGCCCATCAAAGTAGCTCAGGGCCTGGGCACACTTTACGGAGTTTGACCCTTTAAATAATACTACAACCAGACACATACAGGTGCGCACATATACACAGATACACATTCTGTTTAATTTCTTCACATCTGCAGACTAGAGTAAGCTGAGGGTATAGTGTTAAACCAGGAGCTACATAAACAGTATATAGTATATATAAAGAGGATATAGTGTTAAACCAGGTACTACATACAGAGTATATAGTATACATACAGAGTATATAGTTTGACCAAAAGATCGTGCTGATCTTTGATCTCCTGGTTCTTCATCTCCAGCGCCACTTTCAGACTCATAATGTCCTCCTCTATGGGCTGGTATAACACACACACGAATCATCACTACAGCCAGTACAATGGAAAGGTGGGAATGTGTACTGAATGTGTACTGACGTTATAAGTGAAAGGTGGAGGTACTGGTGGATGTGTACTGACACTATAAGGGATCTCTACCTGCAGTGACAGTCTGAGCTTCTCAAGTTCTTCCTCCAGAGATTTCTTCTCCTGTTCACAGGCCATTTTCATATCTGCCAGAGCAAGTATCATTACTGCTGGATATAACATAGATTGTATATACTACATAATTACTACTGAATATATAAAATATAATATATATAGTACTATACATATATTAGTATCACTTTTATTGGAGCCTAAAGGCTAGCATTCATTATTAGTTATGTTAGTATTATTGCATTTCCATAGTACTTACTCTTGATGGACCTGTTATGCTCCTCCTCCTCCTGCTGTTTCTGCAGGAGCTCTGTCTCCTCATGCTGCTTGTGTTTCAGCATCTCCTGAAGAACCTGCAGCTCCTTCTGCTTCTGCAACCTCAACTCCTTCAGCTGCTCCAACAAACTGTTCTCCAACTCCTCCTTCTCACACCGCAAACACTCCAATCGGGCCACAGGCCCCACTAGTGACACAGAACCACACACACACACACAGACACAGACACACACACACACACACACACACACACACAGAGAGAGATAAACATGTATAAATGTATAAGAATTTGTGGATAATATTATTATGAGATTATTTATAATCAAACAACTACACTACACAACCACATCTTCCTTTTATTTACATATTATACAGATATTTAGAGATATTTACATTTTATTTACCCGCGTGCGTCTCTCTTCTCCAAGGTAGCGGAGAGATATGAAGGGATAAAAGGGGAAAAGAATAAAATGCACGTCGGTTTTAAATTCGCAGGCTACCTGCGCTGAAGGCGTGGAAAACGAGCACATGACGGAAAGGCTTCCGTACCCGATGGGTCCAAATCACATGCCCAGCAAAGTAGCCTTAAACCTGGACACACAATGGAGACCATTTGACCCTTTAAAATCATTCTACAACCAGACTTCCAGGCCCAAGAGGTCACACAGTCATGCCCAGCAAAGTAGCTCTGGGCCTGGGCACACTTCACGCAGTTTGACCGTTTAAATAATACTACAACCAGACTTCCAGGCACAAGAGGTCACACAGTCATGCCCAGCAAGGTTACTTTAAACGTGGGCACACTTCAGACCGTTTCACTCTTTAAATCATTCAAAGCACCACATTTCAAGGCCCAAGAGGTCACAGAATCATGCCCATCAAAGTAGCTCTGGGCCTGGGCACACTTCACGCAGTTTGACCCTTTAAATAATACTACAACCAGACGCATGCAGGTGCGCACATATACACAGATACACATTCTGTTTAATTTCTTCACATCTGCAGACTAGAGTAAGCTGAGGGTATAGTGTTAAACCAGGTACTACATAAACAGTATATAGTATATATACAGAGGATATAGTGTTAAACCAGGTACTACATACAGAGTATATAGTATACATACAGAGTATATAGTTTGACCAAAAGATCGTGCTGATCTTTGATCTCCTGGTTCTTCATCTCCAGCGCCACTTTCAGACTCATAATGTCCTCCTCTATGGGCTGGTATAACACACACACGAATCATCACTACAGCCAGTACAATGGAAAGGTGGGAATGTGTACTGCATGTGTACTGACGTTATAAGTGAAAGGTGGAGGTACTGGTGGATGTGTACTGACACTATAAGGGATCTCTACCTGCAGTGACAGTCTGAGCTTCTCAAGTTCTTCCTCCAGAGATTTCTTCTCCTGTTCACAGGCCATTTTCATATCTGCCAGAGCAAGTATCATTACTGCTGGATATAACACAGATTGTATATACTACATAATTACTACTGAATATATAAAATATAATATATATAGTACTATACATATATTAGTATCACTTTTATTGGAGCCTAAAGGCTAACATTCATTATTAGTTATGTTAGTATTATTGCATTTCCATAGTACTTACTCTTGATGGACCTGTTATGCTCCTCCTCCTCCTGCTGTTTCTGCAGGAGCTCTGTCTCCTCCTGCTGCTTGTGTTTCAGCATCTCCTGAAGAACCTGCAGCTCCTTCTGCTTCTGCAACCTCAACTCCTTCAGCTGCTCCAACAAATTGTTCTCCAACTCCTCCTTCTCACACCGCAAACACTCCAATCGGGCCACAGGCCCCACTAGTGACACAGAACCACACACACACACACACACACACACACACACACACACACACACAGACAAAGAGAGAGATAAACATGTATAAATGTATAAGAATTTGTGGATAAAATTATTATGAGATTATTCATAATCAAACGACTACACTACACAACCACTTCTTCCTTTTATTTACATGTTATACAGATATTTACAGATATTTACATTTTATTTACCCGCGTGCGTCTCTCTTCTCCAAGGTAGCGGAGAGATATGAAAGGATAAAAGGGGAAAAGAATAAAATGCACGTCGGTTTTAATTTCGCAGGCTACCTGCGCTGAAGGCGTGGAAAACGAGCACGTGACGGAAAGGCTTCCGTACCCGATGGGTCCAAATCACATGCCCAGCAAAGTAGCCTTAAACCTGGACACACAATGGAGACCATTTGACCCTTTAAAATCATACTACAACCAGACTTCCAGGCCCAAGAGGTCACACAGTCATGCACAGCAAAGTAGCTCTGGGCCTGGGCACACTTCACGCAGTTTGACCGTTTAAATAAAAGTAGAAACAGACTTCCTGGCCCAAGAGGTCACACAGTCATGCCCAGCAAGGATGCTTTAAACGTGGGCACACTTCAGACCGTTTCACTCTTTAAATCATTCAAAGCACCACATTTCAAGGCCCAAGAGGTCACAGAATCATGCCCATCAAAGTAGCTCTGCGCCTGGGCACACTTCACGCAGTATGAACCTTTAAATAATACTACAACCAGACACATACAGGTGCGCACATAAACACAGATACACATTCTGTTTAATTTCTTCACATCTGCAGACTAGAGTAAGCTGAGGGTATAGTGTTAAACCAGGTACTACATAAACAGTATATAGTATATATACAGAGGATATAGTGTTAAACCAGGTACTACATACAGAGTATATAGTATACATACAGAGTATATAGTTTGACCAAAAGATCGTGCTGATCTTTGATCTCCTGGTTCTTCATCTCCAGCGCCACTTTCAGACTCATAATGTCCTCCTCTATGGGCTGGTATAACCCACGCACACGAATCATCACTACAGCCAGTACAATGGAAAGGTGGGAATGTGTACTGAATGTGTACTGACGTTATAAGTGAAAGGTGGAGGTACTGGTGGATGTGTACTGACACTATAAGGGATCTCTACCTGCAGTGACAGTCTGAGCTTCTCAAGTTCTTCCTCCAGAGATTTCTTCTCCTGTTCACAGGCCATTTTCATATCTGCCAGAACAAGTATCATTACTGCTGGATATAACACAGATTGTATATACTACATAATTACTACTGAATATATAAAATATAATATAAATAGAGTACTATACATATATTAGTATCACTTTTATTGGAGCCTAAAGGCTAACATTCATTATTATGTTAGTATTATTGCATTTCCATAGTACTTACTCTTGATGGACCTGTTATGCTCCTCCTCCTCCTGCTGTTTCTGCAGGAGCTCTGTCTCCTCCTGCTGCTTGTGTTTCAGCATCTCCTGAAGAACCTGCAGCTCCTTCTGCTTCTGCAACCTCAACTCCTTCAGCTGCTCCAACAAATTGTTCTCCAACTCCTCCTTCTCACACCGCAAACAATCCAATCGGGCCACAGGCCCCACTAGTGACACAGAACCACACACACACACACACACACACACACACACACACAGAGAGAGATAAACATGTATAAATGTATAAGAATTTGTGGATAAAATTATTATGAGATTATTTATAATCAAACGACTACACTACACAACCACTTCTTCCTTTTATTTACATATTATACAGATATTTACATTTTATTTACCCGCGTGCGTCTCTCTTCTCCAAGGTAGCGGAGAGATATGAAGGGATAAAAGGGGAAAAGAATAAAATGCACGTCGGTTTTAAATTCGCAGGCTACCTGCGCTGAAGGCGTGGAAAACGAGCACATGACGGAAAGGCTTCCGTACCCGATGGGTCCAAATCACATGCCCAGCAAAGTAGCCTTAAACCTGGACACACAATGGAGACCATTTGACCCTTTAAAATCATTCTACAACCAGACTTCCAGGCCCAAGAGGTCACACAGTCATGCCCAGCAAAGTAGCTCTGGGCCTGGGCACAATTCACGCAGTTTGACCGTTTAAATAATACTACAACCAGACTTCCAGGCACAAGAGGTCACACAGTCATGCCCAGCAAGGTTACTTTAAACGTGGGCACACTTCAGACCGTTTCACTCTTTAAATCATTCAAAGCACCACATTTCAAGGCCCAAGAGGTCACAGAATCATGCCCATCAAAGTAGCTCTGGGCCTGGGCACACTTCACGCAGTTTGACCCTTTAAATAATACTACAACCAGACGCATACAGGTGCGCACATATACACAGATACACATTCTGTTTAATTTCTTCACATCTGCAGACTAGAGTAAGCTGAGGGTATAGTGTTAAACCAGGTACTACATAAACAGTATATAGTATATATACAGAGGATATAGTGTTAAACCAGGTACTACATACAGAGTATATAGTATACATACAGAGTATATAGTTTGACCAAAAGATCGTGCTGATCTTTGATCTCCTGGTTCTTCATCTCCAGCGCCACTTTCAGACTCATAATGTCCTCCTCTATGGGCTGGTATAACACACACACGAATCATCACTACAGCCAGTACAATGGAAAGGTGGGAATGTGTACTGCATGTGTACTGACGTTATAAGTGAAAGGTGGAGGTACTGGTGGATGTGTACTGACACTATAAGGGATCTCTACCTGCAGTGACAGTCTGAGCTTCTCAAGTTCTTCCTCCAGAGATTTCTTCTCCTGTTCACAGGCCATTTTCATATCTGCCAGAGCAAGTATCATTACTGCTGGATATAACACAGATTGTATATACTACATAATTACTACTGAATATATAAAATATAATATATATAGTACTATACATATATTAGTATCACTTTTATTGGAGCCTAAAGGCTAACATTCATTATTAGTTATGTTAGTATTATTGCATTTCCATAGTACTTACTCTTGATGGACCTGTTATGCTCCTCCTCCTCCTGCTGTTTCTGCAGGAGCTCTGTCTCCTCCTGCTGCTTGTGTTTCAGCATCTCCTGAAGAACCTGCAGCTCCTTCTGCTTCTGCAACCTCAACTCCTTCAGCTGCTCCAACAAATTGTTCTCCAACTCCTCCTTCTCACACCGCAAACACTCCAATCGGGCCACAGGCCCCACTAGTGATACAGAACCACACACACACACACACACACACACACACACACACACACACACACACACACAGACAAAGAGAGAGATAAACATGTATAAATGTATAAGAATTTGTGGATAAAATTATTATGAGATTATTTATAATGAAACGACTACACTACACAACCACTTCTTCCTTTTATTTACATATTATACAGATATTTAGAGATATTTACATTTTATTTACCCGCGTGCGTCTCTCTTCTCCAAGGTAGCGGAGAGATATGAAGGGATAAAAGGGGAAAAGAATAAAATGCACGTCGGTTTTAAATTCGCAGGCTACCTGCGCTGAAGGCGTGGAAAACGAGCACGTGACGGAAAGGCTTCCGTACCCGATGGGTCCAAATCACATGCCCAGCAAAGTAGCCTTAAACCTGGACACACAATGGAGACCATTTGACCCTTTAAAATCATACTACAACCAGACTTCCAGGCCCAAGAGGTCACACAGTCATGCCCAGCAAAGTAGCTCTGGGCCTGGGCACACTTCACGCAGTTTGACCGTTTAAATAAAACTAGAAACAGACTTCCTGGCCCAAGAGGTCACACAGTCATGCCCAGCAAGGTTGCTTTAAACGTGGGCACACTTCAGACCGTTTCACTCTTTAAATCATTCAAAGCACCACATTTCAAGGCCCAAGAGGTCACAGAATCATGCCCATCAAAGTAGCTCTGGGCCTGGGCACACTTCACGCAGTTTGACCCTTTAAATAATACTACAACCAGACACATACAGGTGCGCACATATACACAGATAAACATTCTGTTTAAATTTCTTCACATCTGCAGACTAGAGTAAGCTGAGGGTATAGTGTTAAACCAGGTACTACATAAACAGTATATAGTATATATACAGAGGATATAGTGTTAAACCAGGTACTACATACAGAGTATATAGTATACATACAGAGTATATAGTTTGACCAAAAGATCGTGCTGATCTTTGATCTCCTGGTTCTTCATCTCCAGCGCCACTTTCAGACTCATAATGTCCTCCTCTATGGGCTGGTATAACACACACACGAATCATCACTACAGCCAGTACAATGGAAAGGTGGGAATGTGTACTGAATGTGTACTGACGTTATAAGTGAAAGGTGGAGCTACTGGTGGATGTGTACTGACACTATAAGGGATCTCTACCTGCAGTGACAGTCTGAGCTTCTCAAGTTCTTCCTCCAGAGATTTCTTCTCCTGTTCACAGGCCATTTTCATATCTGCCAGAGCAAGTATCATTACTGCTGGATATAACACAGATTGTATATACTACATAATTACTACTGAATATATAAAATATAATATAAATAGTACTATACATATATTAGTATCACTTTTATTGGAGCCTAAAGGCTAACATTCATTATTAGTTATGTTAGTATTATTGCATTTCCATAGTACTTACCCTTGAGGGACCTGTTATGCTCCTCCTCCTCCTGCTGTTTCTGCAGGAGCTCTGTCTCCTCCTGCTGCTTGTGTTTCAGCATCTCCTGAAGAACCTGCAGCTCCTTCTGCTTCTGCAACCTCAACTCCTTCAGCTGCTCCAACAAACTGTTCTCCAACTCCTCCTTCTCACACCGCAAACACTCCAATCGGGCCACAGGCCCCACTAGTGACACAGAACCACACACACACACACAGACACACACACAGACACACACACAGACACACACAAAGAGAGAGATAAACATGTATAAATGTATAAGAATTTGTGGATAAAATTATTATGAGATTATTCATAATCAAACGACTACACTACACAACCACTTCTTCCTTTTATTTACATGTTATACAGATATTTACAGATATTTACATTTTATTTACCCGCGTGCGTCTCTCTTCTCCAAGGTAGCGGAGAGATATGAAAGGATAAAAGGGGAAAAGAATAAAATGCACGTCGGTTTTAAATTCGCAGGCTACCTGCGCTGAAGGCGTGGAAAACGAGCACGTGACGGAAAGGCTTCCGTACCCGATGGGTCCAAATCACATGCCCAGCAAAGTAGCCTTAAACCTGGACACACAATGGAGACCATTTGACCCTTTAAAATCATACTACAACCAGACTTCCAGGCCCAAGAGGTCACACAGTCATGCACAGCAAAGTAGCTCTGGGCCTGGGCACACTTCACGCAGTTTGACCGTTTAAATAAAAGTAGAAACAGACTTCCTGGCCCAAGAGGTCACACAGTCATGCCCAGCAAGGATGCTTTAAACGTGGGCACACTTCAGACCGTTTCACTCTTTAAATCATTCAAAGCACCACATTTCAAGGCCCAAGAGGTCACAGAATCATGCCCATCAAAGTAGCTCTGCGCCTGGGCACACTTCACGCAGTATGAACCTTTAAATAATACTACAACCAGACACATACAGGTGCGCACATATACACAGATACACATTCTGTTTAATTTCTTCACATCTGCAGACTAGAGTAAGCTGAGGGTATAGTGTTAAACCAGGTACTACATAAACAGTATATAGTATATATACAGAGGATATAGTGTTAAACCAGGTACTACATACAGAGTATATAGTATACATACAGAGTATATAGTTTGACCAAAAGATCGTGCTGATCTTTGATCTCCTGGTTCTTCATCTCCAGTGCCACTTTCAGACTCATAATGTCCTCCTCTATGGGCTGGTATAACACACACACGAATCATCACTACAGCCAGTACAATGGAAAGGTGGGAATGTGTACTGAATGTGTACTGACGTTATAAGTGAAAGGTGGAGGTACTGGTGGATGTGTACTGACACTAGAAGGGATCTCTACCTGCAGTGACAATCTGAGCTTCTCAAGTTCTTCCTCCAGAGATTTCTTCTCCTGTTCACTGGCCATTTTCATATCTGCCAGAGCAAGTATCATTACTGCTGGATATAACACAGATTGTATATACTACATAATTACTACTGAATATATAAAATATAATATATATAGTACTATACATATATTAGTATCACTTTTATTGGAGCCTAAAGGCTAACATTCATTATTAGTTATGTTAGTATTATTGCATTTCCATAGTACTTACCCTTGAGGGACCTGTTATGCTCCTCCTCCTCCTGCTGTTTCTGCAGGAGCTCTGTCTCCTCCTGCTGCTTGTGTTTCAGCATCTCCTGAAGAACCTGCAGCTCCTTCTGCTTCTGCAACCTCAACTCCTTCAGCTGCTCCAACAAACTGTTCTCCAACTCCTCCTTCTTACACCGCAAACACTCCAATCGGGCCACAGGCCCCACTAGTGACACAGAACCACACACACACACACAGAGAGAGAGATAAACATGTATAAATGTATAAGAATTTGTGGATAAAATTATTATGAGATTATTTATAATCAAACGACTACACTACACAACCACTTCTTCCTTTTATTTACATATTATACAGATATTTACAGATATTTACATTTTATTTACCCGCGTGCGTCTCTCTTCTCCAAGGTAGCGGAGAGATATGAAAGGATAAAAGGGGAAAAGAATAAAATGCACGTCGGTTTTAAATTCGCAGGCTACCTGCGCTGAAGGCGTATAAAACGAGCACTTGAGGGAAAGGCTTCCGTACCCGATGGGTCCAAATCACATGCCCAGCAAACTAGCCTTAAACCTGGACACACAATGGAGACCATTTGACCCTTTAAAATCATACTAAAACCAGACTTCCAGGCCCAAGAGGTCACACAATCATGCCCAGCAAAGTAGCTCTGGGCCTGGGCACACTTCACGCAGTTTGACCGTTTAAATAAAACTAGAAACAGACTTCCTGGCCCAAGAGGTCACAGAGTCATGCCTGGGTCTGGGCACACTTCACGCAGTTTGACCCTTTAAATAATACTACAACCAGACACATACAGGTGCGCACATATACACAGATACACATTCTGTTTAATTTCTTCACATCTGCAGACTAGAGTAAGCTGAGGGTATAGTGTTAAACCAGGTACTACATAAACAGTATATAATATATATACAGAGGACATAATGTTAAACCAGGTACTACATACAGAGTATATAGTTTTACCAAAAGATCGTGCTGATCTTTGATCTCCTGGTTCTTCATCTCCAGCACCACTTTCAGACTCATGTCCTCCTCTATGGGCTGGTATAACACACACACACACACACACACACACACAAATTAGCAAGCCATATAGTGTAGAAATAGATAGATGTTATTCAGGGACCTCATTTATAAAACTTTGTGGATTCCAAAGTGAAAGTGTGTGTATTCTGCACAAATAACAGGAAATGGCATATACCCCCCAAAAACTTAGATTTCTAAAGCCTCGAGTATGAATTATTGGGAGATAGAGGCGACAATGCAGCGCTAAAGACAAAAAAGGAATTTTAACCACAGGTATGAGTGGCAGCACCAGCAACTGCAGGTGTGAGTGGCATTATATTTACATTTACCCTCCACATCCTTTGTGTCTGTGTATTCGTCCTCGATGCGTCCAGCACACCATCTCCAGAAACGCCTCATTTTTCCTCTGTCTTCTTCAGTGTCTTTCCACAGACTGATCTGTAAAGGTGTTCATGGGATTCCCCTCACGTGTGACATCGGGCCACAGGACATATGGGGTTCTAAAGTTCCAAGAGCGTAGATGAGTTGTTTTTCTTTGAATTTCCTAATTTCATTGCTGCCATAGCAGCAACTGGCAATGCAAACAGACGTGTCATTAATGCAGTGACTCTACCTCAACCTGGATTGATCAACCATGTACGGCTCACCGGAGACTGTGATACGTATAACATCCCAAAGTGTACTTAATTCTGAGCAAAATCTAACTAGCCTCATTACTGCTGAACTATGAGGGGCCATTTAGGGAGAAATCAGGGAAACACTACTTGTACATACATATGAAACATTTTCACATAAATAGCCTACTACTTACATTTGTGTATAATAATTTAAACTCGCATATACACGCACTTGCCCACTCAATCTCTGGTGCGTAAACAAAGAGTTGCACTATGCTTATGTTGGTATGGGGGTGTCTGTGTGTGTATATAACAATTTTCAGTGCGCCCGGAAGTCATTTCATTGTCATTTCAAGGCAGATATTTAACATGTGTACAGTGCGTATAATAGACAGAGGAAGACTGTTGAACTATTAATATTAGGACGGTTATTGACATCTGTGTAATGAGTAGTGCTTCTCTTAATGACAACTGTAACTGTTTTCCCATATAGAATTGTGTGCCTTATATTGTTTGGAGGAACTTTTTCTTCTCATTTAGAAATATGTGGACTAAGTGCTCAGATTGTCTTATTACTTATTATGCTCAGTCTCACCATTTTTGGCAGATTTCACCACGTTATTACGAACGTGGATACGTTATCTTATAATTATAAGCAGTGTGAGATGTGAAGCTAAGCGGAGCACATGTGCAGAATTTCTAACAATAGCCTGTTTTGTATAGCCTGGCTAACTGACCAATCAGTGAAATTAAATGTGGTTGCTGAGCCTGTTGCAGCTGGGTCAATTTAATTTGATTTCATTGTGTTTAATTTTAAACTCAGCTGCGTGCCATGAGACACAAGTTAATCTGAGCATTTTTTGTTCTAACGCCGACTTAACCTAGCCATGTTTTACAGTTATCTTGAAATAATTGAGGTTCATCGCTAGAGGGTGCTGTTCATCTTTTTTTTCCTTTTTTTTCTATTATTGATCAGGAAAAAACGATAAAATAGAGAATTTGTGGATAAAATTATTATGAGATTATTTATAATGAAACGACTACACTACACAACCACTTCTTCCTTTTATTTACATATTATACAGATATTTAGAGATATTTACATTTTATTTACCCGCGTGCGTCTCTCTTCTCCAAGGTAGCGGAGAGATATGAAAGGATAAAAGGGGAAAAGAATAAAATGCACGTCGGTTTTAAATTCGCAGGCTACCTGCGCTGAAGGCGTGGAAAACGAGCACGTGACGGAAAGGCTTCCGTACCCGATGGGTCCAAATCACATGCCCAGCAAAGTAGCCTTAAACCTGGACACACAATGGAGACCATTTGACCCTTTAAAATCATACTACAACCAGACTTCCAGGCCCAAGAGGTCACACAGTCATGCCCAGCAAAGTAGCTCTGGGCCTGGGCACACTTCACGCAGTTTGACCCTTTAAATAATACTACAACCAGACACATACAGGTGGGCACATATACACAGATACACATTCTGTTTAATTTCTTCACATCTGCAGACTAGAGTAAGCTGAGGGTATAGTGTTCAACCAGGTACTACATAAACAGTATATAGTATATATACAGAGGATATAGTGTTAAACCAGGTACTACATACAGAGTATATAGTATACATACAGAGTATATAGTTTGACCAAAAGATCGTGCTGATCTTTGATCTCCTGGTTCTTCATCTCCAGCGCCACTTTCAGACTCATAATGTCCTCCTCTATGGGCTGGTATAACCCACACACACGAATCATCACTACAGCCAGTACAATGGAAAGGTGGGAATGTGTACTGAATGTGTACTGACTTTATAAGTGAAAGGTGGAGGTACTGGTGGATGTGTACTGACACTAGAAGGGATCTCTACCTGCAGTGACAGTCTGAGCTTCTCAAGTTCTTCCTCCAGAGATTTCTTCTCCTGTTCACAGGCCATTTTCATATCTGCCAGAGCAAGTATCATTACTGCTGGATATAACATAGATTGTATATACTACATAATTACTACTGAATATATAAAATATAATATATATAGTACTATACATATATTAGTATCACTTTTATTGGAGCCTAAAGGCTAGCATTCATTATTAGTTATGTTAGTATTATTGCATTTCCATAGTACTTACTCTTGATGGACCTGTTATGCTCCTCCTCCTCCTGCTGTTTCTGCAGGAGCTCTGTCTCCTCCTGCTGCTTGTGTTTCAGCATCTCCTGAAGAACCTGCAGCTCCTTCTGCTTCTGCAACCTCAACTCCTTCAGCTGCTCCAACAAACTGTTCTCCAACTCCTCCTTCTCACACCGCAAACACTCCAATCGGGCAACAGGCCCCACTAGTGACACAGAACCACACACACACACAGACACAGACAAACACACACACACAGACACACACACACACACACACACACACACACACACACAGAGAGATAAACATGTATAAATGTATAAGAATTTGTGGATAAAATTATTATGAGATTATTTATAATGAAACGACTACACTACACAGCCACTTCTTCCTTTTATTTACATATTATACAGATATTTACAGATATTTACATTTTATTTACCCGCGTGCGTCTCTCTTCTCCAACATAGCGGAGAGATATGAAAGGATAAAAGGGGAAAAGAATAAAATGCACGTCGGTTTTAAATTCGCAGGCTACCTGCGCTGAAGGCGTGGAAAACGAGCACGTGACGGAAAGGCTTCCGTACCCGATGGGTCCAAATCACATGCCCAGCAAAGTAGCCTTAAACCTGGAAACACAATGGAGACCATTTGACCCTTTAAATAATACTACAACCAGACACATACAGGTGCGCACATATACACAGATACACATTCTGTTTAAATTTCTTCACATCTGCAGACTAGAGTAAGCTGAGGGTATAGTGTTAAACCAGGAACTACATAAACAGTATATAGTATATATACAGAGGATATAATGTTAAACCAGGTACTACATACAGAGTATATAGTTTGACCAAAAGTTCGTGCTGATCTTTGATCTCCTGGTTCTTCATCTCCAGCGCCACTTTCAGACTCAATGTCCTCCTCTATGGGCTGGTATAACACACACACGAATCATCACTACAGCCAGTACAATGGAAAGGTGGGAATGTGTACCGAATGTGTACTGACGTTATAAGTGAAAGGTGGAGGTACTGGTGGATGTGTACTGACACTATAAGGGATCTCTACCTGCAGTGACAGTCTGAGCTTCTCAAGTTCTTCCTCCAGAGATTTCTTCTCCTGTTCACAGGACATTTTCATATCTGCCAGAGCAAGTATCATTACTGCTGGACATAACACAGATTGTATATACTACGTAATTACTACTGAATATATAAAATATAATATATATAGTACTATACATATATTAGTATCACTTTTATTGGAGCCTAAAGGCTAACATTCATTATTAGTTATGTTATTATTATTGCATTTCCATAGTACTTACTCTTGATGGACCTGTTATGCTCCTCCTCCTCCTGCTGTTTCTGCAGGAGCTCTGTCTCCTTTTGCTGCTTGTGTTTCAGCATCTCCTGAAGAACCTGCAGCTCCTTCTGCTTCTGCAACCTCACATCCTTCAGCTGCTCCAACAAACTGTTCTCCAACTCCTCCTTCTCACACCGCAAACACTCCAATCGGGCCACAGGCACAACTAGTGACACAGAACCACACACACACACAGACACACACACACACACACACAGAGAGAGAGATAAACATGTATAAATGTATAAGAATTTGTGGATAAAATTATTATGAGATTATTTATAATCAAACGACTACACTACACAACCACTTCTTCCTTTTATTTACATATTATTCAGATATTTACATTTTATTTACCCGCGTGCGTCTCTCTTCTCCAAGGTAGCGGAGAGATATGAAAGGATAAAAGGGGAAAAGAATAAAATGCACGTCGGTTTTAAATTCGCAGGCTACCTGCGCTGAAGGCGTATAAAACGAGCACTTGAGGGAAAGGCTTCCGTACCCGATGGGTCCAAATCACATGCCCAGCAAACTAGCCTTAAACCTGGACACACAATGGAGACCATTTGACCCTTTAAAATCATACTAAAACCAGACTTCCAGGCCCAAGAGGTCACACAGTCATGCCCAGCAAAGTAGCTCTGGGCCTGGGCACACTTCACGCAGTTTGACCGTTTAAATAAAACTAGAAACAGACTTCCTGGCCCAAGAGGTCACAGAGTCATGCCTGGGTCTGGGCACACTTCACGCAGTTTGACCCTTTAAATAATACTACAACCAGACACATACAGGTGCGCACATATACACAGATACACATTCTGTTTAATTTCTTCACATCTGCAGACTAGAGTAAGCTGAGGGTATAGTGTTAAACTAGGTACTACATAAACAGTATATAATATATATACAGAGGATATAATGTTAAACCAGGTACTACATACAGAGTATATAGTTTTACCAAAAGATCGTGCTGATCTTTGATCTCCTGGTTCTTCATCTCCAGCACCACTTTCAGACTCATGTCCTCCTCTATGGGCTGGTATAACACACACACACACACACACACACACACACACACAAATTAGCAAGCCATGTAGTGTAGAAATAGATAGATGTTATTCAGGGACCTCATTTATAAAACTTTGTGGATTCCAAAGTGAAAGTGTGTGTATTCTGCACAAATAACAGGAAATGGCATATACCCCCCAAAAACTTAGATTTCTAAAGCCTCGAGTATGAATTATTGGGAGATAGAGGCGACAATGCAGCGCTAAAGACAAAAAAGGAATTGTAACCACAGGTATGAGTGCCAGCACCAGCAACCGCAGGTGTGAGTGGCATTATATTTACATTTACCCTCCACATCCTTTGTGTCTGTGTATTCGTCCTCGATGCGTCCAGCACACCAGCTCCAGAAACGCCTCATTTTTCCTCTGTCCTCTTCAGTGTCTTTCCACAGACTGATCTGTAAAGGTGTTCATGGGATTCCCCTCACGTGTGACATCGGGCCACAGGACATATGGGGTTCTAAAGTTCCAAGAGCGTAGATGAGTTGTTTTTCTTTGAATTTCCTAATTTCATTGCTGCCATAGCAACAACTGGCAATGCAAACAGACGTGTCATTAATGCAGTGACTCTACCTCAACCTGGATTGATCAACCATGTACGGCTCACCGGAGACTGTGATACGTATAACATCCCAAAGTGTACTTAATTCTGAGCAAAATCTAACTAGCCTCATTACTGCTGAACTATGAGGGGCCATTTAGGGAGAAATCAGGGAAACACTACTTGTACATACATATGAAACATTTTCACATAAATAGCCTACTACTTACATTTGTGTATAATAATTTAAACTCGCATATACACGCACTTGCCCACTCAATCTCTGGTGCGTAAACAAAGAGTTGCACTATGCTTATGTTGGTATGGGGGTGTCTGTGTGTGTATATAACAATTTTCAGTGCGCCCGGAAGTCATTTCATTGTCATTTCAAGGCAGATATTTAACATGTGTACAGTGCGTATAATAGACAGAGGAAGACTGTTGAACTATTAATATTAGGACGGTTATTGACATCTGTGTAATGAGTAGTGCTTCTCTTAATGACAACTGTAACTGTTTTCCCATATAGAATTGTGTGCCTTATATTGTTTGGAGGAACTTTTTCTTCTCATTTAGAAATATGTGGACTAAGTGCTCAGATTGTCTTATTACTTATTATGCTCAGTCTCACCATTTTTGGCAGATTTCACCACGTTATTACGAACGTGGATACGTTATCTTATAATTATAAGCAGTGTGAGATGTGAAGCTAAGCGAAGCACATGTGCAGAATTTCTAACAATAGCCTGTTTTGTATAGCCTGGCTAACTGACCAATCAGTGAAATTAAATGTGGTTGCTGAGCCTGTTGCAGCTGGGTCAATTTAATTTGATTTCATTGTGTTTAATTTTAAACTCAGCTGCGTGCCATGAGACACAAGTTAATCTGAGCATTTTTTGTTCTAACGCCGACTTAACCTAGCCATGTTTTACAGATATCTTGAAATAATTGAGGTTCATCGCTAGAGGGTGCTGTTCATCTTTTTTTTTCTTTTCTTCTATTATTGATCAGGAAAAAACGATAAAATAGAGAATTTGTGGATAAAATTATTATGAGATTATTTATAATCAAACGACTACACTACACAACCACTTCTTCCTTTTATTTACATATTATACAGATATTTACATTTTATTTACCCGCGTGCGTCTCTCTTCTCCAAGGTAGCGGAGAGATATGAAAGGATAAAAGGGGAAAAGAATAAAATGCACGTCGGTTTTAAATTCGCAGGCTACCTGCGCTGAAGGCGTGTAAAACGAGCACGTGACGGAAAGGCTTCCGTACCCGATGGGTCCAAATCACATGCCCAGCAAAGTAGCCTTAAACCTGGACACACAATGGAGACCATTTGACCCTTTAAAATCATACTACAACCAGACTTCCAGGCCCAAGAGGTCACACAGTCATGCCCATCAAAGTAGCTCTGGGCCTGGGCACACTTCACGCAGTTTGACCCTTTAAATAATACTACAACCAGACACATACAGGTGGGCACATATACACAGATACACATTCTGTTTAATTTCTTCACATCTGCAGACTAGAGTAAGCTGAGGGTATAGTGTTCAACCAGGTACTACATAAACAGTATATAGTATATATACAGAGGATATAGTGTTAAACCAGGTACTACATACAGAGTATATAGTATACATACAGAGTATATAGTTTGACCAAAAGATCGTGCTGATCTTTGATCTCCTGGTTCTTCATCTCCAGCGCCACTTTCAGACTCATAATGTCCTCCTCTATGGGCTGGTATAACCCACACACACGAATCATCACTACAGCCAGTACAATGGAAAGGTGGGAATGTGTACTGAATGTGTACTGACTTTATAAGTGAAAGGTGGAGGTACTGGTGGATGTGTACTGACACTAGAAGGGATCTCTACCTGCAGTGACAGTCTGAGCTTCTCAAGTTCTTCCTCCAGAGATTTCTTCTCCTGTTCACAGGCCATTTTCATATCTGCCAGAGCAAGTATCATTACTGCTGGATATAACATAGATTGTATATACTACATAATTACTACTGAATATATAAAATATAATATATATAGTACTATACATATATTAGTATCACTTTTATTGGAGCCTAAAGGCTAGCATTCATTATTAGTTATGTTAGTATTATTGCATTTCCATAGTACTTACTCTTGATGGACCTGTTATGCTCCTCCTCCTCCTGCTGTTTCTGCAGGAGCTCTGTCTCCTCCTGCTGCTTGTGTTTCAGCATCTCCTGAAGAACCTGCAGCTCCTTCTGCTTCTGCAACCTCAACTCCTTCAGCTGCTCCAACAAACTGTTCTCCAACTCCTCCTTCTCACACCGCAAACACTCCAATCGGGCCACAGGCCCCACTAGTGACACAGAACCACACACACACACACACAGAGAGAGATAAACATGTATAAATGTATAAGAATTTGTGGATAAAATTATTATGAGATTATTTATAATCAAACGACTACACTACACAACCACTTCTTCCTTTTATATACATATTATACAGATATTTACATTTTATTTACCCGCGTGCGTCTCTCTTCTCCAAGGTAGCGGAGAGATATGAAAGGATAAAAGGGGAAAAGAATAAAATGCACGTCGGTTTTAAATTCGCAGGCTACCTGCGCTGAAGGCGTGGAAAACGAGCACGTGACGGAAAGGCTTCCGTACCCGATGGGTCCAAATCACATGCCCAGCAAAGTAGCCTTAAACCTGGACACACAATGGAGACCATTTGACCCTTTAAAATCATACTACAACCAGACTTCCAGGCCCAAGAGGTCACACAGTCATGCCCAGCAAAGTAGCTCTGGGCCTGGGCACACTTCACACAGTTTGACCGTTTAAATAAAACTAGAAACAGACTTCCTGGCCCAAGAGGTCACACAGTCATGCCCAGCAAAGTAGCTCTGGGCCTGGGCACACTTCAATCACTTTGTGCCTTTAAATCATACTACTACTACCACCAGACTTCCAGGGCCAAGAGGTCACACAGTCATGCACAGCAAAGTAGCTCTGGGCCTGGGCACACACCATGCAGTTTGACCCTTTAAATAATACTACAACCAGACACATACAGGTGCACACATATACACAGATACACATTCTGTTTAATTTCTTCACATCTGCAGACTAGAGTAAGCTGAGGGTATAGTGTTAAACCAGGTACTACATAAACAGTATATAGTATATATACAGAGGATATAGTGTTAAACCAGGTACTACATACAGAGTATATAGTATACATACAGAGTATATAGTTTGACCAAAAGATCGTGCTGATCTTTGATCTCCTGGTTCTTCATCTCCAGCGCCACTTTCAGACTCATAAAGTCCTCCTCTATGGGCTGGTATAACACACACACGAATCATCACTACAGCCAGTACAATGGAAAGGTGGGAATGTGTACTGCATGTGTACTGACGTTATAAGTGAAAGGTGGAGGTACTGGTGGATGTGTACTGACACTATAAGGGATCTCTACCTGCAGTGACAGTCTGAGCTTCTCAAGTTCTTCCTCCAGAGATTTCTTCTCCTGTTCACAGGCCATTTTCATATCTGCCAGAGCAAGTATCATTACTGCTGGATATAACACAGATTGTATATACTACATAATTACTACTGAATATATAAAATATAATATATATAGTACTATACATTTATTAGTATCACTTTTATTGGAGCCTAAAGGCTAACATTCATTATTAGTTATGTTAGTATTATTGCATTTCCATAGTACTTACTCTTGATGGACCTGTTATGCTCCTCCTCCTCCTGCTGTTTCTGCAGGAGCTCTGTCTCCTCCTGCTGCTTGTGTTTCAGCATCTCCTGAAGAACCTGCAGCTCCTTCTGCTTCTGCAACCTCAACTCCTTCAGCTGCTCCAACAAACTGTTCTCCAACTCCTCCTTCTCACACCGCAAACACTCCAATCGGGCCACAGGCCCCACTAGTGACACAGAACCACACACACACACACACACACACACACACACACACAGAGAGATAAACATGTATAAATGTATAAGAATTTGTGGATAAAATTATTATGAGATTATTTATAATCAAACGACTACACTACACAACCACATCTTCCTTTTATTTACATATTATACAGATATTTAGAGATATTTACATTTTATTTACCCGCGTGCGTCTCTCTTCTCCAAGGTAGCGGAGAGATATGAAAGGATAAAAGGGGAAAAGAATAAAATGCACGTCGGTTTTAAATTCGCAGGCTACCTGCGCTGAAGGCGTGGAAAACGAGCACGTGACGGAAAGGCTTCCGTACCCGATGGGTCCAAATCACATGCCCAGCAAAGTAGACTTAAACCTGGATACACAATGGAGACCATTTGACCCTTTAAAATCATACTACAAGCAGACTTCCAGGCCCAAGAGGTCACACAGCCATGCCCAGCAAAGTAGCTCTGGGCCTGGGCACACTTTACGCAGTTTGACCATTTAAATAAAACTAGAAACAGACTTCCTGGCCCAAGAGGTCACACAGTCATGCCCAGCAAGGTTGCTTTAAACGTGGGCACACTTCAGACCGTTTCACTCTTTAAATCATTCAAAGCACCACATTTCAAGGCCCAAGAGGTCACAGAATCATGCCCATCAAAGTAGCTCTGGGCCTGGGCACACTTCACGCAGTTTGACCCTTTAAATAATACTACAACCAGACACATACAGGTGCGCACATATACACAGATACACATTCTGTTTAATTTCTTCACATCTGCAGACTAGAGTAAGCTGAGGGTATAGTGTTAAACCAGGTACTACATAAACAGTATATAGTATATATACAGAGGATATAGTGTTAAACCAGGTACTACATACAGAGTATATAGTATACATACAGAGTATATAGTTTGACCAAAAGATCGTGCTGATCTTTGATCTCCTGGTTCTTCATCTCCAGCGCCACTTTCAGACTCATAATGTCCTCCTCTATGGGCTGGTATAACCCACGCACACGAATCATCACTACAGCCAGTACAATGGAAAGGTGGGAATGTGTACTGAATGTGTACTGACGTTATAAGTGAAAGGTGGAGGTACTGGTGGATGTGTACTGACACTATAAGGGATCTCTACCTGCAGTGACAGTCTGAGCTTCTCAAGTTCTTCCTCCAGAGATTTCTTCTCCTGTTCACAGGCCATTTTCATATCTGCCAGAACAAGTATCATTACTGCTGGATATAACACAGATTGTATATACTACATAATTACTACTGAATATATAAAATATAATATAAATAGAGTACTATACATATATTAGTATCACTTTTATTGGAGCCTAAAGGCTAACATTCATTATTATGTTAGTATTATTGCATTTCCATAGTACTTACTCTTGATGGACCTGTTATGCTCCTCCTCCTCCTGCTGTTTCTGCAGGAGCTCTGTCTCCTCCTGCTGCTTGTGTTTCAGCATCTCCTGAAGAACCTGCAGCTCCTTCTGCTTCTGCAACCTCAACTCCTTCAGCTGCTCCAACAAATTGTTCTCCAACTCCTCCTTCTCACACCGCAAACAATCCAATCGGGCCACAGGCCCCACTAGTGACACAGAACCACACACACACACACACACACACACACACAGAGATAAACATGTATAAATGTATAAGTATTTGTGGATAAAATTATTATGAGATTATTTATAATCAAACGACTACACTACACAACCACTTCTTCCTTTTATTTACATATTATACAGATATTTACATTTTATTTACCCGCGTGCGTCTCTCTTCTCCAAGGTAGCGGAGAGATATGAAGGGATAAAAGGGGAAAAGAATAAAATGCACGTCGGTTTTAAATTCGCAGGCTACCTGCGCTGAAGGCGTGGAAAACGAGCACATGACGGAAAGGCTTCCGTACCCGATGGGTCCAAATCACATGCCCAGCAAAGTAGCCTTAAACCTGGACACACAATGGAGACCATTTGACCCTTTAAAATCATTCTACAACCAGACTTCCAGGCCCAAGAGGTCACACATTCATGCCCAGCAAAGTAGCTCTGGGCCTGGGCACACTTCACGCAGTTTGACCGTTTATATAATACTACAACCAGACTTCCAGGCACAAGAGGTCACACAGTCATGCCCAGCAAGGTTACTTTAAACGTGGGCACACTTCAGACCGTTTCACTCTTTAAATCATTCAAAGCACCACATTTCAAGGCCCAAGAGGTCACAGAATCATGCCCATCAAAGTAGCTCTGGGCCTGGGCACACTTCACGCAGTTTGACCCTTTAAATAATACTACAACCAGACGCATACAGGTGCGCACATATACACAGATACACATTCTGTTTAATTTCTTCACATCTGCAGACTAGAGTAAGCTGAGGGTATAGTGTTAAACCAGGTACTACATAAACAGTATATAGTATATATACAGAGGATATAGTGTTAAACCAGGTACTACATACAGAGTATATAGTATACATACAGAGTATATAGTTTGACCAAAAGATCGTGCTGATCTTTGATCTCCTGGTTCTTCATCTCCAGCGCCACTTTCAGACTCATAATGTCCTCCTCTATGGGCTGGTATAACACACACACGAATCATCACTACAGCCAGTACAATGGAAAGGTGGGAATGTGTACTGCATGTGTACTGACGTTATAAGTGAAAGGTGGAGGTACTGGTGGATGTGTACTGACACTATAAGGGATCTCTACCTGCAGTGACAGTCTGAGCTTCTCAAGTTCTTCCTCCAGAGATTTCTTCTCCTGTTCACAGGCCATTTTCATATCTGCCAGAGCAAGTATCATTACTGCTGGATATAACACAGATTGTATATACTACATAATTACTACTGAATATATAAAATATAATATATATAGTACTATACATATATTAGTATCACTTTTATTGGAGCCTAAAGGCTAACATTCATTATTAGTTATGTTAGTATTATTGCATTTCCATAGTACTTACTCTTGATGGACCTGTTATGCTCCTCCTCCTCCTGCTGTTTCTGCAGGAGCTCTGTCTCCTCCTGCTGCTTGTGTTTCAGCATCTCCTGAAGAACCTGCAGCTCCTTCTGCTTCTGCAACCTCAACTCCTTCAGCTGCTCCAACAAACTGTTCTCCAACTCCTCCTTCTCACACCGCAAACACTCCAATCGGACCACAGGCCCCACTAGTGACACAGAACCACACACACACACACAGACACAGACACACACACACACACACACACATACACACACACACAGAGAGAGATAAACATGTATAAATGTATAAGAATTTGTGGATAAAATTATTATGAGATTATTTATAATCAAACGACTACACTACACAACCACATCTTCCTTTTATTTACATATTATACAGATATTTAGAGATATTTACATTTTATTTACCCGCGTGCGTCTCTCTTCTCCAAGGTAGCGGAGAGATATGAAAGGATAAAAGGGGAAAAGAATAAAATGCACGTCGGTTTTAAATTCGCAGGCTACCTGCGCTGAAGGCGTGGAAAACGAGCACGTGACGGAAAGGCTTCCGTACCCGATGGGTCCAAATCACATGCCCAGCAAAGTAGACTTAAACCTGGATACACAATGGAGACCATTTGACCCTTTAAAATCATACTACAAGCAGACTTCCAGGCCCAAGAGGTCACACAGCCATGCCCAGCAAAGTAGCTCTGGGCCTGGGCACACTTTACGCAGTTTGACCGTTTAAATAAAACTAGAAACAGACTTCCTGGCCCAAGAGGTCACACAGTCATGCCCAGCAAGGTTGCTTTAAACGTGGGCACACTTCAGACCGTTTCACTCTTTAAATCATTCAAAGCACCACATTTCAAGGCCCAAGAGGTCACAGAATCATGCCCATCAAAGTAGCTCTGGGCCTGGGCACACTTCACGCAGTTTGACCCTTTAAATAATACTACAACCAGACACATACAGGTGCGCACATATACACAGATACACATTCTGTTTAATTTCTTCACATCTGCAGACTAGAGTAAGCTGAGGGTAAAGTGTTAAACCAGGTACTACATAAACAGTATATAGTATATATACAGAGGATATAGTGTTAAACCAGGTACTACATACAGAGTATATAGTATACATACAGAGTATATAGTTTGACCAAAAGATCGTGCTGATCTTTGATCTCCTGGTTCTTCATCTCCAGCGCCACTTTCAGACTCATAATGTCCTCCTCTATGGGCTGGTATAACCCACGCACACGAATCATCACTACAGCCAGTACAATGGAAAGGTGGGAATGTGTACTGAATGTGTACTGACGTTATAAGTGAAAGGTGGAGGTACTGGTGGATGTGTACTGACACTATAAGGGATCTCTACCTGCAGTGACAGTCTGAGCTTCTCAAGTTCTTCCTCCAGAGATTTCTTCTCCTGTTCACAGGCCATTTTCATATCTGCCAGAACAAGTATCATTACTGCTGGATATAACACAGATTGTATATACTACATAATTACTACTGAATATATAAAATATAATATAAATAGAGTACTATACATATATTAGTATCACTTTTATTGGAGCCTAAAGGCTAACATTCATTATTATGTTAGTATTATTGCATTTCCATAGTACTTACTCTTGATGGACCTGTTATGCTCCTCCTCCTCCTGCTGTTTCTGCAGGAGCTCTGTCTCCTCCTGCTGCTTGTGTTTCAGCATCTCCTGAAGAACCTGCAGCTCCTTCTGCTTCTGCAACCTCAACTCCTTCAGCTGCTCCAACAAATTGTTCTCCAACTCCTCCTTCTCACACCGCAAACAATCCAATCGGGCCACAGGCCCCACTAGTGACACAGAACCACACACACACACACACACAGAGAGAGATAAACATGTATAAATGTATAAGAATTTGTGGATAAAATTATTATGAGATTATTTATAATCAAACGACTACACTACACAACCACTTCTTCCTTTTATTTACATATTATACAGATATTTACATTTTATTTACCCGCGTGCGTCTCTCTTCTCCAAGGTAGCGGAGAGATATGAAGGGATAAAAGGGGAAAAGAATAAAATGCACGTCGGTTTTAAATTCGCAGGCTACCTGCGCTGAAGGCGTGGAAAACGAGCACATGACGGAAAGGCTTCCGTACCCGATGGGTCCAAATCACATGCCCAGCAAAGTAGCCTTAAACCTGGACACACAATGGAGACCATTTGACCCTTTAAAATCATTCTACAACCAGACTTCCAGGCCCAAGAGGTCACACAGTCATGCCCAGCAAAGTAGCTCTGGGCCTGGGCACACTTCACGCAGTTTGACCGTTTAAATAATACTACAACCAGACTTCCAGGCACAAGAGGTCACACAGTCATGCCCAGCAAGGTTACTTTAAACGTGGGCACACTTCAGACCGTTTCACTCTTTAAATCATTCAAAGCACCACATTTCAAGGCCCAAGAGGTCACAGAATCATGCCCATCAAAGTAGCTCTGGGCCTGGGCACACTTCACGCAGTTTGACCCTTTAAATAATACTACAACCAGACGCATACAGGTGCGCACATATACACAGATACACATTCTGTTTAATTTCTTCACATCTGCAGACTAGAGTAAGCTGAGGTTATAGTGTTAAACCAGGTACTACATACAGAGTATATAGTATACATACAGAGTATATAGTTTGACCAAAAGATCGTGCTGATCTTTGATCTCCTGGTTCTTCATCTCCAGCGCCACTTTCAGACTCATAATGTCCTCCTCTATGGGCTGGTATAACACACACACGAATCATCACTACAGCCAGTACAATGAAAAGGTGAGAATGTGTACTGCATGTGTACTGACGTTATAAGTGAAAGGTGGAGGTACTGGTGGATGTGTACTGACACTATAAGGGATCTCTACCTGCAGTGACAGTCTGAGCTTCTCAAGTTCTTCCTCCAGAGATTTCTTCTCCTGTTCACAGGCCATTTTCATATCTACCAGAGCAAGTATCATTACTGCTGGATATAACAGATTGTATATACTACATAATTACTACTGAATATATAAAATATAATATATATAGTACTATACATATATTAGTATCACTTTTATTGGAGCCTAAAGGCTAACATTCATTATTAGTTATGTTAGTATTATTGCATTTCCATAGTACTTACTCTTGATGGACCTGTTATGCTCCTCCTCCTCCTGCTGTTTCTGCAGGAGCTCTGTCTCCTCCTGTTGCTTGTGTTTCAGCATCTCCTGAAGAACCTGCAGCTCCTTCTGCTTCTGCAACCTCAACTCCTTCAGCTGCTCCAACAAATTGTTCTCCAACTCCTCCTTCTCACACCGCAAACACTCCAATCGGGCCACAGGCCCCACTAGTGACACAGAACCACACACACACACACACACACACACACACACACACACAGACAAAGAGAGAGATAAACATGTATAAATGTATAAGAATTTGTGGATAAAATTATTATGAGATTATTTATAATGAAACGACTACACTACACAACCACTTCTTCCTTTTATTTACATATTATACAGATATTTAGAGATATTTACATTTTATTTACCCGCGTGCGTCTCTCTTCTCCAAGGTAGCGGAGAGATATGAAGGGATAAAAGGGGAAAAGAATAAAATGCACGTCGGTTTTAAATTCGCAGGCTACCTGCGCTGAAGGCGTGGAAAACGAGCACGTGACGGAAAGGCTTCCGTACCCGATGGGTCCAAATCACATGCCCAGCAAAGTAGCCTTAAACCTGGACACACAATGGAGACCATTTGACCCTTTAAAATCATACTACAACCAGACTTCCAGGCCCAAGAGGTCACACAGTCATGCCCAGCAAAGTAGCTCTGGGCCTGGGCACACTTCACGCAGTTTGACCGTTTAAATAAAACTAGAAACAGACTTCCTGGCCCAAGAGGTCACACAGTCATGCCCAGCAAGGTTGCTTTAAACGTGGGCACACTTCAGACCGTTTCACTCTTTAAATCATTCAAAGCACCACATTTCAAGGCCCAAGAGGTCACAGAATCATGCCCATCAAAGTAGCTCTGGGCCTGGGCACACTTCACGCAGTTTGACCCTTTAAATAATACTACAACCAGACACATACAGGTGCGCACATATACACAGATACACATTCTGTTTAAATTTCTTCACATCTGCAGACTAGAGTAAGCTGAGGGTATAGTGTTAAACCAGGTACTACATAAACAGTATATAGTATATATACAGAGGATATAGTGTTAAACCAGGTACTACATACAGAGTATATAGTATACATACAGAGTATATAGTTTGACCAAAAGATCGTGCTGATCTTTGATCTCCTGGTTCTTCATCTCCAGCGCCACTTTCAGACTCATAATGTCCTCCTCTATGGGCTGGTATAACACACACACGAATCATCACTACAGCCAGTACAATGGAAAGGTGGGAATGTGTACTGAATGTGTACTGACGTTATAAGTGAAAGGTGGAGCTACTGGTGGATGTGTACTGACACTATAAGGGATCTCTACCTGCAGTGACAGTCTGAGCTTCTCAAGTTCTTCCTCCAGAGATTTCTTCTCCTGTTCACAGGCCATTTTCATATCTGCCAGAGCAAGTATAATTACTGCTGGATATAACACAGATTGTATATACTACATAATTACTACTGAATATATAAAATATAATATAAATAGTACTATACATATATTAGTATCACTTTTATTGGAGCCTAAAGGCTAACATTCATTATTAGTTATGTTAGTATTATTGCATTTCCATAGTACTTACCCTTGAGGGACCTGTTATGCTCCTCCTCCTCCTGCTGTTTCTGCAGGAGCTCTGTCTCCTCCTGCTGCTTGTGTTTCAGCATCTCCTGAAGAACCTGCAGCTCCTTCTGCTTCTGCAACCTCAACTCCTTCAGCTGCTCCAACAAACTGTTCTCCAACTCCTCCTTCTCACACCGCAAACACTCCAATCGGGCCACAGGCCCCACTAGTGACACAGAACCACACACACACACACAGACACACACACAGACACACACAAAGAGAGAGATAAACATGTATAAATGTATAAGAATTTGTGGATAAAATTATTATGAGATTATTCATAATCAAACGACTACACTACACAACCACTTCTTCCTTTTATTTACATGTTATACAGATATTTACAGATATTTACATTTTATTTACCCGCGTGCGTCTCTCTTCTCCAAGGTAGCGGAGAGATATGAAAGGATAAAAGGGGAAAAGAATAAAATGCACGTCGGTTTTAATTTCGCAGGCTACCTGCGCTGAAGGCGTGGAAAACGAGCACGTGACGGAAAGGCTTCCGTACCCGATGGGTCCAAATCACATGCCCAGCAAAGTAGCCTTAAACCTGGACACACAATGGAGACCATTTGACTCTTTAAAATCATACTACAACCAGACTTCCAGGCCCAAGAGGTCACACAGTCATGCACAGCAAAGTAGCTCTGGGCCTGGGCACACTTCACGCAGTTTGACCGTTTAAATAAAAGTAGAAACAGACTTCCTGGCCCAAGAGGTCACACAGTCATGCCCAGCAAGGATGCTTTAAACGTGGGCACACTTCAGACCGTTTCACTCTTTAAATCATTCAAAGCACCACATTTCAAGGCCCAAGAGGTCACAGAATCATGCCCATCAAAGTAGCTCTGGGCCTGGGCACACTTCACGCAGTTTGACCCTTTAAATAATACTACAACCAGACGCATACAGGTGCGCACATATACACAGATACACATTCTGTTTAAATTTCTTCACATCTGAAGACTAGAGTAAGCTGAGGGTATAGTGTTAAACCAGGTACCACATAAACAGTATATAGTATATATACA
This sequence comes from Electrophorus electricus, assembly GCF_041902795.1. Taxonomy (NCBI): domain Eukaryota; kingdom Metazoa; phylum Chordata; class Actinopteri; order Gymnotiformes; family Gymnotidae; genus Electrophorus; species Electrophorus electricus. The sequence continues at coordinate 31,518,638 of NC_137505.1, read as the reverse complement.
GAGGATATAGTGTTAAACCAGGTACTACATACAGAGTATATAGTATACATACAGAGTATATAGTTTGACCAAAAGATCGTGCTGATCTTTGATCTCCTGGTTCTTCATCTCCAGCGCCACTTTCAGACTCATAAAGTCCTCCTCTATGGGCTGGTATAACACACACACGAATCATCACTACAGCCAGTACAATGGAAAGGTGGGAATGTGTACTGAATGTGTACTGACGTTATAAGTGAGAGGTGGAGGTACTGGTGGATGTGTACTGACACTATAAGGGATCTCTACCTGCAGTGACAGTCTGAGCTTCTCAAGTTCTTCCTCCAGAGATTTCTTCTCCTGTTCACAGGCCATTTTCATATCTGCCAGAGCAAGTATCATTACTGCTGGATATAACACAGATTGTATATACTACATAATTACTACTGAATATATAAAATATAATATATATAGTACTATACATATATTAGTATCACTTTTATTGGAGCCTAAAGGCTAACATTCATTATTAGTTATGTTAGTATTATTGCATTTCCATAGTACTTACTCTTGATGGACCTGTTATGCTCCTCCTCCTCCTGCTGTTTCTGCAGGAGCTCTGTCTCCTCCTGCTGCTTGTGTTTCAGCATCTCCTGAAGAACCTGCAGCTCCTTCTGCTTCTGCAACCTCAACTCCTTCAGCTGCTCCAACAAACTGTTCTCCAACTCCTCATTCCTCATTCTCACACCGCAAACACTCCAATCGGGCCACAGGCCCCACTAGTGACACAGAACCACACACACACACACACACACACACACACACACACACACACACACACACACACAAAGAGAGAGATAAACATGTATAAATGTATAAGAATTTGTGGATAAAATTGTTATGAGATTATTTATAATCAAACGACTACACTACACAACCACATCTTCCTTTTATTTACATATTATACAGATATTTACAGATATTTACATTTTATTTACCCGCGTGCGTCTCTCTTCTCCAAGGTAGCGGAGAGATATGAAAGGATAAAAGGGGAAAAGAATAAAATGCACGTCGGTTTTAAATTCGCAGGCTACCTGCGCTGAAGGCGTGGAAAACGAGCACGTGACGGAAAGGCTTCCGTACCCGATGGGTCCAAATCACATGCCCAGCAAAGTAGCCTTAAACCTGGACACACAATGGAGACCATTTGACCCTTTAAAATCATACTACAACCAGACTTCCAGGCCCAAGAGGTCACACAGTCATGCCCAGCAAAGTAGCTCTGGGCCTGGGCACACTTCACGCAGTTTGACCGTTTAAATAAAACTAGAAACAGACTTCCTGGCCCAAGAGGTCACACAGTCATGCCCAGCAAGGTTGCTTTAAACGTGGGCACACTTCAGACCGTTTCACTCTTTAAATCATTCAAAGCACCACATTTCAAGGCCCAAGAGGTCACAGAATCATGCCCATCAAAGTAGCTCTGGGCCTGGGCACACTTTACGGAGTTTGACCCTTTAAATAATACTACAACCAGACACATACAGGTGCGCACATATACACAGATACACATTCTGTTTAATTTCTTCACATCTGCAGACTAGAGTAAGCTGAGGGTATAGTGTTAAACCAGGTACTACATAAACAGTATATAGTATATATACAGAGGATATAGTGTTAAACCAGGTACTACATACAGAGTATATAGTATACATACAGAGTATATAGTTTGACCAAAAGATCGTGCTGATCTTTGATCTCCTGGTTCTTCATCTCCAGCGCCACTTTCAGACTCATAATGTCCTCCTCTATGGGCTGGTATAACCCACACACACGAATCATCACTACAGCCAGTACAATGGAAAGGTGGGAATGTGTACTGAATGTGTACTGACGTTATAAGTGAAAGGTGGAGGTACTGGTGGATGTGTACTGACACTATAAGGGATCTCTACCTGCAGTGACAGTCTGAGCTTCTCAAGTTCTTCCTCCAGAGATTTCTTCTCCTGTTCACAGGCCATTTTCATATCTGCCAGAGCAAGTATCATTACTGCTGGATATAACACAGATTGTATATACTACATAATTACTACTGAATATATAAAATATAATATATATAGTACTATACATATATTAGTATCACTTTTATTGGAGCCTAAAGGCTAACATTCATTATTAGTTATGTTAGTATTATTGCATTTCCATAGTACTTACTCTTGATGGACCTGTTATGCTCCTCCTCCTCCTGCTGTTTCTGCAGGAGCTCTGTCTCCTCCTGCTGCTTGTGTTTCAGCATCTCCTGAAGAACCTGCAGCTCCTTCTGCTTCTGCAACCTCAACTCCTTCAGCTGCTCCAACAAATTGTTCTCCAACTCCTCCTTCTCACACCGCAAACACTCCAATCGGGCCACAGGCCCCACTAGTGACACAGAACCACACACACACACACAGAGAGAGAGATAAACATGTATAAATGTATAAGAATTTGTGGATAAAATTATTATGAGATTATTTATAATGAAACGACTACACTACACAGCCACTTCTTCCTTTTATTTACATATTATACAGATATTTACAGATATTTACATTTTATTTACCCGCGTGCGTCTCTCTTCTCCAACATAGCGGAGAGATATGAAAGGATAAAAGGGGAAAAGAATAAAATGCACGTCGGTTTTAAATTCGCAGGCTACCTGCGCTGAAGGCGTGGAAAACGAGCACGTGACGGAAAGGCTTCCGTACCCGATGGGTCCAAATCACATGCCCAGCAAAGTAGCCTTAAACCTGGACACACAATGGAGACCATTTGACCCTTTAAATAATACTACAACCAGACACATACAGGTGCGCACATATACACAGATACACATTCTGTTTAAATTTCTTCACATCTGCAGACTAGAGTAAGCTGAGGGTATAGTGTTAAACCAGGAACTACATAAACAGTATATAGTATATATACAGAGGATATAATGTTAAACCAGGTACTACATACAGAGTATATAGTTTGACCAAAAGTTCGTGCTGATCTTTGATCTCCTGGTTCTTCATCTCCAGCGCCACTTTCAGACTCAATGTCCTCCTCTATGGGCTGGTATAACACACACACGAATCATCACTACAGCCAGTACAATGGAAAGGTGGGAATGTGTACCGAATGTGTACTGACGTTATAAGTGAAAGGTGGAGGTACTGGTGGATGTGTACTGACACTATAAGGGATCTCTACCTGCAGTGACAGTCTGAGCTTCTCAAGTTCTTCCTCCAGAGATTTCTTCTCCTGTTCACAGGACATTTTCATATCTGCCAGAGCAAGTATCATTACTGCTGGACATAACACAGATTGTATATACTACGTAATTACTACTGAATATATAAAATATAATATATATAGTACTATACATATATTAGTATCACTTTTATTGGAGCCTAAAGGCTAACATTCATTATTAGTTATGTTATTATTATTGCATTTCCATAGTACTTACTCTTGATGGACCTGTTATGCTCCTCCTCCTCCTGCTGTTTCTGCAGGAGCTCTGTCTCCTTTTGCTGCTTGTGTTTCAGCATCTCCTGAAGAACCTGCAGCTCCTTCTGCTTCTGCAACCTCACATCCTTCAGCTGCTCCAACAAACTGTTCTCCAACTCCTCCTTCTCACACCGCAAACACTCCAATCGGGCCACAGGCACAACTAGTGACACAGAACCACACACACACACAGACACACACACACACACACACACAGAGAGAGAGATAAACATGTATAAATGTATAAGAATTTGTGGATAAAATTATTATGAGATTATTTATAATCAAACGACTACACTACACAACCACTTCTTCCTTTTATTTACATATTATTCAGATATTTACATTTTATTTACCCGCGTGCGTCTCTCTTCTCCAAGGTAGCGGAGAGATATGAAAGGATAAAAGGGGAAAAGAATAAAATGCACGTCGGTTTTAAATTCGCAGGCTACCTGCGCTGAAGGCGTATAAAACGAGCACTTGAGGGAAAGGCTTCCGTACCCGATGGGTCCAAATCACATGCCCAGCAAACTAGCCTTAAACCTGGACACACAATGGAGACCATTTGACCCTTTAAAATCATACTAAAACCAGACTTCCAGGCCCAAGAGGTCACACAGTCATGCCCAGCAAAGTAGCTCTGGGCCTGGGCACACTTCACGCAGTCTGACCGTTTAAATAAAACTAGAAACAGACTTCCTGGCCCAAGAGGTCACAGAGTCATGCCTGGGTCTGGGCACACTTCACGCAGTTTGACCCTTTAAATAATACTACAACCAGACACATACAGGTGCGCACATATACACAGATACACATTCTGTTTAATTTCTTCACATCTGCAGACTAGAGTAAGCTGAGGGTATAGTGTTAAACCAGGTACTACATAAACAGTATATAATATATATACAGAGGATATAATGTTAAACCAGGTACTACATACAGAGTATATAGTTTTACCAAAAGATCGTGCTGATCTTTGATCTCCTGGTTCTTCATCTCCAGCACCACTTTCAGACTCATGTCCTCCTCTATGGGCTGGTATAACACACACACACACACACACACACACACACACACACACAAATTAGCAAGCCATATAGTGTAGAAATAGATAGATGTTATTCAGGGACCTCATTTATAAAACTTTGTGGATTCCAAAGTGAAAGTGTGTGTATTCTGCACAAATAACAGGAAATGGCATATACCCCCCAAAAACTTAGATTTCTAAAGCCTCGAGTATGAATTATTGGGAGATAGAGGCGACAATGCAGCGCTAAAGACAAAAAAGGAATTTTAACCACAGGTATGAGTGCCAGCACCAGCAACTGCAGGTGTGAGTGGCATTATATTTACATTTACCCTCCACATCCTTTGTGTCTGTGTATTCGTCCTCGATGCGTCCAGCACACCAGCTCCAGAAACGCCTCATTTTTCCTCTGTCCTCTTCAGTGTCTTTCCACAGACTGATCTGTAAAGGTGTTCATGGGATTCCCCTCACGTGTGACATCGGGCCACAGGACATATGGGGTTCTAAAGTTCCAAGAGCGTAGATGAGTTGTTTTTCTTTGAATTTCCTAATTTCATTGCTGCCATAGCAACAACTGGCAATGCAAACAGACGTGTCATTAATGCAGTGACTCTACCTCAACCTGGATTGATCAACCATGTACGGCTCACCGGAGACTGTGATACGTATAACATCCCAAAGTGTACTTAATTCTGAGCAAAATCTAACTAGCCTCATTACTGCTGAACTATGAGGGGCCATTTAGGGAGAAATCAGGGAAACACTACTTGTACATACATATGAAACATTTTCACATAAATAGCCTACTACTTACATTTGTGTATAATAATTTAAACTCGCATATACACGCACTTGCCCACTCAATCTCTGGTGCGTAAACAAAGAGTTGCACTATGCTTATGTTGGTATGGGGGTGTCTGTGTGTGTATATAACAATTTTCAGTGCGCCCGGAAGTCATTTCATTGTCATTTCAAGGCAGATATTTAACATGTGTACAGTGCGTATAATAGACAGAGGAAGACTGTTGAACTATTAATATTAGGACGGTTATTGACATCTGTGTAATGAGTAGTGCTTCTCTTAATGACAACTGTAACTGTTTTCCCATATAGAATTGTGTGCCTTATATTGTTTGGAGGAACTTTTTCTTCTCATTTAGAAATATGTGGACTAAGTGCTCAGATTGTCTTATTACTTATTATGCTCAGTCTCACCATTTTTGGCAGATTTCACCACGTTATTACGAACGTGGATACGTTATCTTATAATTATAAGCAGTGTGAGATGTGAAGCTAAGCGAAGCACATGTGCAGAATTTCTAACAATAGCCTGTTTTGTATAGCCTGGCTAACTGACCAATCAGTGAAATTAAATGTGGTTGCTGAGCCTGTTGCAGCTGGGTCAATTTAATTTGATTTCATTGTGTTTAATTTTAAACTCAGCTGCGTGCCATGAGACACAAGTTAATCTGAGCATTTTTTGTTCTAACGCCGACTTAACCCAGCCATGTTTTACAGATATCTTGAAATAATTGAGGTTCATCGCTAGAGGGTGCTGTTCATCTTTTTTTTTCTTTTCTTCTATTATTGATCAGGAAAAAACGATAAAATAGAGAATTTGTGGATAAAATTATTATGAGATTATTTATAATCAAACGACTACACTACACAACCACTTCTTCCTTTTATTTACATATTATACAGATATTTACATTTTATTTACCCGCGTGCGTCTCTCTTCTCCAAGGTAGCGGAGAGATATGAAAGGATAAAAGGGGAAAAGAATAAAATGCACGTCGGTTTTAAATTCGCAGGCTACCTGCGCTGAAGGCGTGTAAAACGAGCACGTGACGGAAAGGCTTCCGTACCCGATGGGTCCAAATCACATGCCCAGCAAAGTAGCCTTAAACCTGGACACACAATGGAGACCATTTGACCCTTTAAAATCATACTACAACCAGACTTCCAGGCCCAAGAGGTCACACAGTCATGCCCAGCAAAGTAGCTCTGGGCCTGGGCACACTTCACGCAGTTTGACCCTTTAAATAATACTACAACCAGACACATACAGGTGGGCACATATACACAGATACACATTCTGTTTAATTTCTTCACATCTGCAGACTAGAGTAAGCTGAGGGTATAGTGTTCAACCAGGTACTACATAAACAGTATATAGTATATATACAGAGGATATAGTGTTAAACCAGGTACTACATACAGAGTATATAGTATACATACAGAGTATATAGTTTGACCAAAAGATCGTGCTGATCTTTGATCTCCTGGTTCTTCATCTCCAGCGCCACTTTCAGACTCATAATGTCCTCCTCTATGGGCTGGTATAACCCACACACACGAATCATCACTACAGCCAGTACAATGGAAAGGTGGGAATGTGTACTGAATGTGTACTGACTTTATAAGTGAAAGGTGGAGGTACTGGTGGATGTGTACTGACACTAGAAGGGATCTCTACCTGCAGTGACAGTCTGAGCTTCTCAAGTTCTTCCTCCAGAGATTTCTTCTCCTGTTCACAGGCCATTTTCATATCTGCCAGAGCAAGTATCATTACTGCTGGATATAACATAGATTGTATATACTACATAATTACTACTGAATATATAAAATATAATATATATAGTACTATACATATATTAGTATCACTTTTATTGGAGCCTAAAGGCTAGCATTCATTATTAGTTATGTTAGTATTATTGCATTTCCATAGTACTTACTCTTGATGGACCTGTTATGCTCCTCCTCCTCCTGCTGTTTCTGCAGGAGCTCTGTCTCCTCCTGCTGCTTGTGTTTCAGCATCTCCTGAAGAACCTGCAGCTCCTTCTGCTTCTGCAACCTCAACTCCTTCAGCTGCTCCAACAAACTGTTCTCCAACTCCTCCTTCTCACACCGCAAACACTCCAATCGGGCCACAGGCCCCACTAGTGACACAGAACCACACACACACACAGACACAGACAAACACACACACACAGACACACACACACACACACACACACACACACACACACACAGAGAGATAAACATGTATAAATGTATAAGAATTTGTGGATAAAATTATTATGAGATTATTTATAATGAAACGACTACACTACACAGCCACTTCTTCCTTTTATTTACATATTATACAGATATTTACAGATATTTACATTTTATTTACCCGCGTGCGTCTCTCTTCTCCAACATAGCGGAGAGATATGAAAGGATAAAAGGGGAAAAGAATAAAATGCACGTCGGTTTTAAATTCGCAGGCTACCTGCGCTGAAGGCGTGGAAAACGAGCACGTGACGGAAAGGCTTCCGTACCCGATGGGTCCAAATCACATGCCCAGCAAAGTAGCCTTAAACCTGGACACACAATGGAGACCATTTGACCCTTTAAATAATACTACAACCAGACACATACAGGTGCGCACATATACACAGATACACATTCTGTTTAAATTTCTTCACATCTGCAGACTAGAGTAAGCTGAGGGTATAGTGTTAAACCAGGAACTACATAAACAGTATATAGTATATATACAGAGGATATAATGTTAAACCAGGTACTACATACAGAGTATATAGTTTGACCAAAAGTTCGTGCTGATCTTTGATCTCCTGGTTCTTCATCTCCAGCGCCACTTTCAGACTCAATGTCCTCCTCTATGGGCTGGTATAACACACACACGAATCATCACTACAGCCAGTACAATGGAAAGGTGGGAATGTGTACCGAATGTGTACTGACGTTATAAGTGAAAGGTGGAGGTACTGGTGGATGTGTACTGACACTATAAGGGATCTCTACCTGCAGTGACAGTCTGAGCTTCTCAAGTTCTTCCTCCAGAGATTTCTTCTCCTGTTCACAGGACATTTTCATATCTGCCAGAGCAAGTATCATTACTGCTGGACATAACACAGATTGTATATACTACGTAATTACTACTGAATATATAAAATATAATATATATAGTACTATACATATATTAGTATCACTTTTATTGGAGCCTAAAGGCTAACATTCATTATTAGTTATGTTATTATTATTGCATTTCCATAGTACTTACTCTTGATGGACCTGTTATGCTCCTCCTCCTCCTGCTGTTTCTGCAGGAGCTCTGTCTCCTTTTGCTGCTTGTGTTTCAGCATCTCCTGAAGAACCTGCAGCTCCTTCTGCTTCTGCAACCTCACATCCTTCAGCTGCTCCAACAAACTGTTCTCCAACTCCTCCTTCTCACACCGCAAACACTCCAATCGGGCCACAGGCACAACTAGTGACACAGAACCACACACACACACAGACACACACACACACACACACACACACAGAGAGAGAGATAAACATGTATAAATGTATAAGAATTTGTGGATAAAATTATTATGAGATTATTTATAATCAAACGACTACACTACACAACCACTTCTTCCTTTTATTTACATATTATTCAGATATTTACATTTTATTTACCCGCGTGCGTCTCTCTTCTCCAAGGTAGCGGAGAGATATGAAAGGATAAAAGGGGAAAAGAATAAAATGCACGTCGGTTTTAAATTCGCAGGCTACCTGCGCTGAAGGCGTATAAAACGAGCACTTGAGGGAAAGGCTTCCGTACCCGATGGGTCCAAATCACATGCCCAGCAAACTAGCCTTAAACCTGGACACACAATGGAGACCATTTGACCCTTTAAAATCATACTAAAACCAGACTTCCAGGCCCAAGAGGTCACACAGTCATGCCCAGCAAAGTAGCTCTGGGCCTGGGCACACTTCACGCAGTTTGACCGTTTAAATAAAACTAGAAACAGACTTCCTGGCCCAAGAGGTCACAGAGTCATGCCTGGGTCTGGGCACACTTCACGCAGTTTGACCCTTTAAATAATACTACAACCAGACACATACAGGTGCGCACATATACACAGATACACATTCTGTTTAATTTCTTCACATCTGCAGACTAGAGTAAGCTGAGGGTATAGTGTTAAACTAGGTACTACATAAACAGTATATAATATATATACAGAGGATATAATGTTAAACCAGGTACTACATACAGAGTATATAGTTTTACCAAAAGATCGTGCTGATCTTTGATCTCCTGGTTCTTCATCTCCAGCACCACTTTCAGACTCATGTCCTCCTCTATGGGCTGGTATAACACACACACACACACACACACACACACACACAAATTAGCAAGCCATGTAGTGTAGAAATAGATAGATGTTATTCAGGGACCTCATTTATAAAACTTTGTGGATTCCAAAGTGAAAGTGTGTGTATTCTGCACAAATAACAGGAAATGGCATATACCCCCCAAAAACTTAGATTTCTAAAGCCTCGAGTATGAATTATTGGGAGATAGAGGCGACAATGCAGCGCTAAAGACAAAAAAGGAATTGTAACCACAGGTATGAGTGCCAGCACCAGCAACCGCAGGTGTGAGTGGCATTATATTTACATTTACCCTCCACATCCTTTGTGTCTGTGTATTCGTCCTCGATGCGTCCAGCACACCAGCTCCAGAAACGCCTCATTTTTCCTCTGTCCTCTTCAGTGTCTTTCCACAGACTGATCTGTAAAGGTGTTCATGGGATTCCCCTCACGTGTGACATCGGGCCACAGGACATATGGGGTTCTAAAGTTCCAAGAGCGTAGATGAGTTGTTTTTCTTTGAATTTCCTAATTTCATTGCTGCCATAGCAACAACTGGCAATGCAAACAGACGTGTCATTAATGCAGTGACTCTACCTCAACCTGGATTGATCAACCATGTACGGCTCACCGGAGACTGTGATACGTATAACATCCCAAAGTGTACTTAATTCTGAGCAAAATCTAACTAGCCTCATTACTGCTGAACTATGAGGGGCCATTTAGGGAGAAATCAGGGAAACACTACTTGTACATACATATGAAACATTTTCACATAAATAGCCTACTACTTACATTTGTGTATAATAATTTAAACTCGCATATACACGCACTTGCCCACTCAATCTCTGGTGCGTAAACAAAGAGTTGCACTATGCTTATGTTGGTATGGGGGTGTCTGTGTGTGTATATAACAATTTTCAGTGCGCCCGGAAGTCATTTCATTGTCATTTCAAGGCAGATATTTAACATGTGTACAGTGCGTATAATAGACAGAGGAAGACTGTTGAACTATTAATATTAGGACGGTTATTGACATCTGTGTAATGAGTAGTGCTTCTCTTAATGACAACTGTAACTGTTTTCCCATATAGAATTGTGTGCCTTATATTGTTTGGAGGAACTTTTTCTTCTCATTTAGAAATATGTGGACTAAGTGCTCAGATTGTCTTATTACTTATTATGCTCAGTCTCACCATTTTTGGCAGATTTCACCACGTTATTACGAACGTGGATACGTTATCTTATAATTATAAGCAGTGTGAGATGTGAAGCTAAGCGAAGCACATGTGCAGAATTTCTAACAATAGCCTGTTTTGTATAGCCTGGCTAACTGACCAATCAGTGAAATTAAATGTGGTTGCTGAGCCTGTTGCAGCTGGGTCAATTTAATTTGATTTCATTGTGTTTAATTTTAAACTCAGCTGCGTGCCATGAGACACAAGTTAATCTGAGCATTTTTTGTTCTAACGCCGACTTAACCTAGCCATGTTTTACAGATATCTTGAAATAATTGAGGTTCATCGCTAGAGGGTGCTGTTCATCTTTTTTTTTCTTTTCTTCTATTATTGATCAGGAAAAAACGATAAAATAGAGAATTTGTGGATAAAATTATTATGAGATTATTTATAATCAAACGACTACACTACACAACCACTTCTTCCTTTTATATACATATTATACAGATATTTACATTTTATTTACCCGCGTGCGTCTCTCTTCTCCAAGGTAGCGGAGAGATATGAAAGGATAAAAGGGGAAAAGAATAAAATGCACGTCGGTTTTAAATTCGCAGGCTACCTGCGCTGAAGGCGTGGAAAACGAGCACGTGACGGAAAGGCTTCCGTACCCGATGGGTCCAAATCACATGCCCAGCAAAGTAGCCTTAAACCTGGACACACAATGGAGACCATTTGACCCTTTAAAATCATACTACAACCAGACTTCCAGGCCCAAGAGGTCACACAGTCATGCCCAGCAAAGTAGCTCTGGGCCTGGGCACACTTCACGCAGTTTGACCGTTTAAATAAAACTAGAAACAGACTTCCTGGCCCAAGAGGTCACACAGTCATGCCTGGGTCTGGGCACACTTCACGCAGTTTGACCCTTTAAATAATACTACAACCAGACACATACAGGTGCGCACATATACACAGATACACATTCTGTTTAATTTCTTCACATCTGCAGACTAGAGAAAGCTGAGGGTATAGTGTTAAACCAGGTACTACATAAACAGTATATAGTGTATATATACAGAGGATATAGTGTTAAACCAGGTACTACATACAGAGTATATAGAATACATACAGAGTATATAGTTTGACCAAAAGATCGTGCTGATCTTTGATCTCCTGGTTCTTCATCTCCAGCGCCACTTTCAGACTCATAATGTCCTCCTCTATGGGCTGGTATAACCCACACACACGAATCATCACTAAAGCCAGTACAATGGAAAGGTGGGAATGTGTACTGAATGTGTATTGACGTTATAAGTGAAAGGTGGAGGTACTGGTGGATGTGTACTGACACTATAAGGGATCTCTTCCTGCAGTGACAGTCTGAGCTTCTCAAGTTCTTCCTCCAGAGATTTCTTCTCCTGTTCACAGGCCATTTTCATATCTGCCAGAGCAAGTATCATTACTGCTGGATATAACACAGATTGTATATACTACATAATTACTACTGAATATATAAAATATAATATATATAGTACTATACATATATTAGTATCACTTTTATTGGAGCCTAAAGGCTAACATTCATTATTAGTTATGTTAGTATTATTGCATTTCCATAGTACTTACTCTTGATGGACCTGTTATGCTCCTACTCCTCCTGCTGTTTCTGCAAGAGCTCTGTCTCCTCCTGCTGCTTGTGTTTCAGCATCTCCTGAAGAACCTGCAGCTCCTTCTGCTTCTGCAACCTCAACTCCTTCAGCTGCTCCAACAAACTGTTCTCAAACTCCTTCTCACACCGCAAACACTCCAATCGGGCCACAGGCCCCACTAGTGACACAGAACCACACACACACACACACAGACACACACACAGACACACACACAGACACACACACAGACACACACACAAAGAGAGAGATAAACATGTATAAATGTATAAGAATTTGTGGATAAAATTATTATGAGATTATTCATAATCAAACGACTACACTACACAACCACTTCTTCCTTTTATTTACATGTTATACAGATATTTACAGATATTTACATTTTATTTACCCGCGTGCGTCTCTCTTCTCCAAGGTAGCGGAGAGATATGAAAGGATAAAAGGGGAAAAGAATAAAATGCACGTCGGTTTTAATTTCGCAGGCTACCTGCGCTGAAGGCGTGGAAAACGAGCACGTGACGGAAAGGCTTCCGTACCCGATAGGTCCAAATCACATGCCCAGCAAAGTAGCCTTAAACCTGGACACACAATGGAGACCATTTGACCCTTTAAAATCATATTACAACCAGACTTCCAGGCCCAAGAGGTCACACAGTCATGCACAGCAAAGTAGCTCTGGGCCTGGGCACACTTCACGCAGTTTGACCGTTTAAATAAAAGTAGAAACAGACTTCCTGGCCCAAGAGGTCACACAGTCATGCCCAGCAAGGATGCTTTAAACGTGGGCACACTTCAGACCGTTTCACTCTTTAAATCATTCAAAGCACCACATTTCAAGGCCCAAGAGGTCACAGAATCATGCCCATCAAAGTAGCTCTGTGCCTGGGCACACTTCACGCAGTCTGACCCTTTAAATAATACTACAACCAGACACATACAGGTGCGCACATATACACAGATACACATTCTGTTTAATTTCTTCACATCTGCAGACTAGAGTAATCTGAGGGTATAGTGTTAAACCAGGTACTACATAAACAGTATATAGTATTTATACAGAGGATATAGTGTTAAACCAGGTACTATATAGAGAGTATATAGTTTGACCAAAAGATCGTGCTGATATTTGATCTCCTGGTTCTTCATCTCCAGTGCCACTTTCAGACTCATAATGTCCTCCTCTATGGGCTGGTATAACACACACACGAATCATCACTACAGCCAGTACAATGGAAAGGTGGGAATGTGTACTGAATGTGTACTGACGTTATAAGTGAAAGGTGGAGCTACTGGTGGATGTGTACTGACACTATAAGGGATCTCTACCTGCAGTGACAGTCTGAGCTTCTCAAGTTCTTCCTCCAGAGATTTCTTCTCCTGTTCACAGGCCATTTTCATATCTGCCAGAGCAAGTATCATTACTGCTGGATATAACACAGATTGTATATACTACATAATTACTACTGAATATATAAAATATAATATATATAGTACTATACATATATTAGTATCACTTTTATTGGAGCCTAAAGGCTAACATTCATTATTAGTTATGTTAGTATTATTGCATTTCCATAGTACTTACTCTTGATGGACCTGTTATGCTCTTCCTCCTCCTGCTGTTTCTGCAGGAGCTCTGTCTCCTCCTGCTGCTTGTGTTTCAGCATCTCCTGAAGAACCTGCAGCTCCTTCTGCTTCTGCAACCTCAACTCCTTCAGCTGCTCCAACAAACTGTTCTCCAACTCCTCCTTCTCACACCGCAAACACTCCAATCGGACCACAGGCCCCACTAGTGACACAGAACCACACACACACACACACACACGCACACACAGAGAGAGATAAACATGTATAAATGTATAAGAATTTGTGGATAAAATTATTATAAGATTATTTATAATCAAACGACTACACTACACAACCACTTCTTCCTTTTATATACATATTATACAGATATTTACATTTTATTTACCCGCGTGCGTCTCTCTTCTCCAAGGTAGCGGAGAGATATGAAAGGATAAAAGGGGAAAAGAATAAAATGCACGTCGGTTTTAAATTCGCAGGCTACCTGCGCTGAAGGCGTGGAAAACGAGCACGTGACGGAAAGGCTTCCGTACCCGATGGGTCCAAATCACATGCCCAGCAAAGTAGCCTTAAACCTGGACACACAATGGAGACCATTTGACCCTTTAAAATCATACTACAACCAGACTTCCAGGCCCAAGAGGTCACACAGTCATGCCCAGCAAAGTAGCTCTGGGCCTGGGCACACTTCACGCAGTTTGACCGTTTAAATAATACTACAACCAGACTTCCAGGCACAAGAGGTCACACAGTCATGCCCAGCAAGGTTACTTTAAACGTGGGCACACTTCAGACCGTTTCACTCTTTAAATCATTCAAAGCACCACATTTCAAGGCCCAAGAGGTCACACAGTCATGCACAGCAAAGTAGCTCTGGGCCTGGGCACACTTCACGCAGTTTGACCGTTTAAATAAAACTAGAAACAGACTTCCTGGCCCAAGAGGTCACAGTCATACCCAGCAAAGTACGTTTAAACCTGGAAACAAATCAGATCCTTTCTGTCATTCAAAGGAATGGGCCTGCAACTCACAACCACATCCCCAGTGAAGCGCACCGTCACCCAGCCACACTACGCCACCTTGCCCGTCCTGGAACAACCACACCTCCAGGGCACCACATGCCAATCTCTCATGCCCAGCAAACTGCAACCTCACGCAGCCAGGCCACACACTGTCTCCCCTTGTACCGTCCAGGGACGAACTCCTCCACAAACCTAGTGTTCACGCACACACACGCAATTACAACGAATTGGTGGAGAACTTTGAAACAAACGTGCTGACTTTGAATACTCACATCTAGGCCGGGCCAGGTCCAAACGGCCTGCAGCTCGGTGCGCATCACCTCCATGACTGTCCCTAACGAACGCCACCTGCCACGCTTTCGGCCCGTCCCTGGCGGCATTAAAAAATCGTAGCGTGATAACGATGGTTCCGATCCGCGTGCCGCTTGAAGGCGATTACAGGGGAGATGCAGCCCTTTCCAAAGAGCCATGAACAGACTTTCTACTCCCAAGGAGCCCAAAGATATTAAGCCGGAAATATGTCCTACTCGCGTCTTTTCTATGCCGCGCACCACATTTAAAAAATCGTATCGTAAGAACGGTGGGTCCGATCCGCGTGCCGCTTAAAGGCGATTACAGGGGAGATGCAACCCTCTCCAAAGAGCCATGAACAGACTTTCTACTCCCAAGGACACAAGAGATATTAAGCCGCAATGACGTCCGACGCGCGCATTTTCTCCGCCGCGCACCACATATAAAAAATCGTAGCGTGAAAACAGTGGGTTCGATCCGCGTGCCGCTCGAAGGCGATTACAGGGGAGATGCATCCCTTTCCAAAGAGCCATGAACAGACTTCCTACTCCCAAGGAGACAAGAGATATTAAGCCGCAATGACGTCCGACGCGCGTCTTTTCTCCACAGCTCACCACATTTAAAAAAATCGAAGCGTGAAAACCGTGGGTTCGATATAGTATACATACAGAGTATATAGTTTGACCAAAAGATCGTGCTGATCTTTGATCTCCTGGTTCTTCATCTCCAGCGCCACTTTCAGACTCAATGTCCTCCTCTATGGGCTGGTATAACACAGACACGAATCATCACTACAGCCAGTACAATGGAAAGGTGGGAATGTGTACTGAATGTGTACTGACGTTATAAGTGAGAGGTGGTGGTACTGGTGGATGTGTACTGACACTATAAGGGATCTCTACCTGCAGTGACAGTTTGAGCTTCTCAAGTTCTTCCTCCAGAGATTTCTTCTCCTGTTCACAGGCCATTTTCATATCTGCCAGAACAAGTATCATTACTGCTGGATATAACACAGATTGTATATACTACATAATTACTACTGAATATATAAAATATAATATATATAGTACTATACATATATTAGTGTCACTTTTATTGGAGCCTAAAGGCTAACATTCATTATTAGTTATGTTAGTATTATTGCATTTCCATAGTACTTACTCTTGATGGACCTGTTATGCTCCTCCTCCTCCTGCTGTTTCTGCAGGAGCTCTGTCTCCTCCTGCTGCTTGTGTTTCAGCATCTCCTGAAGAACCTGCAGCTCCTTCTGCTTCTGCAACCTCAACTCCTTCAGCTGCTCCAACAAACTGTTCTCCAACTCCTCCTTCTCACACCGCAAACACTCCAATCGGGCCACAGGCCCCACTAGTGACACAGAACCACACACACACACACACACACAAAGAGAGAGATAAACATGTATAAATGTATAAGAATTTGTGGATAAAATTATTATGAGATTATTTATAATCAAACGACTACACTACACAACCACATCTTCCTTTTATTTACATATTATACAGATATTTAGAGATATTTGCATTTTATTTACCCGGGTGCGTCTCTCTTCTCCAAGGTAGCGGAGAGATATGAAAGGATAAAAGGGGAAAAGAATAAAATGCACGTCGGTTTTAAATTCGCAGGCTACCTGCGCTGAAGGCGTGGAAAACGAGCACGTGACGGAAAGGCTTCCGTACCCGATGGGTCCAAATCACATGCCCAGCAAAGTAGCCTTAAACCTGGACACACAATGGAGACCATTTGACCCTTTAAATAATACTACAACCAGACACATACAGGTGCGCACATATACACAGATACACATTCTGTTTAAATTTCTTCACATCTGCAGACTAGAGTAAGCTGAGGGTATAGTGTTAAACCAGGAACTACATAAACAGTATATAGTATATATACAGAGGATATAGTGTTAAACCAGGTACTACATACAGAGTATATAGTATACATACAGAGTATATAGTTTGACCAAAAGATCGTGCTGATCTTTGATCTCCTGGTTCTTCATCTCCAGCGCCACTTTCAGACTCATAATGTCCTCCTCTATGGGCTGGTATAACCCACACACACGAATCATCACTACAGCCAGTACAATGGAAAGGTGGGAATGTGTACTGAATGTGTACTGACGTTATAAGTGAAAGGTGGAGGTACTGGTGGATGTGTACTGACACTATAAGG
This sequence comes from Electrophorus electricus, assembly GCF_041902795.1. Taxonomy (NCBI): domain Eukaryota; kingdom Metazoa; phylum Chordata; class Actinopteri; order Gymnotiformes; family Gymnotidae; genus Electrophorus; species Electrophorus electricus. The sequence continues at coordinate 31,501,000 of NC_137505.1, read as the reverse complement.
GATCTCTACCTGCAGTGACAGTCTGAGCTTCTCAAGTTCTTCCTCCAGAGATTTCTTCTCCTGTTCACAGGCCATTTTCATATCTGCCAGAGCAAGTATCATTACTGCTGGATATAACATAGATTGTATATACTACATAATTACAACTGAATATATAAAATATAATATATATAGTACTATACATATATTAGTATCACTTTTATTGGAGCCTAAAGGCTAGCATTCATTATTATGTTAGTATTATTGCATTTCCATAGTACTTACTCTTGATGGACCTGTTATGCTCCTCCTCCTCCTGCTGTTTCTGCAGGAGCTCTGTCTCCTCCTGCTGCTTGTGTTTCAGCATCTCCTGAAGAACCTGCAGCTCCTTCTGCTTCTGCAACCTCAACTCCTTCAGCTGCTCCAACAAACTGTTCTCCAACTCCTCCTTCTCACACCGCAAACACTCCAATCGGGCCACAGGCCCCACTAGTGACACAGAACCACACACACACACACACAGACACACACACACACACAGAGAGAGAGATAAACATGTATAAATGTATAAGAATTTGTGGATAAAATTACTATGAGATTATTTATAATCAAACGACTACACTATACAACCACATCTTCCTTTTATTTACATATTATACAGACATTTAGAGATATTTACATTTTATTTACCCGCGTGCGTCTCTCTTCTCCAAGGTAGCGGAGAGATATGAAAGGATAAAAGGGGAAAAGAATAAAATGCACGTCGGTTTTAAATTCGCAGGCTACCTGCGCTGAAGGCGTGGAAAACGAGCACGTGACGGAAAGGCTTCCGTACCCGATGGGTCCAAATCACATGCCCAGCAAAGTAGCCTTAAACCTGGACACACAATGGAGACCATTTGACCCTTTAAAATCATACTACAACCAGACTTCCAGGCCCAAGAGGTCACACAGTCATGCCCAGCAAGGTTACTTTAAACGTGGGCACACTTCAGACCGTTTCACTCTTTAAATCATTCAAAGCACCACATTTCAAGGCCCAAGAGGTCACAGAATCATGCCCATCAAAGTAGCTCTGGGCCTGGGCACACTTCACGCAGTTTGACCCTTTAAATAATACTACAACCAGAAGCATACAGGTGCGCACATATACACAGATACACATTCTGTTTAATTTCTTCACATCTGCAGACTAGAGTAAGCTGAGGTTATAGTGTTAAACCAGGTACTACATAAACAGTATATAGTATATATACAGAGGATATAGTGTTAAACCAGGTACTACATACAGAGTATATAGTATACATAAAGAGTATATAGTTTGACCAAAAGATCGTGCTGATCTTTGATCTCCTGGTTCTTCATCTCCAGCGCCACTTTCAGACTCATAATGTCCTCCTCTATGGGCTGGTATAACACACACACGAATCATCACTACAGCCAGTACAATGGAAAGGTGAGAATGTGTACTGCATGTGTACTGACGTTATAAGTGAAAGGTGGAGGTACTGGTGGATGTGTACTGACACTATAAGGGATCTCTACCTGCAGTGACAGTCTGAGCTTCTCAAGTTCTTCCTCCAGAGATTTCTTCTCCTGTTCACAGGCCATTTTCATATCTACCAGAGCAAGTATCATTACTGCTGGATATAACAGATTGTATATACTACATAATTACTACTGAATATATAAAATATAATATATATAGTACTATACATATATTAGTATCACTTTTATTGGAGCCTAAAGGCTAACATTCATTATTAGTTATGTTAGTATTATTGCATTTCCATAGTACTTACTCTTGATGGACCTGTTATGCTCCTCCTCCTCCTGCTGTTTCTGCAGGAGCTCTGTCTCCTCCTGTTGCTTGTGTTTCAGCATCTCCTGAAGAACCTGCAGCTCCTTCTGCTTCTGCAACCTCAACTCCTTCAGCTGCTCCAACAAATTGTTCTCCAACTCCTCCTTCTCACACCGCAAACACTCCAATCGGGCCACAGGCCCCACTAGTGACACAGAACCACACACACACACACACACACACACACACACACACACACACACACAGACAAAGAGAGAGATAAACATGTATAAATGTATAAGAATTTGTGGATAAAATTATTATGAGATTATTTATAATGAAACGACTACACTACACAACCACTTCTTCCTTTTATTTACATATTATACAGATATTTAGAGATATTTACATTTTATTTACCCGCGTGCGTCTCTCTTCTCCAAGGTAGCGGAGAGATATGAAGGGATAAAAGGGGAAAAGAATAAAATGCACGTCGGTTTTAAATTCGCAGGCTACCTGCGCTGAAGGCGTGGAAAACGAGCACGTGACGGAAAGGCTTCCGTACCCGATGGGTCCAAATCACATGCCCAGCAAAGTAGCCTTAAACCTGGACACACAATGGAGACCATTTGACCCTTTAAAATCATACTACAACCAGACTTCCAGGCCCAAGAGGTCACACAGTCATGCCCAGCAAAGTAGCTCTGGGCCTGGGCACACTTCACGCAGTTTGACCCTTTAACCAAAACTAGAAACAGACCTGCAAGCCCAGGAGCTCACAGAATCATACCCAGTAAAGTAGCTAGCTAGCTATCAGCTCAGTAAACCATACAATCAAATGTCCACCAAGCATTTAAACCGCAAGCATTTAAACCACTAGATACCGCTAGTTACCGGCTGCACGGTTAACAGTGCAAAGCCATTACCAAGCTACCTAGCTAGCTAGCTAGCTACCGGAAGCACTTTTAACAGTGCAAAGTCAGTAGCTAGCTAGTAGTAGCTACTGTAGCTAGCTAGCTACCGGAAGCACTTTTAACAGTGCAAAGTCAGTAGCTAGCTAGTAGTAGCTACTGTAGCTAGCTAGCTACCGGAAGCACTTTTAACAGTGCAAAGTCAGTAGCTAGCTAGTAGTAGCTACTGTAGCTAGCTAGCTAGCTACTGACTTTGCACTGTTAACCTTGCAGCCGGTAGCTCGCTAGCTAGCTAGCAGCTCAGTAACCGTACAAATTCGCCTGCTGCTGAAAACTGTCAAGTTGTATTTATAGCTTTCGTTTTAGTTCTCTCAGCTTACTTATTTGGTTTTTTTGTGTGTGTGTTTTTTTCAGGGAAGTTTAATAATTTCTTAGAAATCTTGGAACATTTTGCCAGTTGGCATCTAGGAAAGCCTTTCTGCCCACAGACAATAAACACAAGCCAGAATTCCTCAAACAGGAATGAATCTACTAATTTAGTAACATTTCAGGCACATGAGTGGAGGAACTAGCAAATTCTAAATGATGAAATCGAAGCTGATAAAAATCCATGAAAATATAAACTGGTCATGAAAAAATGCTTGTGAATTGAAAATGTAAGTGATAGGATTAAAACAGTCTTGATTTGATATATTTTTAAAAATCAAATATCAAGTTTGATCATTCATGACCAAGGGAGTTTCTATGAGGGTGTAAACAACAAATGCATGTGAACTAAATACTACAGTGGTATATAATTAAATAATTGGAATAACTTTGTGTCACGTCATTTAACGTTTAACTCAAGCCGTTTGTGTTACCGGACTCTTTTATCACTTAACATTAGTAACTGTTTTAGTTGCCTTGTTTATCCAATAACATTCATTAATTAATCAATCCATGGTTTAACCCAAGCAATTTTCGTTACTTCCGCCTCTCGACGCAAAAATGTCAATCAGAACGTTGCGCCCGCAAACTTCAAATAAACGATAAATAAGGCAAGTAATAAAAATGGATAAAGTTGAAAGATTAGTTGATTAAACTTGAGTCAAATAAAACTACTTATCAGTCAAAACGTCAATTCATATGCATTTTATTGACTCAAAATTTAATTTACGTGCATTTTAATCAGCCATATTTTTGGTGTATAGACCTGAGTTTTGTCGTTGAAGAGAATAAAAGAATCCGTCGTGTAAACTTACGCCATCTGCAGGCTGAGATGGTGTTGGGTTGACCCGGATGTGACGTTTGCCAAGCTGATGACATATCACGATATTAATTGTGAGATTTCCTTACCATCTTTGCTCTTCGCAGAAGGGCACAGTGCGGTTTACAGGGCACAGTTTGACCCTTTAAATAATACTACAACCAGACTTCCAGGCACAAGAGGTCACACAGTCATGCCCAGCAAGGTTGCTTTAAACGTGGGCACACTTCAGACCGTTTCACTCTTTAAATCGTTCAAAGCACCAGATTTCAAGGCCCAAGAGGTCACAGAATCATGCCCAGCAAAGTAGCTCTGGGCCTGGGCACACTTCATGCAGTTTGACCCTTTAAATAATACTACAACCAGACTTCCAGGCACAAGAGGTCACACAGTCATGCCCAGCAAAGTAGCTCTGGGCCTGGGCACACTTCATGCAGTTTGACCCTTTAAATAATACTACAACCAGACTTCCAGGCACAAGAGGTCACACAGTCATGCACAGCAAAGTAGTGCTGGGCCAGGGCACACTTCATGTACTTTGTGCCTTTAAATAATACTACAACCAGACTTCCAAGCCGAAGAGGTCACAGAGTCATGCCCAGCAAAGTCGCTATGGGCCTGGGCAGACCATGCAATTTGACCCTTTAACCAAAACTAGAAACAGAACTCAAAGCCCAGGAGGTCACAGAATCATGCCCATCAAAGTAGCTCTGGGCCTGTGTACACTTCAGGCCATTTCACCTTTTATATAATGGAAACACCAGACCTCCAGGCCCAAGAGGTCACACAGTCATGCCCAGAAAAGTAACTCTGGGCCTATACACACTTCACGCAGTTTGACCGTTTAAATAAAACTAGAAACAGACTTCCTGGCCCAAGAGGTCACACAGTCATGCCCAGCAAGGTTGCTTTAAACGTGGGCACACTTCAGACCGTTTCACTCTTTAAATCATTCAAAGCACCACATTTCAAGGCCCAAGAGGTCACAGAATCATGCCCATCAAAGTAGCTCTGGGCCTGGGCACACTTTACGGAGTTTGACCCTTTAAATAATACTACAACCAGACACATACAGGTGCGCACATATACACAGATACACATTCTGTTTAATTTCTTCACATCTGCAGACTAGAGTAAGCTGAGGGTATAGTGTTAAACCAGGTACTACATAAACAGTATATAGTATATATACAGAGGATATAGTGTTAAACCAGGTACTACATACAGAGTATATAGTATACATACAGAGTATATAGTTTGACCAAAAGATCGTGCTGATCTTTGATCTCCTGGTTCTTCATCTCCAGCGCCACTTTCAGACTCATAATGTCCTCCTCTATGGGCTGGTATAACCCACACACACGAATCATCACTACAGCCAGTACAATGGAAAGGTGGGAATGTGTACTGAATGTGTACTGACGTTATAAGTGAAAGGTGGAGGTACTGGTGGATGTGTACTGACACTATAAGGGATCTCTACCTGCAGTGACAGTCTGAGCTTCTCAAGTTCTTCCTCCAGAGATTTCTTCTCCTGTTCACAGGCCATTTTCATATCTGCCAGAGCAAGTATCATTACTGCTGGATATAACATAGATTGTATATACTACATAATTACTACTGAATATATAAAATATAATATATATAGTACTATACATATATTAGTATCACTTTTATTGGAGCCTAAAGGCTAGCATTCATTATTAGTTATGTTAGTATTATTGCATTTCCATAGTACTTACTCTTGATGGACCTGTTATGCTCCTCCTCCTCCTGCTGTTTCTGCAGGAGCTCTGTCTCCTCCTGCTGCTTGTGTTTCAGCATCTCCTGAAGAACCTGCAGCTCCTTCTGCTTCTGCAACCTCAACTCCTTCAGCTGCTCCAACAAATTGTTCTCCAACTCCTCCTTCTCACACCGCAAACACTCCAATCGGGCCACAGGCCCCACTAGTGACACAGAACCACACACACACACACACAGACACACACACAGACACACACACAAAGAGAGAGATAAACATGTATAAATGTATAAGAATTTGTGGATAAAATTATTATGAGATTATTCATAATCAAACGACTACACTACACAACCACTTCTTCCTTTTATTTACATGTTATACAGATATTTACAGATATTTACATTTTATTTACCCGCGTGCGTCTCTCTTCTCCAAGGTAGCGGAGAGATATGAAAGGATAAAAGGGGAAAAGAATAAAATGCACGTCGGTTTTAATTTTGCAGCCTACCTGCGCTGAAGGCGTGGAAAACGAGCACGTGACGGAAAGGCTTCCGTACCCGATGGGTCCAAATCACATGCCCAGCAAAGTAGCCTTAAACCTGGACACACAATGGAGACCATTTGACCCTTTAAAATCATACTACAACCAGACTTCCAGGCCCAAGAGGTCACACAGTCATGCACAGCAAAGTAGCTCTGGGCCTGGGCACACTTCACGCAGTTTGACCGTTTAAATAAAAGTAGAAACAGACTTCCTGGCCCAAGAGGTCACACAGTCATGCCCAGCAAGGATGCTTTAAACGTGGGCACACTTCAGACCGTTTCACTCTTTAAATCATTCAAAGCACCACATTTCAAGGCCCAAGAGGTCACAGAATCATGCCCATCAAAGTAGCTCTGGGCCTGGGCACACTTCACGCAGTTTGACCCTTTAAATAATACTACAACCAGACACATACAGGTGCGCACATATACACAGATACACATTCTGTTTAAATTTCTTCACATCTGAAGACTAGAGTAAGCTGAGGATATAGTGTTAAACCAGGTACTACATACAGAGTATATAGTATACATACAGAGTATATAGTTTGACCAAAAGATCGTGCTGATCTTTGATCTCCTGGTTCTTCATCTCCAGCGCCACTTTCAGACTCATAAAGTCCTCCTCTATGGGCTGGTATAACACACACACGAATCATCACTACAGCCAGTACAATGGAATGGTGGGAATGTGTACTGAATGTGTACTGACGTTATAAGTGAGAGGTGGAGGTACTGGTGGATGTGTACTGACACTATAAGGGATCTCTACCTGCAGTGACAGTCTGAGCTTCTCAAGTTCTTCCTCCAGAGATTTCTTCTCCTGTTCACAGGCCATTTTCATATCTGCCAGAGCAAGTATCATTACTGCTGGATATAACACAGATTGTATATACTACATAATTACTACTGAATATATAAAATATAATATATATAGTACTATACATATATTAGTATCACTTTTATTGGAGCCTAAAGGCTAACATTCATTATTAGTTATGTTAGTATTATTGCATTTCCATAGTACTTACTCTTGATGGACCTGTTATGCTCCTCCTCCTCCTGCTGTTTCTGCAGGAGCTCTGTCTCCTCCTGCTGCTTGTGTTTCAGCATCTCCTGAAGAACCTGCAGCTCCTTCTGCTTCTGCAACCTCAACTCCTTCAGCTGCTCCAACAAACTGTTCTCCAACTCCTCATTCCTCATTCTCACACCGCAAACACTCCAATCGGGCCACAGGCCCCACTAGTGACACAGAACCACACACACACACACACAGACACACACACAGACACACACACAAAGAGAGAGATAAACATGTATAAATGTATAAGAATTTGTGGATAAAATTATTATGAGATTATTCATAATCAAACGACTACACTACACAACCACTTCTTCCTTTTATTTACATGTTATACAGATATTTACAGATATTTACATTTTATTTACCCGCGTGCGTCTCTCTTCTCCAAGGTAGCGGAGAGATATGAAAGGATAAAAGGGGAAAAGAATAAAATGCACGTCGGTTTTAATTTTGCAGCCTACCTGCGCTGAAGGCGTGGAAAACGAGCACGTGACGGAAAGGCTTCCGTACCCGATGGGTCCAAATCACATGCCCAGCAAAGTAGCCTTAAACCTGGACACACAATGGAGACCATTTGACCCTTTAAAATCATACTACAACCAGACTTCCAGGCCCAAGAGGTCACACAGTCATGCACAGCAAAGTAGCTCTGGGCCTGGGCACACTTCACGCAGTTTGACCGTTTAAATAAAAGTAGAAACAGACTTCCTGGCCCAAGAGGTCACACAGTCATGCCCAGCAAGGATGCTTTAAACGTGGGCACACTTCAGACCGTTTCACTCTTTAAATCATTCAAAGCACCACATTTCAAGGCCCAAGAGGTCACAGAATCATGCCCAGCAAAGTAGCTCTGGGCCTGGGCACACTTCATGCAGTTTGACCCTTTAAATAATACTACAACCAGACTTCCAGGCACAAGAGGTCACACAGTCATGCCCAGCAAAGTAGCTCTGGGCCTGGGCACACTTCATGCAGTTTGACCCTTTAAATAATACTACAACCAGACTTCCAGGCACAAGAGGTCACACAGTCATGCACAGCAAAGTAGTGCTGGGCCAGGGCACACTTCATGTACTTTGTGCCTTTAAATAATACTACAACCAGACTTCCAAGCCGAAGAGGTCACAGAGTCATGCCCAGCAAAGTCGCTATGGGCCTGGGCAGACCATGCAATTTGACCCTTTAACCAAAACTAGAAACAGAACTCAAAGCCCAGGAGGTCACAGAATCATGCCCATCAAAGTAGCTCTGGGCCTGTGTACACTTCAGGCCATTTCACCTTTTATATAATGGAAACACCAGACCTCCAGGCCCAAGAGGTCACACAGTCATGCCCAGAAAAGTAACTCTGGGCCTATACACACTTCACGCAGTTTGACCGTTTAAATAAAACTAGAAACAGACTTCCTGGCCCAAGAGGTCACACAGTCATGCCCAGCAAGGTTGCTTTAAACGTGGGCACACTTCAGACCGTTTCACTCTTTAAATCATTCAAAGCACCACATTTCAAGGCCCAAGAGGTCACAGAATCATGCCCATCAAAGTAGCTCTGGGCCTGGGCACACTTTACGGAGTTTGACCCTTTAAATAATACTACAACCAGACACATACAGGTGCGCACATATACACAGATACACATTCTGTTTAATTTCTTCACATCTGCAGACTAGAGTAAGCTGAGGGTATAGTGTTAAACCAGGTACTACATAAACAGTATATAGTATATATACAGAGGATATAGTGTTAAACCAGGTACTACATACAGAGTATATAGTATACATACAGAGTATATAGTTTGACCAAAAGATCGTGCTGATCTTTGATCTCCTGGTTCTTCATCTCCAGCGCCACTTTCAGACTCATAATGTCCTCCTCTATGGGCTGGTATAACCCACACACACGAATCATCACTACAGCCAGTACAATGGAAAGGTGGGAATGTGTACTGAATGTGTACTGACGTTATAAGTGAAAGGTGGAGGTACTGGTGGATGTGTACTGACACTATAAGGGATCTCTACCTGCAGTGACAGTCTGAGCTTCTCAAGTTCTTCCTCCAGAGATTTCTTCTCCTGTTCACAGGCCATTTTCATATCTGCCAGAGCAAGTATCATTACTGCTGGATATAACATAGATTGTATATACTACATAATTACTACTGAATATATAAAATATAATATATATAGTACTATACATATATTAGTATCACTTTTATTGGAGCCTAAAGGCTAGCATTCATTATTAGTTATGTTAGTATTATTGCATTTCCATAGTACTTACTCTTGATGGACCTGTTATGCTCCTCCTCCTCCTGCTGTTTCTGCAGGAGCTCTGTCTCCTCCTGCTGCTTGTGTTTCAGCATCTCCTGAAGAACCTGCAGCTCCTTCTGCTTCTGCAACCTCAACTCCTTCAGCTGCTCCAACAAATTGTTCTCCAACTCCTCCTTCTCACACCGCAAACACTCCAATCGGGCCACAGGCCCCACTAGTGACACAGAACCACACACACACACACACAGACACACACACAGACACACACACAAAGAGAGAGATAAACATGTATAAATGTATAAGAATTTGTGGATAAAATTATTATGAGATTATTCATAATCAAACGACTACACTACACAACCACTTCTTCCTTTTATTTACATGTTATACAGATATTTACAGATATTTACATTTTATTTACCCGCGTGCGTCTCTCTTCTCCAAGGTAGCGGAGAGATATGAAAGGATAAAAGGGGAAAAGAATAAAATGCACGTCGGTTTTAATTTTGCAGCCTACCTGCGCTGAAGGCGTGGAAAACGAGCACGTGACGGAAAGGCTTCCGTACCCGATGGGTCCAAATCACATGCCCAGCAAAGTAGCCTTAAACCTGGACACACAATGGAGACCATTTGACCCTTTAAAATCATACTACAACCAGACTTCCAGGCCCAAGAGGTCACACAGTCATGCACAGCAAAGTAGCTCTGGGCCTGGGCACACTTCACGCAGTTTGACCGTTTAAATAAAAGTAGAAACAGACTTCCTGGCCCAAGAGGTCACACAGTCATGCCCAGCAAGGATGCTTTAAACGTGGGCACACTTCAGACCGTTTCACTCTTTAAATCATTCAAAGCACCACATTTCAAGGCCCAAGAGGTCACAGAATCATGCCCATCAAAGTAGCTCTGGGCCTGGGCACACTTCACGCAGTTTGACCCTTTAAATAATACTACAACCAGACACATACAGGTGCGCACATATACACAGATACACATTCTGTTTAAATTTCTTCACATCTGAAGACTAGAGTAAGCTGAGGATATAGTGTTAAACCAGGTACTACATACAGAGTATATAGTATACATACAGAGTATATAGTTTGACCAAAAGATCGTGCTGATCTTTGATCTCCTGGTTCTTCATCTCCAGCGCCACTTTCAGACTCATAAAGTCCTCCTCTATGGGCTGGTATAACACACACACGAATCATCACTACAGCCAGTACAATGGAATGGTGGGAATGTGTACTGAATGTGTACTGACGTTATAAGTGAGAGGTGGAGGTACTGGTGGATGTGTACTGACACTATAAGGGATCTCTACCTGCAGTGACAGTCTGAGCTTCTCAAGTTCTTCCTCCAGAGATTTCTTCTCCTGTTCACAGGCCATTTTCATATCTGCCAGAGCAAGTATCATTACTGCTGGATATAACACAGATTGTATATACTACATAATTACTACTGAATATATAAAATATAATATATATAGTACTATACATATATTAGTATCACTTTTATTGGAGCCTAAAGGCTAACATTCATTATTAGTTATGTTAGTATTATTGCATTTCCATAGTACTTACTCTTGATGGACCTGTTATGCTCCTCCTCCTCCTGCTGTTTCTGCAGGAGCTCTGTCTCCTCCTGCTGCTTGTGTTTCAGCATCTCCTGAAGAACCTGCAGCTCCTTCTGCTTCTGCAACCTCAACTCCTTCAGCTGCTCCAACAAACTGTTCTCCAACTCCTCATTCCTCATTCTCACACCGCAAACACTCCAATCGGGCCACAGGCCCCACTAGTGACACAGAACCACACACACACACACACACACACACACACACACACACACACACACACACACACACACACACAGAAAGAGAGAGATAAACATGTATAAATGTATAAGAATTTATGGATAAAATTGTTATGAGATTATTTATAATCAAACGACTACACTACACAACCACATCTTCCTTTTATCTACATATTATACAGATATTTACAGATATTTACATTTTATTTACCCGCGTGCGTCTCTCTTCTCCAAGGTAGCGGAGAGATATGAAAGGATAAAAGGGGAAAAGAATAAAATGCACGTCAGTTTTAAATTCGCAGGCTACCTGCGCTGAAGGCGTGGAAAACGAGCACGTGACGGAAAGGCTTCCGTACCCGATGGGTCCAAATCACATGCCCAGCAAAGTAGCCTTAAACCTGGACACACAATGGAGACCATTTGACCCTTTAAAATCATACTACAACCAGACTTCCAGGCCCAAGAGGTCACACAGCCATGCCCAGCAAAGTAGCTCTGGGCCTGGGCACACTTCACGCAGTTTGACCGTTTAAATAAAACTAGAAACAGACTTCCTGGCCCAAGCGGTCACAGTCATACCCAGCAAAGTACGTTTAAACCTGGAAACAAATCAGATCCTTTCTGTCATTCAAAGGAATGGGCCTGCAACTCACAACCACATCCCCAGTGAAGCGCACCGTCACCCAGCCACACTACCCCACCTTGCCCGTCCTGGAACAACCACACCTCCAGGGCACCACATGCCAATCTCTCATGCCCAGCAAACTGCAACCTCACGCAGCCAGGCCACACACTGTCTCTCCTTGTACAGTCCAAGGACGAACTCCTCCACAAACCTGGTGTTCACGCGCACACACGCAATTACAACGAATTGGTGGAGAACTTTGAAACAAACGTGCTGACTTTGAATACTCACATCTAGGCTGGGCCAGGTCCAAACGGCCTGCAGCTCGGTGCGCATCACCTCCATGACTGTCCCTAACGAACGCCACCTGCCACGCTTTCGGCCCGTCCCTGGCGGCATTAAAAAATCGTAGCGTGATAACGATGGTTCCGATCCGCGTGCCGCTCGAAGGCGATTACAGGGGAGATGCAGCCCTTTCCAAAGAGCCATGAACAGACTTCCTACTCCGAAGGAGACAAGAGATATTAAGCCGCAATGATGTCCGACGCGCGCATTTTCTCCGCCGCGCACCACATTTAAAAAATCTTAGCGTGAGAACGGTGGGTCCGATCCGCGTGCCGCTTAAAGGCGATTACAGGGGAGATGCAGCCCTTTCCAAAGAGGCATGAACAGACTTCCTACTCCCAAGGAGCCCAAAGATATTAAGCCGCAAATACGTCCTACGCGCGTCTTTTCTACGACGCGCACCACATTTAAAAAATCGTATCGGAAGAACGGTGGGTCCAATCCGCGTGCCGCTTAAAGGCGATTACAAGGGAGATGCAAACCTTTCCAAAGAGCCATGAAAAGACTTTCTACTCCCAAGGAGACAATAGATATTAAGCCGAAATGACGTCCGACGCGCGCATTTTCTCCGACGCGCACCACATTTAAAAAAATCATAGCGTGAAAACCGTGGGTTCGATCCGCGTGCCGCTCGAAGGCGATTACAGCGGAGATGCAGCCCTTTCCAAAGAGCCATGAAAAGACTTTCTACTCCCAAGGAGACAAGAGATATTAAGCCGCAATGACGTCCGACGCGCGCATTTTCTCCGACGCGCAACACATTTAAAAAAAATCGTAGCGTGAAAACCGTGGGTTCGATCCGCGTGCCGCTTAAAGGCGATTACAGGGGAGATGCAGCCCTTTCCAAAGAGCCATGAAAAGACTTTCTACTCCCAAGGAGACAAGAGATATTAAGCCGAAATGACGTCCGACGCGCGCATTTCCTCCGCCACGCACCACATTTAAAAAAATCATAGCGTGAAAACCGTGGGTTCGATCCGCGTGCCGCTCGAAGGCGATTACAGGGGAGATGCAGCCCTTTCCAAAGAGGCATGAACAGACTTCCTACTCCCAAGGAGCCCAAAGATATTAAGCCGCAAATACGTCCTACGCGCGTCTTTTCTACGCCGCGCACCACATTTAAAAAATCGTATCGGAAGAACGGTGGGTCCAATCCGCGTGCCGCTTAAAGGCGATTACAAGGGAGATGCAAACCTTTCCAAAGAGCCATGAAAAGACTTTCTACTCCCAAGGAGACAATAGATATTAAGCCGAAATGACGTCCGACGCGCGCATTTTCTCCGCCGCTCACCACATTTAAAAAAATCATAGCGTGAAAACCGTGGGTTCGATCCGCGTGCCGCTCGAAGGCGATTACAGCGGAGATGCAGCCCTTTCCAAAGAGCCATGAAAAGACTTTCTACTCCCAAGGAGACAAGAGATATTAAGCCGAAATGACGTCCGACGCGCGCATTTCCTCCGCCGCGCACCACATTTAAAAAAATCATAGCTTGAAAACCGTGGGTTCGATCCGCGTGCCGCTCGAAGGCGATTACAGGGGAGATGCAGCCCTTTCCAAAGAGCCATGAACAGACTTTCTACACCCAATGAGACAAGAGATATTAAGCCGCAAATACGTCCGGCGCGCGTCTTTTCTCCGCCGCGCAACACATTTAAAAAAAATCGTAGCGTGAAAAACGTGGGTTCGATCCGCGTGCCGCTCGAAGGCGATTACAGGGGAGATGCATCCCTTTCAAAAGAGCCATGAACAGACTTTCTACTCCCAAGGAGACCAGAAATATTAACATATAAAGCGTTACGCTCCAGTCGGATGAACGAGAAACGTTTGTACAATTGCAACGAATTGGAGGAGAAAGTTTAAACAAACGCGCTGACTTTGAACGCTCACATCTAGGCCGGGCCAACTCCAAATGGCGTGCAACTCGGTGCGCATCACCTCCATGACTGTCCCTAACGAACGCCACCTGCCACGCTTTCGGCCCGTCCCTGGCGGCATTAAAAAATCGTAGCGTGATAACGATGGTTCCGATGCGCGTGCCGCTCGAAGGCGATTACAGGGGAGATACAGCCCTTTCCAAAGAGCCATGAACAGACTTTCTACTCCCAAGGAGACAAGAGATATTACGCGCATTTTCTCCGACGCGCACCACGTTTAAAAAATCGTAGCGTGAGAACGGTGGGTCCGATCCGCGTGCCGCTTAAAGGCGATTACAGGGGAGATGCATCCCTTTCCAAAGAGCCATGAACAGACTTTCTACTCCCAAGGAGACCAGAGATATTAACAGATAAAGCGTTACGCTCCAGTCGGATGAGCGAGAAACGCTTGTACAATTGCAACGAATTGGAGGAGAAAGTTTAAACAAACGCGCTGACTTTGAAGGCTCACATCTAGGCCGGGCCAGGTCCAAATGGCCTGCAACTCGGCGCGCATCACCTCCATGACTGTCCCTAACGAACGCCACCTGCCACGCTTTCGGCCCGTCCCTGTCGGCATTAAAAAATCGTAGCGTGATAACGATGGTTCCGATCCGCGTGCCGCGCGAAGGCGATTACAGGGGAGATGCAGCCCTTTCCAAAGAGCCATGAACAGACTTTCTACTCCCAAGGAGCCCAAAGATATTAAGCCGCAAATACGTCCTACGCGCGTCTTTTCTACGCCGCGCACCACATTTAAAAAATCTTAGCGTGAGAACGGTGGGTCCGATCCGCGTGCCGCTTAAAGGCGATTACAAGGGAAATGCAGCCCTTTCCAAAGAGCCATGAAAAGACTTTCTACTCCCAAGGAGACAAGAGATATTAAGCCGCAATGACGTCCGACGCGCGCATTTTCTCCGCCGCGCAACACATTTTAAAAAATCATAGCGTGAAAACCGTGGGTTCGATCCGCGTGCCGCTCGAAGGCGATTACAGGGGAGATGCAGCCCTTTCCAAAGAGCCATGAACAGACTTCCTACTCCCAACGAGACAAGAGATATTAAGCCGCAATGACGTCCGACGCGCGCATTTATTGCGCCGCGCACCACATTTAAAAAATCGTAGCGTGAGAACGGTGGGTCCGATCCGCGTGCCGCTTAAAGGCGATTACAGGGGAGATGCAGCCCTTTCCAAAGAGCCATGAACAGACTTTCTACTCCCAAGGAGACAAGAGATATTAAGCCGCAATGACGTCCGACGCGCGCATTTTCTCCGCCGCGCACCACATTTAAAAAAATCATAGCGTGAAAACCGTGGGTTCCATCCGCGTGCCGCTCGAAGGCGATTACAGGGGAGATGCAGCCCTTTCCTAAGAGCCATGAACAGACTTTCTATTCCCAAGGAGACAAGAGATATTAAGCCGCAATGACGTCCGACGCGCGCATTTTCTCCGCTGCGCAGCACATTTAAAAAAATCATAGCGTGAAAACCGTGGGTTCGATCCGCGTGCCGCTCGAAGGCGATTACAGGGGAGATGCAGCCCTTTCCAATGAGCCATGAACAGACTTTCTACTCCCAAGGAGACCAGAGATATTAACAGATAAAGCGTTACGCTCTAGTCGGATGAGCGAGAAACGCTTGTACAATTGCAACGAATTGGAGGAGAAAGTTTAAACAAACGCGCTGACTTTGAACGCTCACATCTAGGCCGGGCCAGGACCAAATGGCCTGCAACTCGGCGCGCATCACCTCCATGACTGTCCCTAACGAACGCCACCTGCCACGCTTTCGGCCCGTCCCTGTCGGCATTAAAAAATCGTAGCATGATAACGATGGTTCCGATCCGCGTGCCGCGCGAAGGCGATTACAGGGGAGATGCAGCCCTTTCCAAAGAGCCATGAACAGACTTTCTACTCCCAAGGAGCCCAAAGATATTAAGCCGCAAATACGTCCTACGCGCGTCTTTTCTACGCCGCGCACCACATTTAAAAAATCGTAGCGTAAGAACGGTGGGTCCGATCCGCGTGCCGCTTAAAGGCGATTACAGGGGAGACGCAACCCTTTCCAAAGAGCCATGAAAAGACTTTCTACTCTCAAGGAGACAAGAGATATTAAGCCGAAATGACGTCCAACACGCGCATTTTCTCCGCCGCGCACCACATTTAAAAAAATCATAGCGTGAAAACCGTGGGTTCGATCCGCGTGCCGCTCGAAGGCGATTACAGGGGAGATGCAGCCCTTTCCAAAGAGGCATGAACAGACTTTCTACTCCCAAGGAGCCCAAAGATATTAAGCCACAAATACGTCCGGACCGCGACTTTTCTCCGCAGCTCACCACATTTAAAAAAATCGTAGCGAGAAAACCGTGGGTTCGATATAGTATACATACAGAGTATATAGTTTGACCAAAAGATCGTGCTGATCTTTGATCTCCTGGTTCTTCATCTCCAGCGCCACTTTCAGACTCATAATGTCCTCCTCTATGGGCTGGTATAACACACACACGAATCATCACTACAGCCAGTACAATGGAAAGGTGGGAATGTGTACTGAATGTGTACTGACGTTATAAATGAAAGGTGGAGCTACTGGTGGATGTGTACTGACACTATAAGGGATCTCTACCTGCAGTGACAGTCTGAGCTTCTCAAGTTCTTCCTCCAGAGATTTCTTCTCCTGTTCACAGGCCATTTTCATATCTGCCAGAGCATGTATCATTACTGCTGGATATAACACAGATTGTATATACTACATAATTACTACTGAATATATAAAATATAATATATATAGTACTATACATATATTAGTATCACTTTTATTGGAGCCTAAAGGCTAACATTCATTATTAGTTATGTTAGTATTATTGCATTTCCATAGTACTTACTCTTGATGGACCTGTTATGCTCCTCCTCCTCCTGCTGTTTCTGCAGGAGCTCTGTCTCCTCCTGCTGCTTGTGTTTCAGCATCTCCTGAAGAACCTGCAGCTCCTTCTGCTTCTGCAACCTCAACTCCTTCAGCTGCTCCAACAAACTGTTCTCCAACTCCTCCTTCTCACACCGCAAACACTCCAATCGGGCCACAGGCCCCACTAGTGACACAGAACCACACACAGACACAGACACACACACACACACACACACACACACACACACACACACACACACACACACACAGACACACACACACACACACACACACACACACACACAAAGAGAGAGATAAACATGTATAAATGTATAAGAATTTGTGGATAAAATTATTATGAGATTATTTATAATGAAACGACTACACTACACAACCACTTCTTCCTTTTATTTACATATTATACAGATATTTACAGATATTTACATTTTATTTACCCGCGTGCGTCTCTCTTCTCCAAGGTAGCGGAGAGATATGAAAGGATAAAAGGGGAAAAGAATAAAATGCACGTCGGTTTTAAATTCGCAGGCTACCTGCGCTGAAGGCGTGGAAAACGAGCACGTGACGGAAAGGCTTCCGTACCCGATGGGTCCAAATCACATGCCCAGCAAAGTAGCCTTAAACCTGGACACACAATGGAGACCATTTGACCCTTTAAATAATACTACAAGCAGACACATACAGGTGCGCACATATACACAGATACACATTCTGTTTAAATTTCTTCACATCTGCAGACTAGAGTAAGCTGAGGGTATAGTGTTAAACCAGGAACTACATAAACAGTATATAGTATATATACAGAGGATATAGTGTTAAACCAGGTACTACATACAGAGTATATAGTATACATACAGAGTATATAGTTTGACCAAAAGATCGTGCTGATCTTTGATCTCCTGGTTCTTCATCTCCAGCGCCACTTTCAGACTCATAAAGTCCTCCTCTATGGGCTGGTATAACACACACACGAATCATATCTACAGCCAGTACAATGGAAAGGTGGGAATGTGTACTGAATGTGTACTGACGTTATAAGTGAAAGGTGGAGGTACTGGTGGATGTGTACTGACACTATAAGGGATCTCTACCTGCAGTGACAGTCTGAGCTTCTCAAGTTCTTCCTCCAGAGATTTCTTCTCCTGTTCACAGGCCATTTTCATATCTGCCAGAGCAAGTATCATTACTGCTGGATATAACACAGATTGTATATACTACATAATTACTACTGAATATATAAAATATAATATATATAGTACTATACATATATTAGTATCACTTTTATTGGAGCCTAAAGGCTAACATTCATTATTAGTTATGTTAGTATTATTGCATTTCCATAGTACTTACTCTTGATGGACCTGTTATGCTCCTCCTCCTCCTGCTGTTTCTGCAGGAGCTCTGTCTCCTCTTGCTGCTTGTGTTTCAGCATCTCCTGAAGAACCTGCAGCTCCTTCTGCTTCTGCAACCTCAACTCCTTCAGCTGCTCCAACAAATTGTTCTCCAACTCCTCCTTCTCACACCGCAAACACTCCAATCGGGCCACAGGCCCCACTAGTGACACAGAACCACACACACACACACAGAGAGAGAGATAAACATGTATAAATGTATAAGAATTTGTGGATAAAATTATTATGAGATTATTTATAATCAAACGACTACACTACACAACCACTTCTTCCTTTTATTTACATATTATACAGATATTTACAGATATTTACATTTTATTTACCCGCGTGCGTCTCTCTTCTCCAAGGTAGCGGAGAGATATGAAAGGATAAAAGGGGAAAAGAATAAAATGCACGTCGGTTTTAAATTCGCAGGCTACCTGCGCTGAAGGCGTATAAAACGAGCACTTGAGGGAAAGGCTTCCGTACCCGATGGGTCCAAATCACATGCCCAGCAAACTAGCCTTAAACCTGGACACACAATGGAGACCATTTGACCCTTTAAAATCATACTAAAACCAGACTTCCAGGCCCAAGAGGTCACACAGTCATGCCCAGCAAAGTAGCTCTGGGCCTGGGCACACTTCACGCAGTTTGACCGTTTAAATAAAACTAGAAACAGACTTCCTGGCCCAAGAGGTCACAGAGTCATGCCTGGGTCTGGGCACACTTCACGCAGTTTGACCCTTTAAATAATACTACAACCAGACACATACAGGTGCGCACATATACACAGATACACATTCTGTTTAATTTCTTCACATCTGCAGACTAGAGTAAGCTGAGGGTATAGTGTTAAACCAGGTACTACATAAACAGTATATAATATATATACAGAGGACATAATGTTAAACCAGGTACTACATACAGAGTATATAGTTTTACCAAAAGATCGTGCTGATCTTTGATCTCCTGGTTCTTCATCTCCAGCACCACTTTCAGACTCATGTCCTCCTCTATGGGCTGGTATAACACACACACACACACACACACACACACAAATTAGCAAGCCATATAGTGTAGAAATAGATAGATGTTATTCAGGGACCTCATTTATAAAACTTTGTGGATTCCAAAGTGAAAGTGTGTGTATTCTGCACAAATAACAGGAAATGGCATATACCCCCCAAAAACTTAGATTTCTAAAGCCTCGAGTATGAATTATTGGGAGATAGAGGCGACAATGCAGGCTAAAGACAAAAAAGGAATTTTAACCACAGGTATGAGTGGCAGCACCAGCAACCGCAGGTGTGAGTGGCATTATATTTACATTTACCCTCCACATCCTTTGTGTCTGTGTATTCGTCCTCGATGCGTCCAGCACACCATCTCCAGAAACGCCTCATTTTTCCTCTGTCTTCTTCAGTGTCTTTCCACAGACTGATCTGTAAAGGTGTTCATGGGATTCCCCTCACGTGTGACATCGGGCCACAGGACATATGGGGTTCTAAAGTTCCAAGAGCGTAGATGAGTTGTTTTTCTTTGAATTTCCTAATTTCATTGCTGCCATAGCAGCAACTGGCAATGCAAACAGACGTGTCATTAATGCAGTGACTCTACCTCAACCTGGATTGATCAACCATGTACGGCTCACCGGAGACTGTGATACGTATAACATCCCAAAGTGTACTTAATTCTGAGCAAAATCTAACTAGCCTCATTACTGCTGAACTATGAGGGGCCATTTAGGGAGAAATCAGGGAAACACTACTTGTACATACATATGAAACATTTTCACATAAATAGCCTACTACTTACATTTGTGTATAATAATTTAAACTCGCATATACACGCACTTGCCCACTCAATCTCTGGTGCGTAAACAAAGAGTTGCACTATGCTTATGTTGGTATGGGGGTGTCTGTGTGTATATAACAATTTTCAGTGCGCCCGGAAGTCATTTCATTGTCATTTCAAGGCAGATATTTAACATGTGTACAGTGCGTATAATAGACAGAGGAAGACTGTTGAACTATTAATATTAGGACGGTTATTGACATCTGTGTAATGAGTAGTGCTTCTCTTAATGACAACTGTAACTGTTTTCCCATATAGAATTGTGTGCCTTATATTGTTTGGAGGAACTTTTTCTTCTCATTTAGAAATATGTGGACTAAGTGCTCAGATTGTCTTATTACTTATTATGCTCAGTCTCACCATTTTTGGCAGATTTCACCACGTTATTACGAACGTGGATACGTTATCTTATAATTATAAGCAGTGTGAGATGTGAAGCTAAGCGGAGCACATGTGCAGAATTTCTAACAATAGCCTGTTTTGTATAGCCTGGCTAACTGACCAATCAGTGAAATTAAATGTGGTTGCTGAGCCTGTTGCAGCTGGGTCAATTTAATTTGATTTCATTGTGTTTAATTTTAAACTCAGCTGCGTGCCATGAGACACAAGTTAATCTGAGCATTTTTTGTTCTAACGCCGACTTAACCTAGCCATGTTTTACAGTTATCTTGAAATAATTGAGGTTCATCGCTAGAGGGTGCTGTTCATCTTTTTTTTTCTTTTTTTTCTATTATTGATCAGGAAAAAACGATAAAATAGAGAATTTGTGGATAAAATTATTATGAGATTATTTATAATGAAACGACTACACTACACAACCACTTCTTCCTTTTATTTACATATTATACAGATATTTAGAGATATTTACATTTTATTTACCCGCGTGCGTCTCTCTTCTCCAAGGTAGCGGAGAGATATGAAAGGATAAAAGGGGAAAAGAATAAAATGCACGTCGGTTTTAAATTCGCAGGCTACCTGCGCTGAAGGCGTGGAAAACGAGCACGTGACGGAAAGGCTTCCGTACCCGATGGGTCCAAATCACATGCCCAGCAAAGTAGCCTTAAACCTGGACACACAATGGAGACCATTTGACCCTTTAAAATCATACTACAACCAGACTTCCAGGCCCAAGAGGTCACACAGTCATGCCCAGCAAAGTAGCTCTGGGCCTGGGCACACTTCACGCAGTTTGACCCTTTAAATAATACTACAACCAGACACATACAGGTGGGCACATATACACAGATACACATTCTGTTTAATTTCTTCACATCTGCAGACTAGAGTAAGCTGAGGGTATAGTGTTCAACCAGGTACTACATAAACAGTATATAGTATATATACAGAGGATATAGTGTTAAACCAGGTACTACATACAGAGTATATAGTATACATACAGAGTATATAGTTTGACCAAAAGATCGTGCTGATCTTTGATCTCCTGGTTCTTCATCTCCAGCGCCACTTTCAGACTCATAATGTCCTCCTCTATGGGCTGGTATAACCCACACACACGAATCATCACTACAGCCAGTACAATGGAAAGGTGGGAATGTGTACTGAATGTGTACTGACTTTATAAGTGAAAGGTGGAGGTACTGGTGGATGTGTACTGACACTAGAAGGGATCTCTACCTGCAGTGACAGTCTGAGCTTCTCAAGTTCTTCCTCCAGAGATTTCTTCTCCTGTTCACAGGCCATTTTCATATCTGCCAGAGCAAGTATCATTACTGCTGGATATAACATAGATTGTATATACTACATAATTACTACTGAATATATAAAATATAATATATATAGTACTATACATATATTAGTATCACTTTTATTGGAGCCTAAAGGCTAGCATTCATTATTAGTTATGTTAGTATTATTGCATTTCCATAGTACTTACTCTTGATGGACCTGTTATGCTCCTCCTCCTCCTGCTGTTTCTGCAGGAGCTCTGTCTCCTCCTGCTGCTTGTGTTTCAGCATCTCCTGAAGAACCTGCAGCTCCTTCTGCTTCTGCAACCTCAACTCCTTCAGCTGCTCCAACAAACTGTTCTCCAACTCCTCCTTCTCACACCGCAAACACTCCAATCGGGCCACAGGCCCCACTAGTGACACAGAACCACACACACACACAGACACAGACAAACACACACACACAGACACACACACACACACACACACACACACACACACACACAGAGAGAGATAAACATGTATAAATGTATAAGAATTTGTGGATAAAATTATTATGAGATTATTTATAATGAAACGACTACACTACACAGCCACTTCTTCCTTTTATTTACATATTATACAGATATTTACAGATATTTACATTTTATTTACCCGCGTGCGTCTCTCTTCTCCAACATAGCGGAGAGATATGAAAGGATAAAAGGGGAAAAGAATAAAATGCACGTCGGTTTTAAATTCGCAGGCTACCTGCGCTGAAGGCGTGGAAAACGAGCACGTGACGGAAAGGCTTCCGTACCCGATGGGTCCAAATCACATGCCCAGCAAAGTAGCCTTAAACCTGGACACACAATGGAGACCATTTGACCCTTTAAATAATACTACAACCAGACACATACAGGTGCGCACATATACACAGATACACATTCTGTTTAAATTTCTTCACATCTGCAGACTAGAGTAAGCTGAGGGTATAGTGTTAAACCAGGAACTACATAAACAGTATATAGTATATATACAGAGGATATAATGTTAAACCAGGTACTACATACAGAGTATATAGTTTGACCAAAAGTTCGTGCTGATCTTTGATCTCCTGGTTCTTCATCTCCAGCGCCACTTTCAGACTCAATGTCCTCCTCTATGGGCTGGTATAACCCACACATACGAATCATCACTACAGCCAGTACAATGGAAAGGTGGGAATGTGTACTGAATGTGTACTGACGTTATAAGTGAAAGGTGGAGCTACTGGTGGATGTGTACTGACACTATAAGGGATCTCTACCTGCAGTGACAGTCTGAGCTTCTCAAGTTCTTCCTCCAGAGATTTCTTCTCCTGTTCACAGGCCATTTTCATATCTGCCAGAGCAAGTATCATTACTGCTGGATATAACATGGATTGTATATACTACATAATTACTACTGAATATATAAAATATAATATATATAGTACTATACATATATTAGTATCACTTTTATTGGAGCCTAAAGGCTAACATTCATTATTAGTTATGTTAGTATTATTGCATTTCCATAGTACTTACTCTTGATGGACCTGTTATGCTCCTCCTCCTCCTGCTGTTTCTGCAGGAGCTCTGTCTCCTCCTGCTGCTTGTGTTTCAGCATCTCCTGAAGAACCTGCAGCTCCTTCTGCTTCTGCAACCTCAACTCCTTCAGCTGCTCCAACAAACTGTTCTCCAACTCCTCCTTCTCACACCGCAAACACTCCAATCGGGCCACAGGCCCCACTAGTGACACAGAACCACACACACACACACACACACACAAAGAGAGAGATAAACATGTATAAATGTATAAGAATTTGTGGATAAAATTATTATGAGATTATTTATAATCAAACGACTACACTACACAACCACATCTTCCTTTTATTTACATATTATACAGATATTTAGAGATATTTACATTTTATTTACCCGCGTGCGTCTCTCTTCTCCAAGGTAGCGGAGAGATATGAAAGGATAAAAGGGGAAAAGAATAAAATGCACGTCGGTTTTAAATTCGCAGGCTACCTGCGCTGAAGGCGTGGAAAACGAGCACGTGACGGAAAGGCTTCCGTACCCGATGGGTCCAAATCACATGCCCAGCAAAGTAGCCTTAAACCTGGACACGCAATGGAGAGCATTTGACCCTTTAAAATCATACTACAACCAGACTTCCAGGCCCAAGAGGTCACACAGCCATGCCCAGCAAAGTAGCTCTGGGCCTGGGCACACTTCACGCAGTTTGACCGTTTAAATAAAACTAGAAACAGACTTCCTGGCCCAAGAGGTCACAGTCATACCCAGCAAAGTACGTTTAAACCTGGAAACAAATCAGATCCTTTCTGTCATTCAAAGGAATGGGCCTGCAACTCACAACCACATCCCCAGTGAAGCGCACCGTCACCCAGCCACACTACCCCACCTTGCCCGTCCTGGAACAACCACACCTCCAGGGCACCACATGCCAATCTCTCATGCCCAGCAAACTGCAACCTCACGCAGCCAGGCCACATACTGTCTCCCCTTGTACAGTCCAAGGACGAACTCCTCCACAAACCTGGTGTTCACGCGCACACACGCAATTACAACGAATTGGTGGAGAACTTTGAAACAAACGTGCTGACTTTGAATACTCACATCTAGGCTGGGCCAGGTCCAAATGGCCTGCAGCTCGGTGCGCATTAACTGCTTGACTGTCCGTCACGAACGCCACCTGCCAAGCGTTCGTTCCGTCCCTGGCGGATTTTAAAAAATCGTAGCGTGAGAACGATGGGTCCGATCCGCGTGCCGCTTAAAGGCGATTACAGGGGAGATGCAACCCTTTCCAAAGAACCATGAAAAGACTTTCTACTCCCAAGGAAACGAGATATTAAGCCGCAATGACATCCGACGCGCGCATTTGCTCCGCCGCGCACCACATTTAAAAAAATCATAGCGTGAAAACCGTGGGTTCGATCCGCGTGCCGCTCGAAGGCGATTACAGGGGAGATGCAGCCCTTTCCAAAGAGCCATGAAAAGACTTTCTACTCCCAAGGAGACAGGAGATATTAAGCCGAAATGACGTCCGACGCGCGCATTTCCTCCGCCGCGCACCACCTTTAAAAAAATCATAGCGTGAAAACCGTGGGTTCGATCCGAGTGCCGCTCGAAGGCGATTACAGGGGAGATGCAGCCCTTTCCAAAGAGGCATGAACAGACTTCCTACTCCCAAGGAGCCCAAAGATATTAAGCCGCAAATACGTCCTACGCGCGTCTTTTCTACGCCGCGCACCACATTTAAAAAATCGTATCGGAAGAAGGGTGGGTCCAATCCGCGTGCCGCTTAAAGGCGATTACAAGGGAGATGCAAACCTTTCCAAAGAGCCATGAAAAGACTTTCTACTCCCAAGGAGACAATAGATATTAAGCCGAAATGATGTCCGACGCGCGCATTTTCTCCGCCGCGCACCACATTTAAAAAAATCATAGCGTGAAAACCGTGGGTTCGATCCGCGTGCCGCTCGAAGGCGATTACAGCGGAGATGCAGCCCTTTCCAAAGAGCCATGAAAAGACTTTCTACTCCCAAGGAGACAAGAGATATTAAGCCGAAATGACGTCCGACGCGCGCATTTCCTCCGCCGCGCACCACATTTAAAAAAATCATAGCGTGAAAACCGTGGGTTCGATCCGCGTGCCGCTCGAAGGCGATTACAGGGGAGATGCAGCCCTTTCCAAAGAGCCATGAACAGACTTTCTACACCCAATGAGACAAGAGATATTAAGCCGCAAATACGTCCGGCGCGCGTCTTTTCTCCGCCGCGCAACACATTTAAAAAAAATCGTAGCGTGAAAAACGTGGGTTCGATCCGCGTGCCGCTCGAAGGTGATTACAGGGGAGATGCAGCCCTTTCCAAAGAGCCATGAACAGACTTTCTACTCCCAAGGAGACCAGAAATATTAACATATAAAGCGTTACGCTCCAGTCGGATGAACGAGAAACGCTTGTACAATTGCAACGAATTGGAGGAGAAAGTTTAAACAAACGCGCTGACTTTGAACGCTCACATCTAGGCCGGGCCAACTCCAAATGGCGTGCAACTCGGTGCGCATCACCTCCATGACTGTCCCTAACGAACGCCACCTGCCACGCTTTCGGCCCGTCCCTGGCGGCATTAAAAAATCGTAGCGTGATAACGATGGTTCCGATGCGCGTGCCGCTCGAAGGCGATTACAGGGGAGATACAGCCCTTTCCAAAGAGCCATGAACAGACTTTCTACTCCCAAGGAGACAAGAGATATTACGCGCATTTTCTCCGACGCGCACCACGTTTAAAAAATCGTAGCGTGACAACGGTGGGTCCGATCCGCGTGCCGCTTAAAGGCGATTACAGGGGAGATGCATCCCTTTCCAAATAGCCATGAACAGACTTTCTACTCCCAAGGAGACCAGAGATATTAACAGATAAAGCGTTCCGCTCCAGTCGGATGAGCGAGAAACGCTTGTACAATTGCAACGAATTGGAGGAGAAAGTTTAAACAAACGCGCTGACTTTGAAGGCTCACATCTAGGCCGGGCCAGGTCCAAATGGCCTGCAACTCGGTCCGCATCACGTCCATGACTTTTCCTAACGAACGCCACCTGCCAAGCTTTCGGCCCGTCCCTGTCGGCATTAAAAAATCGTAGCGTGATAACGATGGTTCCGATCCGCGTGCCGCGCGAAGGCGATTACAGGGGAGATGCAACCCTTTCCAAAGAACCATGAAAAGACTTTCTACTCCCAAGGAGACAAGAGATATTAAGCCGCAATGACGTCCGACGTGCGCATTTTCTCCGCCGCGCAGCACATTTAAAAAAATCATAGCGTGAAAACCGTGGGTTCGATCCACGTGCCGCTCGAAGGCGATTACAGGGGAGATGCAGCCCTTTCCAAAGAGGCATGAACAGACTTCCTACTCCCAAGGAGCCCAAAGATATTAAGCCGCAAATACGTCCTACGCGCGTCTTTTCTACGCCGCGCACCACATTTAAAAAATCGTATCGGAAGAACGGTGGGTCCAATCCGCGTGCCGCTTAAAGGCGATTACAAGGGAGATGCAAACCTTTCCAAAGAGCCATGAAAAGACTTTCTACTCCCAAGGAGACAAGAGATATTAAGCCGAAATGACGTCCGACGCGCGCATTTCCTCCGCCGCGCACCACATTTAAAAAAATCATAGCGTGAAAACCGTGGGTTCGATCCGCGTGCCGCTCGAAGGCGATTACAGCGGAGATGCAGCCCTTTCCAAAGAGCCATGAAAAGACTTTCTACTCCCAAGGAGACAAGAGATATTAAGCCGAAATGACGTCCAACGCGCGCATTTCCTCCGCCGCGCACCACATTTAAAAAAATCATAGCGTGAAAACAGTGGGTTCGATCCGCGTGCCGCTCGAAGGCGATTACAGGGGAGATGCAGCCCTTTCCAAAGAGCCATGAACAGACTTTCTACTCCCAAGGAGACCAGAAATATTAACTTATAAAGCGTTACGCTCCAGTCGGATGAACGAGAAACGCTTGTACAATTGCAACGAATTGGAGGAGAAAGTTTAAACAAACGCGCTGACTTTGAACGCTCACATCTAGGCCGGGCCAACTCCAAATGGCGTGCAACTCGGTGTGCATCACCTCCATGACTGTCCCTAACGAACGCCACCTGCCACGCTTTCGGCCTATCCCTGGCGGCATTAAAAAATCGTAGCGTGATAACGATGGTTCCGATGCGCGTGCCGCTCGAAGGCGATTACAGGGGAGATACAGCCCTTTCCAAAGAGCCATGAACAGACTTTCTACTCCCAAGGAGACAAGAGATATTACGCGCATTTTCTCCGACGCGCACCACGTTTAAAAAATCGTAGCGTGAGAACGGTGGGTCCGATCCGCGTGCCGCTTAAAGGCGATTACAGGGGAGATGCAACCCTTTCCAAAGAGGCATGAACAGACTTCCTACTCCCAAGGAGACAAGAGATATTAAGCCGCAATGACGTCCGACGCGCGCATTTTCTCCGCCGCGCAGCACATTTAAAAAAATCATAGCGTGAAAACCGTGGGTTCGATCCGCGTGCCGCTCGAAGTCGATTACAGGGGAGATGGAGCCCTTTCCAAAGAGGCATGAACAGACTTCCTACTCCCAAGGAGCCCAAAGATATTAAGCCGCAAATACGTCCTACGCGCGTCTTTTCTACGCCGCGCACCACATTTAAAAAATCGTAGCGTAAGAACGGTGGGTCCGATCCGCGTGCCGCTTAAAGGCGATTACAGGGGAGATGCAAACCTTTCCAAAGAGCCATGAAAAGACTTTCTACTCCCAAGGAGACAAGAGATATTAAGCCGCAATGACGTCCGACGCGCGCATTTTCTCCGACGCGCAACACATTTAAAAAAATCGTAGCGTGAAAACCGTGGGTTCGATCCGCGTGCCGCTTAAAGCCGATTACAGGGGAGATGCAGCCCTTTCCAAAGAGCCATGAAAAGACTTTCTACTCCCAAGGAGACAAGAGATATTAAGCCGAAATGACGTCCGACGCGCGCATTTCCTCCGCCGCGCACCACATTTAAAAAAATCATAGCGTGAAAACCGTGGGTTCGATCCGCGTGCCGCTCGAAGGCGATTACAGGGGAGATGCAGCCCTTTCCAAAGAGGCATGAACAGACTTCCTACTCCCAAGGAGCCCAAAGATATTAAGCCGCAAATACGTCCTACGCGCGTCTTTTCTACGCCGAGCACCACATTTAAAAAATCGTATCGGAAGAACGGTGGGTCCAATCCGCGTGCCGCTTAAAGGCGATTACAAGGGAGATGCAAACCTTTCCAAAGAGCCATGAAAAGACTTTCTACTCCCAAGGAGACAATAGATATTAAGCCGAAATGACGTCCGACGCGCGCATTTTCTCCGCCGCGCACCACATTTAAAAAAATCATAGCGTGAAAACCGTGGGTTCGATCCGCGTGCCGCTCGAAGGCGATTACAGCGGAGATGCAGCCCTTTCCAAAGAGCCATGAAAAGACTTTCTACTCCCAAGGAGACAAGAGATATTAAGCCGAAATGACGTCCGACGCGCGCATTTCCTCCGCCGCGCACCACATTTAAAAAAATCATAGCGTGAAAACCGTGGGTTCGATCCGCGTGCCGCTCGAAGGCGATTACAGGGGAGATGCAGCCCTTTCCAAAGAGCCATGAACAGACTTTCTACACCCAATGAGACAAGAGATATTAAGCCGCAAATAAGTCCTACGCGCGTCTTTTCTACGCCTCGCACCACATTTAAAAAATCGTAGCGTAAGAACGGTGGGTCCGATCCGCGTGCCGCTTAAAGGCGATTACAGGGGAGATGCAGCCCTTTCCAAAGAGCCATGAACAGACTTTCTACACCCAATGAGACAAGAGATATTAAGCCGCAAATACGTCCGGCGCGAGTCTTTTCTCTGCCGCGCAACACATTTAAAAAAAATCGTAGCGTGAAAAACGTGGGTTCGATCCGCGTGCCGCTCGAAGGCGAATACAGGGGAGATGCATCCCTTTCAAAAGAGCCATGAACAGACTTTCTACTCCCAAGGAGACCAGAAATATTAACATATAAAGCGTTACGCTCCAGTCGGATGAACGAGAAACGCTTGTACAATTGCAACGAATTGGAGGAGAAAGTTTAAACAAACGCGCTGACTTTGAAGGCTCACATCTAGGCCGGGCCAACTCCAAATGGCGTGCAACTCGGTGCGCATCACCTCCATGACTGTCCCTAACGAACGCCACCTGCCACGCTTTCGGCCCGTCCCTGGCGGCATTAAAAAATCGTAGCGTGATAACGATGGTTCTGATGCGCGTGCCGCTCGAAGGCGATTACAGGGGAGATACAGCCCTTTCCAAAGAGCCATGAACAGACTTTCTACTCCCAAGGAGACAAGAGATATTACGCGCATTTTCTCCGACGCGCACCACGTTTAAAAAATCGTAGCGTGAGAACGGTGGGTCCGATCCGCGTGCCGCTTAAAGGCGATTACAGGGGAGATGCATCCCTTTCCAAAGAGCCATGAACAGACTTTCTACTCCCAAGGAGACCAGAGATATTAACAGATAAAGCGTTACGCTCCAGTCGGATGAGCGAGAAACGCTTGTACAATTGCAACGAATTGGAGGAGAAAGTTTAAACAAACGCGCTGACTTTGAAGGCTCACATCTAGGCCGGGCCAGGTCCAAATGGCCTGCAACTCGGTCCGCATCACGTCCATGACTTTTCCTAACGAACGCCATCTGCCAAGCTTTCGGCCCGTCCCTGTCGGCATTAAAAAATCGTAGCGTGATAAGGATGGTTCCGATCCGCGTGCCGCGCGAAGGCGATTACAGGGGAGATGCAGCCCTTTCCAAAGAACCATGAAAAGACTTTCTACTCCCAAGGAGACAAGAGATATTAAGCCGCAATGACGTCCGACGCGCGCATTTTCTCCGCCGCGCAGCACATTTTAAAAAATCATAGCGTGAAAACCGTGGGTTCGATCCACGTGCCGCTCGAAGGCGATTACAAGGGAGATGCAAACCTTTCCAAAGAGCCATGAAAAGACTTTCTACTCCCAAGGAGACAATAGATATTAAGCCGAAATGACGTCCGACGCGCGCATTTTCTCCGACGCGCACCACATTTCAAAAAATCATAGCGTGAAAACCGTGGGTTCGATCCGCGTGCCGCTCGAAGGCGATTACAGCGGAGATGCAGCCCTTTCCAAAGAGCCATGAAAAGACTTTCTACTCCCAAGGAGACAAGAGATATTAAGCCGCAATGACGTCCGACGCGCGCATTTTCTCCGACGCGCAACACATTTAAAAAAATCATAGCGTGAAAACCGTGGGTTCGATCCGCGTGCCGCTCGAAGGCGATTACAGGGGAGATGCAGCCCTTTCCAAAGAGGCATGAACAGACTTCCTACTCCCAAGGAGCCCAAAGATATTAAGCCGCAAATACGTCCTACGCGCGTCTTTTCTACGCCGCGCAACACATTTAAAAAAAATCGTAGCGTGAAAACCGTGGGTTCGATCCGCGTGCCGCTCGAAGGCGATTACAGGGGAGATGCAGCCCTTTCCAAAGAGCCATGAACAGACTTTCTACTCCCAATGAGACAAGAGATATCAAGCCGCAAATACGTCCGGCGCGCGTCTATTCTCCGCCGCGCAACACATTTAAAAAAAATCGTAGCGTGAAAACCGTGGGTTCGATCCGCGTGCCGCTTAAAGGCGATTACAGGGGAGATGCAGCCCTTTCCAAAGAGCCATGAAAAGACTTTCTACTCCCAAGGAGACAAGAGATATTAAGCCGAAATGACGTCCGACGCGCGCATTTCCTCCGCCGCGCACCACATTTAAAAAAATCATAGCGTGAAAACCGTGGGTTCGATCCGCGTGCCGCTCGAAGGCGATTACAGGGGAGATGCAGCCCTTTCCAAAGAGGCATGAACAGACTTCCTACTCCCAAGGAGCCCAAAGATATTAAGCCGCAAATACGTCCTACGCGCGTCTTTTCTACGCCGCGCACCACATTTAAAAAATCGTATCGGAAGAACGGTGGGTCCAATCCGCGTGCCGCTTAAAGGCGATTACAAGGGAGATGCAAACCTTTCCAAAGAGCCATGAAAAGACTTTCTACTCCCAAGGAGACAATAGATATTAAGCCGAAATGACGTCCGACGCGCGCATTTTCTCCGCCGCTCACCACATTTAAAAAAATCATAGCGTGAAAACCGTGGGTTCGATCCGCGTGCCGCTCGAAGGCGATTACAGCGGAGATGCAGCCCTTTCCAAAGAGCCATGAAAAGACTTTCTACTCCCAAGGAGACAAGAGATATTAAGCCGAAATGACGTCCGACGCGCGCATTTCCTCCGCCGCGCACCACATTTAAAAAAATCATAGCTTGAAAACCGTGGGTTCGATCCGCGTGCCGCTCGAAGGCGATTACAGGGGAGATGCAGCCCTTTCCAAAGAGCCATGAACAGACTTTCTACACCCAATGAGACAAGAGATATTAAGCCGCAAATACGTCCGGCGCGCGTCTTTTCTCTGCCGCGCAACACATTTAAAAAAAATCGTAGCGTGAAAAACGTGGGTTCGATCCGCGTGCCGCTCGAAGGCGATTACAGGGGAGATGCATCCCTTTCAAAAGAGCCATGAACAGACTTTCTACTCCCAAGGAGACCAGAAATATTAACATATAAAGCGTTACGCTCCAGTCGGATGAACGAGAAACGCTTGTACAATTGCAACGAATTGGAGGAGAAAGTTTAAACAAACGCGCTGACTTTGAACGCTCACATCTAGGCCGGGCCAACTCCAAATGGCGTGCAACTCGGTGCGCATCAACTCCATGACTGTCCCTAACGAACGCCACCTGCCACGCTTTCGGCCCGTCCCTGGCGGCATTAAAAAATCGTAGCGTGATAACGATGGTTCCGATGCGCGTGCCGCTCGAAGGCGATTACAGGGGAGATACAGCCCTTTCCAAAGAGCCATGAACAGACTTTCTACTCCCAAGGAGACAAGAGATATTACGCGCATTTTCTCCGACGCGCACCACGTTTAAAAAATCGTAGCGTGAGAACGGTGGGTCCGATCCGCGTGCCGCTTAAAGGCGATTACAGGGGAGATGCATCCCTTTCCAAAGAGCCATGAACAGACTTTCTACTCCCAAGGAGACCAGAGATATTAACAGATAAAGCGTTACGCTCCAGTCGGATGAGCGAGAAACGCTTGTACAATTGCAAAGAATTGGAGGAGAAAGTTTAAACAAACGCGCTGACTTTGAAGGCTCACATCTAGGCCGGGCCAGGTCCAAATGGCCTGCAACTCGGTCCGCATCACGTCCATGACTTTTCCTAACGAACGCCACCTGCCAAGCTTTCGGCCCGTCCCTGTCGGCATTAAAAAATCGTAGCGTGATAAGGATGGTTCCGATCCGCGTGCCGCGCGAAGGCGATTACAGGGGAGATGCAGCCCTTTCCAAAGAACCATGAAAAGACTTTCTACTCCCAAGGAGACAAGAGATATTAAGCCGCAATGACGTCCGACGCGCGCATTTTCTCCGCCGCGCAGCACATTTAAAAAAATCATAGCGTGAAAACCGTGGGTTCGATCCACGTGCCGCTCGAAGGCGATTACAGGGGAGATGCAGCCCTTTCCAAAGAGGCATGAACAGACTTCCTACTCCCAAGGAGCCCAAAGATATTAAGCCGCAAATACGTCCTACGCGCGTCTTTTCTACGCCGCGCACCACATTTAAAAAATCGTATCGGAAGAACGGTGGGTCCAATCCGCGTGCCGCTTAAAGGCGATTACAAGGGAGATGCAAACCTTTCCAAAGAGCCATGAAAAGACTTTCTACTCCCAAGGAGACAATAGATATTAAGCCGAAATGACGTCCGACGCGCGCATTTTCTCCGCCGCGCACCACATTTAAAAAAATCATAGCGTGAAAACCGTGGGTTCGATCCGCGTGCCGCTCGAAGGCGATTACAGCGGAGATGCAGCCCTTTCCAAAGAGCCATGAAAAGACTTTCTACTCCCAAGGAGACAAGAGATATTAAGCCGAAATGACGTCCGACGCGCGCATTTCCTCCGCCGCGCACCACATTTAAAAAAATCATAGCGTGAAAACCGTGGGTTCGATCCGCGTGCCGCTCGAAGGCGATTACAGGGGAGATGCAGCCCTTTCCAAAGAGCCATGAACAGACTTTCTACACCCAATGAGACAAGAGATATTAAGCCGAAATAACGTCCGACGCGCGCATTTCCTCCGCCGCGCACCACATTTAAAAAAATCATAGCGTGAAAACCGTGGGTTCGATCCGCGTGCCGCTCGAAGGCGATTACAGGGGAGATGCAGCCCTTTCCAAAGAGGCATGAACAGACTTCCTACTCCCAAGGAGCCCAAAGATATTAAGCCGCAAATACGTCCTACGCGCGTCTTTTCTACGCCGCGCACCACATTTAAAAAATCGTATCGGAAGAACGGTGGGTCCAATCCGCGTGCCGCTTAAAGGCGATTACAAGGGAGATGCAAACCTTTCCAAAGAGCCATGAAAAGACTTTCTACTCCCAAGGAGACAATACATATTAAGCCGAAATGACGTCCGACGCGCGCATTTTCTCCGCCGCGGACCACATTTAAAAAAATCATAGCGTGAAAACCGTGGGTTCGATCCGCGTGCCGCTCGAAGGCGATTACAGCGGAG
Organism: Electrophorus electricus; assembly: GCF_041902795.1. Lineage (NCBI taxonomy): Eukaryota > Metazoa > Chordata > Actinopteri > Gymnotiformes > Gymnotidae > Electrophorus > Electrophorus electricus. The sequence continues at coordinate 31,466,636 of NC_137505.1, read as the reverse complement.
ATGCAGCCCTTTCCAAAGAGCCATGAAAAGACTTTCTACTCCCAAGGAGACAAGAGATATTAAGCCGAAATGACGTCCGAAGCGCGCATTTCCTCCGCCGCGCACCACATTTAAAAAAAATCATAGCGTGAAAACCGTGGGTTCGATCCGCGTGCCGCTCGAAGGCGATTACAGGGGAGATGCAGCCCTTTCCAAAGAGCCATGAACAGACTTTCTACACCCAATGAGACAAGAGATATTAAGCCGCAAATACGTCCGGCGCGCGTCTTTTCTCCGCCGCGCAACACATTTAAAAAAAATCGTAGCGTGAAAACCGTGGGTTCGATCCGCGTGCCGCTCGAAGGCGATTACAGGGGAGATGCAGCCCTTTCCAAAGAGCCATGAACAGACTTTCTACTCCCAATGAGACAAGAGATATCAAGCCGCAAATACGTCCGGCGCGCGTCTATTCTCCGCCGCGCAACACATTTAAAAAAAATCGTAGCGTGAAAACCGTGGGTTCGATCCGCGTGCCGCTTAAAGGCGATTACAGGGGAGATGCAGCCCTTTCCAAAGAGCCATGAAAAGACTTTCTACTCCCAAGGAGACAAGAGATATTAAGCCGAAATGACGTCCGACGCGCGCATTTCCTCCGCCGCGCACCACATTTAAAAAAATCATAGCGTGAAAACCGTGGGTTCGATCCGCGTGCCGCTCGAAGGCGATTACAGGGGAGATGCAGCCCTTTCCAAAGAGGCATGAACAGACTTCCTACTCCCAAGGAGCCCAAAGATATTAAGCCGCAAATACGTCCTACGCGCGTCTTTTCTACGCCGCGCACCACATTTAAAAAATCGTATCGGAAGAACGGTGGGTCCAATCCGCGTGCCGCTTAAAGGCGATTACAAGGGAGATGCAAACCTTTCCAAAGAGCCATGAAAAGACTTTCTACTCCCAAGGAGACAATAGATATTAAGCCGAAATGACGTCCGACGCGCGCATTTTCTCCGCCGCTCACCACATTTAAAAAAATCATAGCGTGAAAACCGTGGGTTCGATCCGCGTGCCGCTCGAAGGCGATTACAGCGGAGATGCAGCCCTTTCCAAAGAGCCATGAAAAGACTTTCTACTCCCAAGGAGACAAGAGATATTAAGCCGAAATGACGTCCGACGCGCGCATTTCCTCCGCCGCGCACCACATTTAAAAAAATCATAGCTTGAAAACCGTGGGTTCGATCCGCGTGCCGCTCGAAGGCGATTACAGGGGAGATGCAGCCCTTTCCAAAGAGCCATGAACAGACTTTCTACACCCAATGAGACAAGAGATATTAAGCCGCAAATACGTCCGGCGCGCGTCTTTTCTCTGCCGCGCAACACATTTAAAAAAAATCGTAGCGTGAAAAACGTGGGTTCGATCCGCGTGCCGCTCGAAGGCGATTACAGGGGAGATGCATCCCTTTCAAAAGAGCCATGAACAGACTTTCTACTCCCAAGGAGACCAGAAATATTAACATATAAAGCGTTACGCTCCAGTCGGATGAACGAGAAACGCTTGTACAATTGCAACGAATTGGAGGAGAAAGTTTAAACAAACGCGCTGACTTTGAACGCTCACATCTAGGCCGGGCCAACTCCAAATGGCGTGCAACTCGGTGCGCATCACCTCCATGACTGTCCCTAACGAACGCCACCTGCCACGCTTTCGGCCCGTCCCTGGCGGCATTAAAAAATCGTAGCGTGATAACGATGGTTCCGATGCGCGTGCCGCTCGAAGGCGATTACAGGGGAGATACAGCCCTTTCCAAAGAGCCATGAACAGACTTTCTACTCCCAAGGAGACAAGAGATATTACGCGCATTTTCTCCGACGCGCACCACGTTTAAAAAATCGTAGCGTGAGAACGGTGGGTCCGATCCGCGTGCCGCTTAAAGGCGATTACAGGGGAGATGCATCCCTTTCCAAAGAGCCATGAACAGACTTTCTACTCCCAAGGAGACCAGAGATATTAACAGATAAAGCGTTACGCTCCAGTCGGATGAGCGAGAAACGCTTGTACAATTGCAAAGAATTGGAGGAGAAAGTTTAAACAAACGCGCTGACTTTGAAGGCTCACATCTAGGCCGGGCCAGGTCCAAATGGCCTGCAACTCGGTCCGCATCACGTCCATGACTTTTCCTAACGAACGCCACCTGCCAAGCTTTCGGCCCGTCCCTGTCGGCATTAAAAAATCGTAGCGTGATAAGGATGGTTCCGATCCGCGTGCCGCGCGAAGGCGATTACAGGGGAGATGCAGCCCTTTCCAAAGAACCATGAAAAGACTTTCTACTCCCAAGGAGACAAGAGATATTAAGCCGCAATGACGTCCGACGCGCGCATTTTCTCCGCCGCGCAGCACATTTAAAAAAATCATAGCGTGAAAACCGTGGGTTCGATCCACGTGCCGCTCGAAGGCGATTACAGGGGAGATGCAGCCCTTTCCAAAGAGGCATGAACAGACTTCCTACTCCCAAGGAGCCCAAAGATATTAAGCCGCAAATACGTCCTACGCGCGTCTTTTCTACGCCGCGCACCACATTTAAAAAATCGTATCGGAAGAACGGTGGGTCCAATCCGCGTGCCGCTTAAAGGCGATTACAAGGGAGATGCAAACCTTTCCAAAGAGCCATGAAAAGACTTTCTACTCCCAAGGAGACAATAGATATTAAGCCGAAATGACGTCCGACGCGCGCATTTTCTCCGCCGCGCACCACATTTAAAAAAATCATAGCGTGAAAACCGTGGGTTCGATCCGCGTGCCGCTCGAAGGCGATTACAGCGGAGATGCAGCCCTTTCCAAAGAGCCATGAAAAGACTTTCTACTCCCAAGGAGACAAGAGATATTAAGCCGAAATGACGTCCGACGCGCGCATTTCCTCCGCCGCGCACCACATTTAAAAAAATCATAGCGTGAAAACCGTGGGTCCGATCCGCGTGCCGCTTAAAGGCGATTACAAGGGAGATGCAAACCTTTCCAAAGAGCCATGAAAAGACTTTCTACTCCCAAGGAGACAATAGATATTAAGCCGAAATGACGTCCGACGCGCGCATTTTCTCCGCCGCTCACCACATTTAAAAAAATCATAGCGTGAAAACCGTGGGTTCGATCCGCGTGCCGCTCGAAGGTGATTACAGCGGAGATGCAGCCCTTTCCAAAGAGCCATGAAAAGACTTTCTACTCCCAAGGAGACAAGAGATATTAAGCCGAAATGACGTCCGACGCGCGCATTTCCTCCGCCGCGCACCACATTTAAAAAAATCATAGCTTGAAAACCGTGGGTTCGATCCGCGTGCCGCTCGAAGGCGATTACAGGGGAGATGCAGCCCTTTCCAAAGAGCCATGAACAGACTTTCTACACCCAATGAGACAAGAGATATTAAGCCGCAAATACGTCCGGCGCGCGTCTTTTCTCTGCCGCGCAACACATTTAAAAAAAATCGTAGCGTGAAAAACGTGGGTTCGATCCGCGTGCCGCTCGAAGGCGATTACAGGGGAGATGCATCCCTTTCAAAAGAGCCATGAACGGACTTTCTACTCCCAAGGAGACCAGAAATATTAACATATAAAGCGTTACGCTCCAGTCGGATGAACGAGAAACGCTTGTACAATTGCAACGAATTGGAGGAGAAAGTTTAAACAAACGCGCTGACTTTGAACGCTCACATCTAGGCCGGGCCAACTCCAAATGGCGTGCATCTCGGTGCGCATCACCTCCATGACTCTCCCTAACGAACGCCACCTGCCACGCTTTCGGCCCGTCCCTGGCGGCATTAAAAAATCGTAGCGTGATAACGATGGTTCCGATGCGCGTGCCGCTCGAAGGCGATTACAGGGGAGATACAGCCCTTTCCAAAGAGCCATGAACAGACTTTCTACTCCCAAGGAGACAAGAGATATTACGCACATTTTCTCCGACGCGCACCACGTTTAAAAAATCGTAGCGTGAGAACGGTGGGTCCGATCCGCGTGCCGCTTAAAGCCGATTACAGGGGAGATGCATCCCTTTCCAAAGAGCCATGAACAGACTTTCTACTCCCAAGGAGACCAGAGATATTAACAGATAAAGCGTTACGCTCCAGTCGGATGAGCGAGAAACGCTTGTACAATTGCAACGAATTGGAGGAGAAAGTTTAAACAAACGCGCTGACTTTGAAGGCTCACATCTAGGCCGGGCCAGGTCCAAATGGCCTGCAACTCGGTCCGCATCACGTCCATGACTTTTCCTAACGAACGCCACCTGCCAAGCTTTCGGCTCGTCCCTGTCGGCATTAAAAAATCGTAGCGTGATAAGGATGGTTCCGATCCGCGTGCCGCGCGAAGGCGATTACAGGGGAGATGCAGCCCTTTCCAAAGAACCATGAAAAGACTTTCTACTCCCAAGGAGACAAGAGATATTAAGCCGCAATGACGTCCGACGCGCGCATTTTCTCCGCCGCGCAGCACATTTAAAAAAATCATAGCGTGAAAACCGTGGGTTCGATCCACGTGCCGCTCGAAGGCGATTACAGGGGAGATGCAGCCCTTTCCAAAGAGGCATGAACAGACTTCCTACTCCCAAGGAGCCCAAAGATATTAAGCCGCAAATACGTCCTACGCGCGTCTTTTCTACGCCGCGCACCACATTTAAAAAATCGTATCGGAAGAACGGTGGGTCCAATCCGCGTGCCGCTTAAAGGCGATTACAAGGGAGATGCAAACCTTTCCAAAGAGCCATGAAAAGACTTTCTACTCCCAAGGAGACAATAGATATTAAGCCGAAATGACGTCCGACGCGCGCATTTTCTCCGACGCGCACCACATTTAAAAAAATCATAGCGTGAAAACCGTGGGTTCGATCCGCGTGCCGCTCGAAGGCGATTACAGCGGAGATGCAGCCCTTTCCAAAGAGCCATGAAAAGACTTTCTACTCCCAAGGAGACAAGAGATATTAAGCCGCAATGACGTCCGACGCGCGCATTTTCTCCGACGCGCAACACATTTAAAAAAAATCGTAGCGTGAAAACCGTGGGTTCGATCCGCGTGCCGCTTAAAGGCGATTACAGGGGAGATGCAGCCCTTTCCAAAGAGCCATGAAAAGACTTTCTACTCCCAAGGAGCCCAAAGATATTAAGCCGCAAATACGTCCTACGCGCGTCTTTTCTACGCCGCGCACCACATTTAAAAAATCGTATCGGAAGAACGGTGGGTCCAATCCGCGTGCCGCTTAAAGGCGATTACAAGGGAGATGCAAACCTTTCCAAAGAGCCATGAAAAGACTTTCTACTCCCAAGGAGACAATAGATATTAAGCCGAAATGACGTCCGACGCGCGCATTTTCTCCGCCGCTCACCACATTTAAAAAAATCATAGCGTGAAAACCGTGGGTTCGATCCGCGTGCCGCTCGAAGGCGATTACAGCGGAGATGCAGCCCTTTCCAAAGAGCCATGAAAAGACTTTCTACTCCCAAGGAGACAAGAGATATTAAGCCGAAATGACGTCCGACGCGCGCATTTCCTCCGCCGCGCACCACATTTAAAAAAATCATAGCTTGAAAACCGTGGGTTCGATCCGCGTGCCGCTCGAAGGCGATTACAGGGGAGATGCAGCCCTTTCCAAAGAGCCATGAACAGACTTTCTACACCCAATGAGACAAGAGATATTAAGCCGCAAATACGTCCGGCGCGCGTCTTTTCTCCGCCGCGCAACACATTTAAAAAAAATCGTAGCGTGAAAAACGTGGGTTCGATCCGCGTGCCGCTCGAAGGCGATTACAGGGGAGATGCATCCCTTTCAAAAGAGCCATGAACAGACTTTCTACTCCCAAGGAGACAAGAGATATTAAGCCGAAATGACGTCCGACGCGCGCATTTCCTCCGCCGCGCACCACATTTAAAAAAATCATAGCGTGAAAACCGTGGGTTCGATCCGCGTGCCGCTCGAAGGCGATTACAGGGGAGATGCAGCCCTTTCCAAAGAGGCATGAACAGACTTCCTACTCCCAAGGAGCCCAAAGATATTAAGCCGCAAATACGTCCTACGCGCGTCTTTTCTACGCCGCGCACCACATTTAAAAAATCGTATCGGAAGAACGGTGGGTCCAATCCGCGTGCCGCTTAAAGGCGATTACAAGGGAGATGCAAACCTTTCCAAAGAGCCATGAAAAGACTTTCTACTCCCAAGGAGACAATAGATATTAAGCCGAAATGACGTCCGACGCGCGCATTTTCTCCGCCGCTCACCACATTTAAAAAAATCATAGCGTGAAAACCGTGGGTTCGATCCGCGTGCCGCTCGAAGGCGATTACAGCGGAGATGCAGCCCTTTCCAAAGAGCCATGAAAAGACTTTCTACTCCCAAGGAGACAAGAGATATTAAGCCGAAATGACGTCCGACGCGCGCATTTCCTCCGCCGCGCACCACATTTAAAAAAATCATAGCTTGAAAACCGTGGGTTCGATCCGCGTGCCGCTCGAAGGCGATTACAGGGGAGATGCAGCCCTTTCCAAAGAGCCATGAACAGACTTTCTACACCCAATGAGACAAGAGATATTAAGCCGCAAATACGTCCGGCGCGCGTCTTTTCTCTGCCGCGCAACACATTTAAAAAAAATCGTAGCGTGAAAAACGTGGGTTCGATCCGCGTGCCGCTCGAAGGCGATTACAGGGGAGATGCATCCCTTTCAAAAGAGCCATGAACAGACTTTCTACTCCCAAGGAGACCAGAAATATTAACATATAAAGCGTTACGCTCCAGTCGGATGAACGAGAAACGCTTGTACAATTGCAACGAATTGGAGGAGAAAGTTTAAACAAACGCGCTGACTTTGAACGCTCACATCTAGGCCGGGCCAACTCCAAATGGCGTGCAACTCGGTGCGCATCACCTCCATGACTGTCCCTAACGAACGCCACCTGCCACGCTTTCGGCCCGTCCCTGGCGGCATTAAAAAATCGTAGCGTGATAACGATGGTTCCGATGCGCGTGCCGCTCGAAGGCGATTACAGGGGAGATACAGCCCTTTCCAAAGAGCCATGAACAGACTTTCTACTCCCAAGGAGACAAGAGATATTACGCGCATTTTCTCCGACGCGCACCACGTTTAAAAAATCGTAGCGTGAGAACGGTGGGTCCGATCCGCGTGCCGCTTAAAGGCGATTACAGGGGAGATGCATCCCTTTCCAAAGAGCCATGAACAGACTTTCTACTCCCAAGGAGACCAGAGATATTAACAGATAAAGCGTTACGCTCCAGTCGGATGAGCGAGAAACGCTTGTACAATTGCAAAGAATTGGAGGAGAAAGTTTAAACAAACGCGCTGACTTTGAAGGCTCACATCTAGGCCGGGCCAGGTCCAAATGGCCTGCAACTCGGTCCGCATCACGTCCATGACTTTTCCTAACGAACGCCACCTGCCAAGCTTTCGGCCCGTCCCTGTCGGCATTAAAAAATCGTAGCGTGATAAGGATGGTTCCGATCCGCGTGCCGCGCGAAGGCGATTACAGGGGAGATGCAGCCCTTTCCAAAGAACCATGAAAAGACTTTCTACTCCCAAGGAGACAAGAGATATTAAGCCGCAATGACGTCCGACGCGCGCATTTTCTCCGCCGCGCAGCACATTTAAAAAAATCATAGCGTGAAAACCGTGGGTTCGATCCACGTGCCGCTCGAAGGCGATTACAGGGGAGATGCAGCCCTTTCCAAAGAGGCATGAACAGACTTCCTACTCCCAAGGAGCCCAAAGATATTAAGCCGCAAATACGTCCTACGCGCGTCTTTTCTACGCCGCGCACCACATTTAAAAAATCGTATCGGAAGAACGGTGGGTCCAATCCGCGTGCCGCTTAAAGGCGATTACAAGGGAGATGCAAACCTTTCCAAAGAGCCATGAAAAGACTTTCTACTCCCAAGGAGACAATAGATATTAAGCCGAAATGACGTCCGACGCGCGCATTTTCTCCGCCGCGCACCACATTTAAAAAAATCATAGCGTGAAAACCGTGGGTTCGATCCGCGTGCCGCTCGAAGGCGATTACAGCGGAGATGCAGCCCTTTCCAAAGAGCCATGAAAAGACTTTCTACTCCCAAGGAGACAAGAGATATTAAGCCGAAATGACGTCCGACGCGCGCATTTCCTCCGCCGCGCACCACATTTAAAAAAATCATAGCGTGAAAACCGTGGGTCCGATCCGCGTGCCGCTTAAAGGCGATTACAAGGGAGATGCAAACCTTTCCAAAGAGCCATGAAAAGACTTTCTACTCCCAAGGAGACAATAGATATTAAGCCGAAATGACGTCCGACGCGCGCATTTTCTCCGCCGCTCACCACATTTAAAAAAATCATAGCGTGAAAACCGTGGGTTCGATCCGCGTGCCGCTCGAAGGTGATTACAGCGGAGATGCAGCCCTTTCCAAAGAGCCATGAAAAGACTTTCTACTCCCAAGGAGACAAGAGATATTAAGCCGAAATGACGTCCGACGCGCGCATTTCCTCCGCCGCGCACCACATTTAAAAAAATCATAGCTTGAAAACCGTGGGTTCGATCCGCGTGCCGCTCGAAGGCGATTACAGGGGAGATGCAGCCCTTTCCAAAGAGCCATGAACAGACTTTCTACACCCAATGAGACAAGAGATATTAAGCCGCAAATACGTCCGGCGCGCGTCTTTTCTCTGCCGCGCAACACATTTAAAAAAAATCGTAGCGTGAAAAACGTGGGTTCGATCCGCGTGCCGCTCGAAGGCGATTACAGGGGAGATGCATCCCTTTCAAAAGAGCCATGAACGGACTTTCTACTCCCAAGGAGACCAGAAATATTAACATATAAAGCGTTACGCTCCAGTCGGATGAACGAGAAACGCTTGTACAATTGCAACGAATTGGAGGAGAAAGTTTAAACAAACGCGCTGACTTTGAACGCTCACATCTAGGCCGGGCCAACTCCAAATGGCGTGCATCTCGGTGCGCATCACCTCCATGACTCTCCCTAACGAACGCCACCTGCCACGCTTTCGGCCCGTCCCTGGCGGCATTAAAAAATCGTAGCGTGATAACGATGGTTCCGATGCGCGTGCCGCTCGAAGGCGATTACAGGGGAGATACAGCCCTTTCCAAAGAGCCATGAACAGACTTTCTACTCCCAAGGAGACAAGAGATATTACGCACATTTTCTCCGACGCGCACCACGTTTAAAAAATCGTAGCGTGAGAACGGTGGGTCCGATCCGCGTGCCGCTTAAAGCCGATTACAGGGGAGATGCATCCCTTTCCAAAGAGCCATGAACAGACTTTCTACTCCCAAGGAGACCAGAGATATTAACAGATAAAGCGTTACGCTCCAGTCGGATGAGCGAGAAACGCTTGTACAATTGCAACGAATTGGAGGAGAAAGTTTAAACAAACGCGCTGACTTTGAAGGCTCACATCTAGGCCGGGCCAGGTCCAAATGGCCTGCAACTCGGTCCGCATCACGTCCATGACTTTTCCTAACGAACGCCACCTGCCAAGCTTTCGGCTCGTCCCTGTCGGCATTAAAAAATCGTAGCGTGATAAGGATGGTTCCGATCCGCGTGCCGCGCGAAGGCGATTACAGGGGAGATGCAGCCCTTTCCAAAGAACCATGAAAAGACTTTCTACTCCCAAGGAGACAAGAGATATTAAGCCGCAATGACGTCCGACGCGCGCATTTTCTCCGCCGCGCAGCACATTTAAAAAAATCATAGCGTGAAAACCGTGGGTTCGATCCACGTGCCGCTCGAAGGCGATTACAGGGGAGATGCAGCCCTTTCCAAAGAGGCATGAACAGACTTCCTACTCCCAAGGAGCCCAAAGATATTAAGCCGCAAATACGTCCTACGCGCGTCTTTTCTACGCCGCGCACCACATTTAAAAAATCGTATCGGAAGAACGGTGGGTCCAATCCGCGTGCCGCTTAAAGGCGATTACAAGGGAGATGCAAACCTTTCCAAAGAGCCATGAAAAGACTTTCTACTCCCAAGGAGACAATAGATATTAAGCCGAAATGACGTCCGACGCGCGCATTTTCTCCGACGCGCACCACATTTAAAAAAATCATAGCGTGAAAACCGTGGGTTCGATCCGCGTGCCGCTCGAAGGCGATTACAGCGGAGATGCAGCCCTTTCCAAAGAGCCATGAAAAGACTTTCTACTCCCAAGGAGACAAGAGATATTAAGCCGCAATGACGTCCGACGCGCGCATTTTCTCCGACGCGCAACACATTTAAAAAAAATCGTAGCGTGAAAACCGTGGGTTCGATCCGCGTGCCGCTTAAAGGCGATTACAGGGGAGATGCAGCCCTTTCCAAAGAGCCATGAAAAGACTTTCTACTCCCAAGGAGCCCAAAGATATTAAGCCGCAAATACGTCCTACGCGCGTCTTTTCTACGCCGCGCACCACATTTAAAAAATCGTATCGGAAGAACGGTGGGTCCAATCCGCGTGCCGCTTAAAGGCGATTACAAGGGAGATGCAAACCTTTCCAAAGAGCCATGAAAAGACTTTCTACTCCCAAGGAGACAATAGATATTAAGCCGAAATGACGTCCGACGCGCGCATTTTCTCCGCCGCTCACCACATTTAAAAAAATCATAGCGTGAAAACCGTGGGTTCGATCCGCGTGCCGCTCGAAGGCGATTACAGCGGAGATGCAGCCCTTTCCAAAGAGCCATGAAAAGACTTTCTACTCCCAAGGAGACAAGAGATATTAAGCCGAAATGACGTCCGACGCGCGCATTTCCTCCGCCGCGCACCACATTTAAAAAAATCATAGCTTGAAAACCGTGGGTTCGATCCGCGTGCCGCTCGAAGGCGATTACAGGGGAGATGCAGCCCTTTCCAAAGAGCCATGAACAGACTTTCTACACCCAATGAGACAAGAGATATTAAGCCGCAAATACGTCCGGCGCGCGTCTTTTCTCCGCCGCGCAACACATTTAAAAAAAATCGTAGCGTGAAAAACGTGGGTTCGATCCGCGTGCCGCTCGAAGGCGATTACAGGGGAGATGCATCCCTTTCAAAAGAGCCATGAACAGACTTTCTACTCCCAAGGAGACCAGAAATATTAACATATAAAGCGTTACGCTCCAGTCGGATGAACGAGAAACGTTTGTACAATTGCAACGAATTGGAGGAGAAAGTTTAAACAAACGCGCTGACTTTGAACGCTCACATCTAGGCCGGGCCAACTCCAAATGGCGTGCAACTCGGTGCGCATCACCTCCATGACTGTCCCTAACGAACGCCACCTGCCACGCTTTCGGCCCGTCCCTGGCGGCATTAAAAAATCGTAGCGTGATAACGATGGTTCCGATGCGCGTGCCGCTCGAAGGCGATTACAGGGGAGATACAGCCCTTTCCAAAGAGCCATGAACAGACTTTCTACTCCCAAGGAGACAAGAGATATTACGCGCATTTTCTCCGACGCGCACCACGTTTAAAAAATCGTAGCGTGACAACGGTGGGTCCGATCCGCGTGCCGCTTAAAGGCGATTACAGGGGAGATGCATCCCTTTCCAAATAGCCATGAACAGACTTTCTACTCCCAAGGAGACCAGAGATATTAACAGATAAAGCGTTCCGCTCCAGTCGGATGAGCGAGAAACGCTTGTACAATTGCAACGAATTGGAGGAGAAAGTTTAAACAAACGCGCTGACTTTGAAGGCTCACATCTAGGCCGGGCCAGGTCCAAATGGCCTGCAACTCGGTCCGCATCACGTCCATGACTTTTCCTAACGAACGCCACCTGCCAAGCTTTCGGCCCGTCCCTGTCGGCATTAAAAAATCGTAGCGTGATAACGATGGTTCCGATCCGCGTGCCGCGCGAAGGCGATTACAGGGGAGATGCAGCCCTTTCCAAAGAGCCATGAACAGACTTTCTACTCCCAAGGAGCCCAAAGATATTAAGCCGCAAATAAGTCCTACGCGCGTCTTTTCTACGCCTCGCACCACATTTAAAAAATCGTAGCGTAAGAACGGTGGGTCCGATCCGCGTGCCGCTTAAAGGCGATTACAGGGGAGATGCAACCCTTTCCAAAGAACCATGAAAAGACTTTCTACTCCCAAGGAGACAAGAGATATTAAGCCGCAATGACGTCCGACGCGCGCATTTTCTCCGCCGCGCAGCACATTTAAAAAAATCATAGCGTGAAAACCGTGGGTTCGATCCACGTGCCGCTCGAAGGCGATTACAGGGGAGATGCAGCCCTTTCCAAAGAGGCATGAACAGACTTCCTACTCCCAAGGAGCCCAAAGATATTAAGCCGCAAATACGTCCTACGCGCGTCTTTTCTACGCCGCGCACCACATTTAAAAAATCGTATCGGAAGAACGGTGGGTCCAATCCGCGTGCCGCTTAAAGGCGATTACAAGGGAGATGCAAACCTTTCCAAAGAGCCATGAAAAGACTTTCTACTCCCAAGGAGACAAGAGATATTAAGCCGAAATGACGTCCGACGCGCGCATTTCCTCCGCCGCGCACCACATTTAAAAAAATCATAGCGTGAAAACCGTGGGTTCGATCCGCGTGCCGCTCGAAGGCGATTACAGCGGAGATGCAGCCCTTTCCAAAGAGCCATGAAAAGACTTTCTACTCCCAAGGAGACAAGAGATATTAAGCCGAAATGACGTCCAACGCGCGCATTTCCTCCGCCGCGCACCACATTTAAAAAAATCATAGCGTGAAAACAGTGGGTTCGATCCGCGTGCCGCTCGAAGGCGATTACAGGGGAGATGCAGCCCTTTCCAAAGAGCCATGAACAGACTTTCTACTCCCAAGGAGACCAGAAATATTAACTTATAAAGCGTTACGCTCCAGTCGGATGAACGAGAAACGCTTGTACAATTGCAACGAATTGGAGGAGAAAGTTTAAACAAACGCGCTGACTTTGAACGCTCACATCTAGGCCGGGCCAACTCCAAATGGCGTGCAACTCGGTGTGCATCACCTCCCTGACTGTCCCTAACGAACGCCACCTGCCACGCTTTCGGCCTATCCCTGGCGGCATTAAAAAATCGTAGCGTGATAACGATGGTTCCGATGCGCGTGCCGCTCGAAGGCGATTACAGGGGAGATACAGCCCTTTCCAAAGAGCCATGAACAGACTTTCTACTCCCAAGGAGACAAGAGATATTACGCGCATTTTCTCCGACGCGCACCACGTTTAAAAAATCGTAGCGTGAGAACGGTGGGTCCGATCCGCGTGCCGCTTAAAGGCGATTACAGGGGAGATGCAACCCTTTCCAAAGAGGCATGAACAGACTTCCTACTCCCAAGGAGACAAGAGATATTAAGCCGCAATGACGTCCGACGCGCGCATTTTCTCCGCCGCGCAGCACATTTAAAAAAATCATAGCTTGAAAACCGTGGGTTCGATCCGCGTGCCGCTCGAAGTCGATTACAGGGGAGATGGAGCCCTTTCCAAAGAGGCATGAACAGACTTCCTACTCCCAAGGAGCCCAAAGATATTAAGCCGCAAATACGTCCTACGCGCGTCTTTTCTACGCCGCGCACCACATTTAAAAAATCGTAGCGTAAGAACGGTGGGTCCGATCCGCGTGCCGCTTAAAGGCGATTACAGGGGAGATGCAAACCTTTCCAAAGAGCCATGAAAAGACTTTCTACTCCCAAGGAGACAAGAGATATTAAGCCGCAATGACGTCCGACGCGCGCATTTTCTCCGACGCGCAACACATTTAAAAAAATCGTAGCGTGAAAACCGTGGGTTCGATCCGCGTGCCGCTTAAAGGCGATTACAGGGGAGATGCAGCCCTTTCCAAAGAGGCATGAACAGACTTCCTACTCCCAAGGAGCCCAAAGATATTAAGCCGCAAATACGTCCTACGCGCGTCTTTTCTACGCCGAGCACCACATTTAAAAAATCGTATCGGAAGAACGGTGGGTCCAATCCGCGTGCCGCTTAAAGGCGATTACAAGGGAGATGCAAACCTTTCCAAAGAGCCATGAAAAGACTTTCTACTCCCAAGGAGACAATAGATATTAAGCCGAAATGACGTCCGACGCGCGCATTTTCTCCGCCGCGCACCACATTTAAAAAAATCATAGCGTGAAAACCGTGGGTTCGATCCGCGTGCCGCTCGAAGGCGATTACAGCGGAGATGCAGCCCTTTCCAAAGAGCCATGAAAAGACTTTCTACTCCCAAGGAGACAAGAGATATTAAGCCGAAATGACGTCCGACGCGCGCATTTCCTCCGCCGCGCACCACATTTAAAAAAATCATAGCGTGAAAACCGTGGGTTCGATCCGCGTGCCGCTCGAAGGCGATTACAGGGGAGATGCAGCCCTTTCCAAAGAGCCATGAACAGACTTTCTACACCCAATGAGACCAGAGATATTAAGCCGCAAATAAGTCCTACGCGCGTCTTTTCTACGCCTCGCACCACATTTAAAAAATCGTAGCGTAAGAACGGTGGGTCCGATCCGCGTGCCGCTTAAAGGCGATTACAGGGGAGATGCAGCCCTTTCCAAAGAGCCATGAACAGACTTTCTACACCCAATGAGACAAGAGATATTAAGCCGCAAATACGTCCGGCGCGAGTCTTTTCTCTGCCGCGCAACACATTTAAAAAAAATCGTAGCGTGAAAAACGTGGGTTCGATCCGCGTGCCGCTCGAAGGCGAATACAGGGGAGATGCATCCCTTTCAAAAGAGCCATGAACAGACTTTCTACTCCCAAGGAGACCAGAAATATTAACATATAAAGCGTTACGCTCCAGTCGGATGAACGAGAAACGCTTGTACAATTGCAACGAATTGGAGGAGAAAGTTTAAACAAACGCGCTGACTTTGAAGGCTCACATCTAGGCCGGGCCAACTCCAAATGGCGTGCAACTCGGTGCGCATCACCTCCATGACTGTCCCTAACGAACGCCACCTGCCACGCTTTCGGCCCGTCCCTGGCGGCATTAAAAAATCGTAGCGTGATAACGATGGTTCTGATGCGCGTGCCGCTCGAAGGCGATTACAGGGGAGATACAGCCCTTTCCAAAGAGCCATGAACAGACTTTCTACTCCCAAGGAGACAAGAGATATTACGCGCATTTTCTCCGACGCGCACCACGTTTAAAAAATCGTAGCGTGAGAACGGTGGGTCCGATCCGCGTGCCGCGCGAAGGCGATTACAGGGGAGATGCAGCCCTTTCCAAAGAACCATGAAAAGACTTTCTACTCCCAAGGAGACAAGAGATATTAAGCCGCAATGACGTCCGACGCGCGCATTTTCTCCGCCGCGCAGCACATTTTAAAAAATCATAGCGTGAAAACCGTGGGTTCGATCCACGTGCCGCTCGAAGGCGATTACAAGGGAGATGCAAACCTTTCCAAAGAGCCATGAAAAGACTTTCTACTCCCAAGGAGACAATAGATATTAAGCCGAAATGACGTCCGACGCGCGCATTTTCTCCGACGCGCACCACATTTAAAAAAATCATAGCGTGAAAACCGTGGGTTCGATCCGCGTGCCGCTCGAAGGCGATTACAGCGGAGATGCAGCCCTTTCCAAAGAGCCATGAAAAGACTTTCTACTCCCAAGGAGACAAGAGATATTAAGCCGCAATGACGTCCGACGCGCGCATTTTCTCCGACGCGCAACACATTTAAAAAAATCATAGCGTGAAAACCGTGGGTTCGATCCGCGTGCCGCTCGAAGGCGATTACAGGGGAGATGCAGCCCTTTCCAAAGAGGCATGAACAGACTTCCTACTCCCAAGGAGCCCAAAGATATTAAGCCGCAAATACGTCCTACGCGCGTCTTTTCTACGCCGCGCACCACATTTAAAAAATCGTATCGGAAGAACGGTGGGTCCAATCCGCGTGCCGCTTAAAGGCGATTACAAGGGAGATGCAAACCTTTCCAAAGAGCCATGAAAAGACTTTCTACTCCCAAGGAGACAATAGATATTAAGCCGAAATGACGTCCGACGCGCGCATTTTCTCCGCCGCTCACCACATTTAAAAAAATCATAGCGTGAAAACCGTGGGTTCGATCCGCGTGCCGCTCGAAGGCGAT
Organism: Electrophorus electricus; assembly: GCF_041902795.1. Lineage (NCBI taxonomy): Eukaryota > Metazoa > Chordata > Actinopteri > Gymnotiformes > Gymnotidae > Electrophorus > Electrophorus electricus. The sequence continues at coordinate 31,450,599 of NC_137505.1, read as the reverse complement.
TACAGCGGAGATGCAGCCCTTTCCAAAGAGCCATGAAAAGACTTTCTACTCCCAAGGAGACAAGAGATATTAAGCCGCAAATACGTCCGGCGCGAGTCTTTTCTCTGCCGCGCAACACATTTAAAAAAAATCGTAGCGTGAAAAACGTGGGTTCGATCCGCGTGCCGCTCGAAGGCGAATACAGGGGAGATGCATCCCTTTCAAAAGAGCCATGAACAGACTTTCTACTCCCAAGGAGACCAGAAATATTAACATATAAAGCGTTACGCTCCAGTCGGATGAACGAGAAACGCTTGTACAATTGCAACGAATTGGAGGAGAAAGTTTAAACAAACGCGCTGACTTTGAACGCTCACATCTAGGCCGGGCCAACTCCAAATGGCGTGCAACTCGGTGCGCATCACCTCCATGACTGTCCCTAACGAACGCCACCTGCCACGCTTTCGGCCCGTCCCTGGCGGCATTAAAAAATCGTAGCGTGATAACGATGGTTCTGATGCGCGTGCCGCTCGAAGGCGATTACAGGGGAGATACAGCCCTTTCCAAAGAGCCATGAACAGACTTTCTACTCCCAAGGAGACAAGAGATATTACGCGCATTTTCTCCGACGCGCACCACGTTTAAAAAATCGTAGCGTGAGAACGGTGGGTCCGATCCGCGTGCCGCTTAAAGGCGATTACAGGGGAGATGCATCCCTTTCCAAAGAGCCATGAACAGACTTTCTACTCCCAAGGAGACCAGAGATATTAACAGATAAAGCGTTACGCTCCAGTCGGATGAGCGAGAAACGCTTGTACAATTGCAACGAATTGGAGGAGAAAGTTTAAACAAACGCGCTGACTTTGAAGGCTCACATCTAGGCCGGGCCAGGTCCAAATGGCCTGCAACTCGGTCCGCATCACGTCCATGACTTTTCCTAACGAACGCCACCTGCCAAGCTTTCGGCCCGTCCCTGTCGGCATTAAAAAATCGTAGCGTGATAAGGATGGTTCCGATCCGCGTGCCGCGCGAAGGCGATTACAGGGGAGATGCAGCCCTTTCCAAAGAACCATGAAAAGACTTTCTACTCCCAAGGAGACAAGAGATATTAAGCCGCAATGACGTCCGACGCGCGCATTTTCTCCGACGCGCACCACATTTAAAAAAATCATAGCGTGAAAACCGTGGGTTCGATCCGCGTGCCGCTCGAAGGCGATTACAGGGGAGATGCAGCCCTTTCCAAAGAGCCATGAAAAGACTTTCTACTCCCAAGGAGACAAGAGATATTAAGCCGCAATGACGTCCGACGCGCGCATTTTCTCCGACGCGCAACACATTTAAAAAAATCATAGCGTGAAAACCGTGGGTTCGATCCGCGTGCCGCTCGAAGGCGATTACAGGGGAGATGCAGCCCTTTCCAAAGAGGCATGAACAGACTTCCTACTCCCAAGGAGCCCAAAGATATTAAGCCGCAAATACGTCCTACGCGCGTCTTTTCTACGCCGCGCACCACATTTAAAAAATCGTATCGGAAGAACGGTGGGTCCAATCCGCGTGCCGCTTAAAGGCGATTACAAGGGAGATGCAAACCTTTCCAAAGAGCCATGAAAAGACTTTCTACTCCCAAGGAGACAATAGATATTAAGCCGAAATGACGTCCGACGCGCGCATTTTCTCCGCCGCTCACCACATTTAAAAAAATCATAGCGTGAAAACCGTGGGTTCGATCCGCGTGCCGCTCGAAGGCGATTACAGCGGAGATGCAGCCCTTTCCAAAGAGCCATGAAAAGACTTTCTACTCCCAAGGAGACAAGAGATATTAAGCCGAAATGACGTCCGACGCGCGCATTTCCTCCGCCGCGCACCACATTTAAAAAAAATCGTAGCGTGAAAAACGTGGGTTCGATCCGCGTGCCGCTCGAAGGCGAATACAGGGGAGATGCATCCCTTTCAAAAGAGCCATGAACAGACTTTCTACTCCCAAGGAGACCAGAAATATTAACATATAAAGCGTTACGCTCCAGTCGGATGAACGAGAAACGCTTGTACAATTGCAACGAATTGGAGGAGAAAGTTTAAACAAACGCGCTGACTTTGAACGCTCACATCTAGGCCGGGCCAACTCCAAATGGCGTGCAACTCGGTGCGCATCACCTCCATGACTGTCCCTAACGAACGCCACCTGCCACGCTTTCGGCCCGTCCCTGGCGGCATTAAAAAATCGTAGCGTGATAACGATGGTTCTGATGCGCGTGCCGCTCGAAGGCGATTACAGGGGAGATACAGCCCTTTCCAAAGAGCCATGAACAGACTTTCTACTCCCAAGGAGACAAGAGATATTACGCGCATTTTCTCCGACGCGCACCACGTTTAAAAAATCGTAGCGTGAGAACGGTGGGTCCGATCCGCGTGCCGCTTAAAGGCGATTACAGGGGAGATGCATCCCTTTCCAAAGAGCCATGAACAGACTTTCTACTCCCAAGGAGACCAGAGATATTAACAGATAAAGCGTTACGCTCCAGTCGGATGAGCGAGAAACGCTTGTACAATTGCAACGAATTGGAGGAGAAAGTTTAAACAAACGCGCTGACTTTGAAGGCTCACATCTAGGCCGGGCCAGGTCCAAATGGCCTGCAACTCGGTCCGCATCACGTCCATGACTTTTCCTAACGAACGCCACCTGCCAAGCTTTCGGCCCGTCCCTGTCGGCATTAAAAAATCGTAGCGTGATAAGGATGGTTCCGATCCGCGTGCCGCGCGAAGGCGATTACAGGGGAGATGCAGCCCTTTCCAAAGAACCATGAAAAGACTTTCTACTCCCAAGGAGACAAGAGATATTAAGCCGCAATGACGTCCGACGCGCGCATTTTCTCCGCCGCGCAGCACATTTTAAAAAATCATAGCGTGAAAACCGTGGGTTCGATCCACGTGCCGCTCGAAGGCGATTACAAGGGAGATGCAAACCTTTCCAAAGAGCCATGAAAAGACTTTCTACTCCCAAGGAGACAATAGATATTAAGCCGAAATGACGTCCGACGCGCGCATTTTCTCCGCCGCGCACCACATTTAAAAAAATCATAGCGTGAAAACCGTGGGTTCGATCCGCGTGCCGCTCGAAGGCGATTACAGCGGAGATGCAGCCCTTTCCAAAGAGCCATGAAAAGACTTTCTACTCCCAAGGAGACAAGAGATATTAAGCCGCAATGACGTCCGACGCGCGCATTTTCTCCGACGCGCAACACATTTAAAAAAATCATAGCGTGAAAACCGTGGGTTCGATCCGCGTGCCGCTCGAAGGCGATTACAGGGGAGATGCAGCCCTTTCCAAAGAGCCATGAACAGACCTTCTACTCCCAATGAGACAAGAGATATCAAGCCGCAAATACGTCCGGCGCGCGTCTATTCTCCGCCGCGCAACACATTTAAAAAAAATCGTAGCGTGAAAACCGTGGGTTCGATCCGCGTGCCGCTTAAAGGCGATTACAGGGGAGATGCAGCCCTTTCCAAAGAGCCATGAAAAGACTTTCTACTCCCAAGGAGACAAGAGATATTAAGCCGAAATGACGTCCGACGCGCGCATTTCCTCCGCCGCGCACCACAATTAAAAAAATCATAGCGTGAAAACCGTGGGTTCGATCCGCGTGCCGCTCGAAGGCGATTACAGAGGAGATGCAGCCCTTTCCAAAGAGGCATGAACAGACTTCCTACTCCCAAGGAGCCCAAAGATATTAAGCCGCAAATACGTCCTACGCGCGTCTTTTCTACGCCGCGCACCACATTTAAAAAATCGTATCGGAAGAACGGTGGGTCCAATCCGCGTGCCGCTTAAAGGCGATTACAAGGGAGATGCAAACCTTTCCAAAGAGCCATGAAAAGACTTTCTACTCCCAAGGAGACAATAGATATTAAGCCGAAATGACGTCCGACGCGCGCATTTTCTCCGCCGCGGACCACATTTAAAAAAATCATAGCGTGAAAACCGTGGGTTCGATCCGCGTGCCGCTCGAAGGCGATTACAGCGGAGATGCAGCCCTTTCCAAAGAGCCATGAAAAGACTTTCTACTCCCAAGGAGACAAGAGATATTAAGCCGAAATGACGTCCGAAGCGCGCATTTCCTCCGCCGCGCACCACATTTAAAAAAAATCATAGCGTGAAAACCGTGGGTTCGATCCGCGTGCCGCTCGAAGGCGATTATAGGGGAGATGCAGCCCTTTCCAAAGAGCCATGAACAGACTTTCTACACCCAATGAGACAAGAGATATTAAGCCGCAAATACGTCCGGCGCGCGTCTTTTCTCCGCCGCGCAACACATTTAAAAAAAATCGTAGCGTGAAAACCGTGGGTTCGATCCGCGTGCCGCTCGAAGGCGATTACAGGGGAGATGCAGCCCTTTCCAAAGAGCCATGAACAGACTTTCTACTCCCAATGAGACAAGAGATATCAAGCCGCAAATACGTCCGGCGCGCGTCTATTCTCCGCCGCGCAACACATTTAAAAAAAATCGTAGCGTGAAAACCGTGGGTTCGATCCGCGTGCCGCTTAAAGGCGATTACAGGGGAGATGCAGCCCTTTCCAAAGAGCCATGAAAAGACTTTCTACTCCCAAGGAGACAAGAGATATTAAGCCGAAATGACGTCCGACGCGCGCATTTCCTCCGCCGCGCACCACATTTAAAAAAATCATAGCGTGAAAACCGTGGGTTCGATCCGCGTGCCGCTCGAAGGCGATTACAGGGGAGATGCAGCCCTTTCCAAAGAGGCATGAACAGACTTCCTACTCCCAAGGAGCCCAAAGATATTAAGCCGCAAATACGTCCTACGCGCGTCTTTTCTACGCCGCGCACCACATTTAAAAAATCGTATCGGAAGAACGGTGGGTCCAATCCGCGTGCCGCTTAAAGGCGATTACAAGGGAGATGCAAACCTTTCCAAAGAGCCATGAAAAGACTTTCTACTCCCAAGGAGACAATAGATATTAAGCCGAAATGACGTCCGACGCGCGCATTTTCTCCGCCGCTCACCACATTTAAAAAAATCATAGCGTGAAAACCGTGGGTTCGATCCGCGTGCCGCTCGAAGGCGATTACAGCGGAGATGCAGCCCTTTCCAAAGAGCCATGAAAAGACTTTCTACTCCCAAGGAGACAAGAGATATTAAGCCGAAATGACGTCCGACGCGCGCATTTCCTCCGCCGCGCACCACATTTAAAAAAATCATAGCTTGAAAACCGTGGGTTCGATCCGCGTGCCGCTCGAAGGCGATTACAGGGGAGATGCACCCCTTTCCAAAGAGCCATGAACAGACTTTCTACACCCAATGAGACAAGAGATATTAAGCCGCAAATACGTCCGGCGCGCGTCTTTTCTCTGCCGCGCAACACATTTAAAAAAAATCGTAGCGTGAAAAACGTGGGTTCGATCCGCGTGCCGCTCGAAGGCGATTACAGGGGAGATGCATCCCTTTCAAAAGAGCCATGAACAGACTTTCTACTCCCAAGGAGACCAGAAATATTAACATATAAAGCGTTACGCTCCAGTCGGATGAACGAGAAACGCTTGTACAATTGCAACGAATTGGAGGAGAAAGTTTAAACAAACGCGCTGACTTTGAACGCTCACATCTAGGCCGGGCCAACTCCAAATGGCGTGCAACTCGGTGCGCATCACCTCCATGACTGTCCCTAACGAACGCCACCTGCCACGCTTTCGGCCCGTCCCTGGCGGCATTAAAAAATCGTAGCGTGATAACGATGGTTCCGATGCGCGTGCCGCTCGAAGGCGATTACAGGGGAGATACAGCCCTTTCCAAAGAGCCATGAACAGACTTTCTACTCCCAAGGAGACAAGAGATATTACGCGCATTTTCTCCGACGCGCACCACGTTTAAAAAATCGTAGCGTGAGAACGGTGGGTCCGATCCGCGTGCCGCTTAAAGGCGATTACAGGGGAGATGCATCCCTTTCCAAAGAGGCATGAACAGACTTCCTACTCCCAAGGAGCCCAAAGATATTAAGCCGCAAATACGTCCTACGCGCGTCTTTTCTACGCCGCGCACCACATTTAAAAAATCGTATCAGAAGAACGGTGGGTCCAATCCGCGTGCCGCTTAAAGGCGATTACAAGGGAGATGCAAACCTTTCCAAAGAGCCATGAAAAGACTTTCTACTCCCAAGGAGACAATAGATATTAAGCCGAAATGACGTCCGACGCGCATTTTCTCCGCCGCGGACCACATTTAAAAAAATCATAGCGTGAAAACCGTGGGTTCGATCCGCGTGCCGCTCGAAGGCGATTACAGCGGAGATGCAGCCCTTTCCAAAGAGCCATGAAAAGACTTTCTACTCCCAAGGAGACAAGAGATATTAAGCCGAAATGACGTCCGAAGCGCGCATTTCCTCCGCCGCGCACCACATTTAAAAAAAATCATAGCGTGAAAACCGTGGGTTCGATCCGCGTGCCGCTCGAAGGCTATTACAGGGGAGATGCAGCCCTTTCCAAAGAGCCATGAACAGACTTTCTACACCCAATGAGACAAGAGATATTAAGCCGCAAATACGTCCGGCGCGCGTCTTTTCTCCGCCGCGCAACACATTTAAAAAAAATCGTAGCGTGAAAACCGTGGGTTCGATCCGCGTGCCGCTCGAAGGCGATTACAGGGGAGATGCAGCCCTTTCCAAAGAGCCATGAACAGACTTTCTACTCCCAATGAGACAAGAGATATCAAGCCGCAAATACGTCCGGCGCGCGTCTATTCTCCGCCGCGCAACACATTTAAAAAAAATCGTAGCGTGAAAACCGTGGGTTCGATCCGCGTGCCGCTTAAAGGCGATTACAGGGGAGATGCAGCCCTTTCCAAAGAGCCATGAAAAGACTTTCTACTCCCAAGGAGACAAGAGATATTAAGCCGAAATGACGTCCGACGCGCGCATTTCCTCCGCCGCGCACCACATTTAAAAAAATCATAGCGTGAAAACCGTGGGTTCGATCCGCGTGCCGCTCGAAGTCGATTACAGGGGAGATGCAGCCCTTTCCAAAGAGGCATGAACAGACTTCCTACTCCCAAGGAGCCCAAAGATATTAAGCCGCAAATACGTCCTACGCGCGTCTTTTCTACGCCGCGCACCACATTTAAAAAATCGTATCGGAAGAACGGTGGGTCCAATCCGCGTGCCGCTTAAAGGCGATTACAAGGGAGATGCAAACCTTTCCAAAGAGCCATGAAAAGACTTTCTACTCCCAAGGAGACAATAGATATTAAGCCGAAATGACGTCCGACGCGCGCATTTTCTCCGCCGCTCACCACATTTAAAAAAATCATAGCGTGAAAACCGTGGGTTCGATCCGCGTGCCGCTCGAAGGCGATTACAGCGGAGATGCAGCCCTTTCCAAAGAGCCATGAAAAGACTTTCTACTCCCAAGGAGACAAGAGATATTAAGCCGAAATGACGTCCGACGCGCGCATTTCCTCCGCCGCGCACCACATTTAAAAAAATCATAGCTTGAAAACCGTGGGTTCGATCCGCGTGCCGCTCGAAGGCGATTACAGGGGAGATGCAGCCCTTTCCAAAGAGCCATGAACAGACTTTCTACACCCAATGAGACAAGAGATATTAAGCCGCAAATACGTCCGGCGCGCGTCTTTTCTCTGCCGCGCAACACATTTAAAAAAAATCGTAGCGTGAAAAACGTGGGTTCGATCCGCGTGCCGCTCGAAGGCGATTACAGGGGAGATACAGCCCTTTCCAAAGAGCCATGAACAGACTTTCTACTCCCAAGGAGACAAGAGATATTACGCGCATTTTCTCCGACGCGCACCACGTTTAAAAAATCGTAGCGTGAGAACGGTGGGTCCGATCCGCGTGCCGCTTAAAGGCGATTACAGGGGAGATGCATCCCTTTCCAAAGAGCCATGAACAGACTTTCTACTCCCAAGGAGACCAGAGATATTAACAGATAAAGCGTTACGCTCCAGTCGGATGAGCGAGAAACGCTTGTACAATTGCAAAGAATTGGAGGAGAAAGTTTAAACAAACGCGCTGACTTTGAAGGCTCACATCTAGGCCGGGCCAGGTCCAAATGGCCTGCAACTCGGTCCGCATCACGTCCATGACTTTTCCTAACGAACGCCACCTGCCAAGCTTTCGGCCCGTCCCTGTCGGCATTAAAAAATCGTAGCGTGATAAGGATGGTTCCGATCCGCGTGCCGCGCGAAGGCGATTACAGGGGAGATGCAGCCCTTTCCAAAGAACCATGAAAAGACTTTCTACTCCCAAGGAGACAAGAGATATTAAGCCGCAATGACGTCCGACGCGCGCATTTTCTCCGCCGCGCAGCACATTTAAAAAAATCATAGCGTGAAAACCGTGGGTTCGATCCACGTGCCGCTCGAAGGCGATTACAGGGGAGATGGAGCCCTTTCCAAAGAGGCATGAACAGACTTCCTACTCCCAAGGAGCCCAAAGATATTAAGCCGCAAATACGTCCTACGCGCGTCTTTTCTACGCCGCGCACCACATTTAAAAAATCGTATCGGAAGAACGGTGGGTCCAATCCGCGTGCCGCTTAAAGGCGATTACAAGGGAGATGCAAACCTTTCCAAAGAGCCATGAAAAGACTTTCTACTCCCAAGGAGACAATAGATATTAAGCCGAAATGACGTCCGACGCGCGCATTTTCTCCGCCGCTCACCACATTTAAAAAAATCATAGCGTGAAAACCGTGGGTTCGATCCGCGTGCCGCTCGAAGGCGATTACAGCGGAGATGCAGCCCTTTCCAAAGAGCCATGAAAAGACTTTCTACTCCCAAGGAGACAAGAGATATTAAGCCGAAATGACGTCCGACGCGCGCATTTCCTCCGCCGCGCACCACATTTAAAAAAATCATAGCTTGAAAACCGTGGGTTCGATCCGCGTGCCGCTCGAAGGCGATTACAGGGGAGATGCAGCCCTTTCCAAAGAGCCATGAACAGACTTTCTACACCCAATGAGACAAGAGATATTAAGCCGCAAATACGTCCGGCGCGCGTCTTTTCTCTGCCGCGCAACACATTTAAAAAAAATCGTAGCGTGAAAAACGTGGGTTCGATCCGCGTGCCGCTCGAAGGCGATTACAGGGGAGATGCATCCCTTTCAAAAGAGCCATGAACGGACTTTCTACTCCCAAGGAGACCAGAAATATTAACATATAAAGCGTTACGCTCCAGTCGGATGAACGAGAAACGCTTGTACAATTGCAACGAATTGGAGGAGAAAGTTTAAACAAACGCGCTGACTTTGAACGCTCACATCTAGGCCGGGCCAACTCCAAATGGCGTGCAACTCGGTGCGCATCACCTCCATGACTGTCCCTAACGAACGCCACCTGCCACGCTTTCGGCCCGTCCCTGGCGGCATTAAAAAATCGTAGCGTGATAACGATGGTTCCGATGCGCGTGCCGCTCGAAGGCGATTACAGGGGAGATACAGCCCTTTCCAAAGAGCCATGAACAGACTTTCTACTCCCAAGGAGACAAGAGATATTACGCACATTTTCTCCGACGCGCACCACGTTTAAAAAATCGTAGCGTGAGAACGGTGGGTCCGATCCGCGTGCCGCTTAAAGCCGATTACAGGGGAGATGCATCCCTTTCCAAAGAGCCATGAAAAGACTTTCTACTCCCAAGGAGACCAGAGATATTAACAGATAAAGCGTTACGCTCCAGTCGGATGAGCGAGAAACGCTTGTACAATTGCAACGAATTGGAGGAGAAAGTTTAAACAAACGCGCTGACTTTGAAGGCTCACATCTAGGCCGGGCCAGGTCCAAATGGCCTGCAACTCGGTCCGCATCACGTCCATGACTTTTCCTAACGAACGCCACCTGCCAAGCTTTCGGCTCGTCCCTGTCGGCATTAAAAAATCGTAGCGTGATAAGGATGGTTCCGATCCGCGTGCCGCGCGAAGGCGATTACAGGGGAGATGCAGCCCTTTCCAAAGAACCATGAAAAGACTTTCTACTCCCAAGGAGACAAGAGATATTAAGCCGCAATGACGTCCGACGCGCGCATTTTCTCCGCCGCGCAGCACATTTAAAAAAATCATAGCGTGAAAACCGTGGGTTCGATCCACGTGCCGCTCGAAGGCGATTACAGGGGAGATGCAGCCCTTTCCAAAGAGGCATGAACAGACTTCCTACTCCCAAGGAGCCCAAAGATATTAAGCCGCAAATACGTCCTACGCGCGTCTTTTCTACGCCGCGCACCACATTTAAAAAATCGTATCGGAAGAACGGTGGGTCCAATCCGCGTGCCGCTTAAAGGCGATTACAAGGGAGATGCAAACCTTTCCAAAGAGCCATGAAAAGACTTTCTACTCCCAAGGAGACAATAGATATTAAGCCGAAATGACGTCCGACGCGCGCATTTTCTCCGCCGCTCACCACATTTAAAAAAATCATAGCGTGAAAACCGTGGGTTCGATCCGCGTGCCGCTCGAAGGCGATTACAGCGGAGATGCAGCCCTTTCCAAAGAGCCATGAAAAGACTTTCTACTCCCAAGGAGACAAGAGATATTAAGCCGAAATGACGTCCGACGCGCGCATTTCCTCCGCCGCGCACCACATTTAAAAAAATCATAGCTTGAAAACCGTGGGTTCGATCCGCGTGCCGCTCGAAGGCGATTACAGGGGAGATGCAGCCCTTTCCAAAGAGCCATGAACAGACTTTCTACACCCAATGAGACAAGAGATATTAAGCCGCAAATACGTCCGGCGCGCGTCTTTTCTCCGCCGCGCAACACATTTAAAAAAAATCGTAGCGTGAAAAACGTGGGTTCGATCCGCGTGCCGCTCGAAGGCGATTACAGGGGAGATGCATCCCTTTCAAAAGAGCCATGAACAGACTTTCTACTCCCAAGGAGACCAGAAATATTAACATATAAAGCGTTACGCTCCAGTCGGATGAACGAGAAACGTTTGTACAATTGCAACGAATTGGAGGAGAAAGTTTAAACAAACGCGCTGACTTTGAACGCTCACATCTAGGCCGGGCCAACTCCAAATGGCGTGCAACTCGGTGCGCATCACCTCCATGACTGTCCCTAACGAACGCCACCTGCCACGCTTTCGGCCCGTCCCTGGCGGCATTAAAAAATCGTAGCGTGATAACGATGGTTCCGATGCGCGTGCCGCTCGAAGGCGATTACAGGGGAGATACAGCCCTTTCCAAAGAGCCATGAACAGACTTTCTACTCCCAAGGAGACAAGAGATATTACGCGCATTTTCTCCGACGCGCACCACGTTTAAAAAATCGTAGCGTGAGAACGGTGGGTCCGATCCGCGTGCCGCTTAAAGGCGATTACAGGGGAGATGCATCCCTTTCCAAAGAGCCATGAACAGACTTTCTACTCCCAAGGAGACCAGAGATATTAACAGATAAAGCGTTACGCTCCAGTCGGATGAGCGAGAAACGCTTGTACAATTGCAACGAATTGGAGGAGAAAGTTTAAACAAACGCGCTGACTTTGAAGGCTCACATCTAGGCCGGGCCAGGTCCAAATGGCCTGCAACTCGGTCCGCATCACGTCCATGACTTTTCCTAACGAACGCCACCTGCCAAGCTTTCGGCCCGTCCCTGTCGGCATTAAAAAATCGTAGCGTGATAAGGATGGTTCCGATCCGCGTGCCGCGCGAAGGCGATTACAGGGGAGATGCAGCCCTTTCCAAAGAGCCATGAACAGACTTTCTACTCCCAAGGAGACAAGAGATATTAAGCCGAAATGACGTCCGACGCGCGCATTTCCTCCGCCGCGCACCACATTTAAAAAAATCATAGCGTGAAAACCGTGGGTTCGATCCGCGTGCCGCTCGAAGGCAATTACAGGGGAGATGCAGCCCTTTCCAAAGAGGCATGAACAGACTTCCTACTCCCAAGGAGCCCAAAGATATTAAGCCGCAAATACGTCCTACGCGCGTCTTTTCTACACCGCGCACCACATTTAAAAAATCGTATCGGAAGAACGGTGGGTCCAATCCGCGTGCCGCTTAAAGGCGATTACAAGGGAGATGCAAACCTTTCCAAAGAGCCATGAAAAGACTTTCTACTCCCAAGGAGACAATAGATATTAAGCCGAAATGACGTCCGACGCGCGCATTTTCTCCGCCGCTCACCACAATTAAAAAAATCATAGCGTGAAAACCGTGGGTTCGATCCGCGTGCCGCTCGAAGGCGATTACAGCGGAGATGCAGCCCTTTCCAAAGAGCCATGAAAAGACTTTCTACTCCCAAGGAGACAAGAGATATTAAGCCGAAATGACGTCCGACGCGCGCATTTCCTCCGCCGCGCACCACATTTAAAAAAATCATAGCTTGAAAACCGTGGGTTCGATCCGCGTGCCGCTCGAAGGCGATTACAGGGGAGATGCAGCCCTTTCCAAAGAGCCATGAACAGACTTTCTACTCCCAAGGAGACCAGAAATATTAACATATAAAGCGTTACGCTCCAGTCGGATGAACGAGAAACGCTTGTACAATTGCAACGAATTGGAGGAGAAAGTTTAAACAAACGCGCTGACTTTGAACGCTCACATCTAGGCCGGGCCAACTCCAAATGGCGTGCAACTCGGTGCGCATCACCTCCATGACTGTCCCTAACGAACGCCACCTGCCACGCTTTCGGCCCGTCCCTGGCGGCATTAAAAAATCGTAGCGTGATAACGATGGTTCCGATGCGCGTGCCGCTCGAAGGCGATTACAGGGGAGATACAGCCCTTTCCAAAGAGCCATGAACAGACTTTCTACTCCCAAGGAGACAAGAGATATTACGCGCATTTTCTCCGACGCGCACCACATTTAAAAAATCGTAGCGTGAGAACGGTGGGTCCGATCCGCGTGCCGCTTAAAGGCGATTACAGGGGAGATGCATCCCTTTCCAAAGAGCCATGAACAGACTTTCTACTCCCAAGGAGACCAGAGATATTAACAGATAAAGCGTTACGCTCCAGTCGGATGAGCGAGAAACGCTTGTACAATTGCAAAGAATTGGAGGAGAAAGTTTAAACAAACGCGCTGACTTTGAAGGCTCACATCTAGGCCGGGCCAGGTCCAAATGGCCTGCAACTCGGTCCGCATCACGTCCATGACTTTTCCTAACGAACGCCACCTGCCAAGCTTTCGGCCCGTCCCTGTCGGCATTAAAAAATCGTAGCGTGATAAGGATGGTTCCGATCCGCGTGCCGCGCGAAGGCGATTACAGGGGAGATGCAGCCCTTTCCAAAGAACCATGAAAAGACTTTCTACTCCCAAGGAGACAAGAGATATTAAGCCGCAATGACGTCCGACGCGCGCATTTTCTCCGCCGCGCAGCACATTTTAAAAAATCATAGCGTGAAAACCGTGGGTTCGATCCACGTGCCGCTCGAAGGCGATTACAAGGGAGATGCAAACCTTTCCAAAGAGCCATGAAAAGACTTTCTACTCCCAAGGAGACAATAGATATTAAGCCGAAATGACGTCCGACGCGCGCATTTTCTCCGACGCGCACCACATTTAAAAAAATCATAGCGTGAAAACCGTGGGTTCGATCCGCGTGCCGCTCGAAGGCGATTACAGCGGAGATGCAGCCCTTTCCAAAGAGCCATGAAAAGACTTTCTACTCCCAAGGAGACAAGAGATATTAAGCCGCAATGACGTCCGACGCGCGCATTTTCTCCGACGCGCAACACATTTAAAAAAATCATAGCGTGAAAACCGTGGGTTCGATCCGCGTGCCGCTCGAAGGCGATTACAGGGGAGATGCAGCCCTTTCCAAAGAGGCATGAACAGACTTCCTACTCCCAAGGAGCCCAAAGATATTAAGCCGCAAATACGTCCTACGCGCGTCTTTTCTACGCCGCGCACCACATTTAAAAAATCGTATCGGAAGAACGGTGGGTCCAATCCGCGTGCCGCTTAAAGGCGATTACAAGGGAGATGCAAACCTTTCCAAAGAGCCATGAAAAGACTTTCTACTCCCAAGGAGACAATAGATATTAAGCCGAAATGACGTCCGACGCGCGCATTTTCTCCGCCGCTCACCACATTTAAAAAAATCATAGCGTGAAAACCGTGGGTTCGATCCGCGTGCCGCTCGAAGGCGATTACAGCGGAGATGCAGCCCTTTCCAAAGAGCCATGAAAAGACTTTCTACTCCCAAGGAGACAAGAGATATTAAGCCGAAATGACGTCCGACGCGCGCATTTCCTCCGCCGCGCACCACATTTAAAAAAATCATAGCTTGAAAACCGTGGGTTCGATCCGCGTGCCGCTCGAAGGCGATTACAGGGGAGATGCAGCCCTTTCCAAAGAGCCATGAACAGACTTTCTACACCCAATGAGACAAGAGATATTAAGCCGCAAATACGTCCGGCGCGAGTCTTTTCTCTGCCGCGCAACACATTTAAAAAAAATCGTAGCGTGAAAAACGTGGGTTCGATCCGCGTGCCGCTCGAAGGCGAATACAGGGGAGATGCATCCCTTTCAAAAGAGCCATGAACAGACTTTCTACTCCCAAGGAGACCAGAAATATTAACATATAAAGCGTTACGCTCCAGTCGGATGAACGAGAAACGCTTGTACAATTGCAACGAATTGGAGGAGAAAGTTTAAACAAACGCGCTGACTTTGAACGCTCACATCTAGGCCGGGCCAACTCCAAATGGCGTGCAACTCGGTGCGCATCACCTCCATGACTGTCCCTAACGAACGCCACCTGCCACGCTTTCGGCCCGTCCCTGGCGGCATTAAAAAATCGTAGCGTGATAACGATGGTTCTGATGCGCGTGCCGCTCGAAGGCGATTACAGGGGAGATACAGCCCTTTCCAAAGAGCCATGAACAGACTTTCTACTCCCAAGGAGACAAGAGATATTACGCGCATTTTCTCCGACGCGCACCACGTTTAAAAAATCGTAGCGTGAGAACGGTGGGTCCGATCCGCGTGCCGCTTAAAGGCGATTACAGGGGAGATGCATCCCTTTCCAAAGAGCCATGAACAGACTTTCTACTCCCAAGGAGACCAGAGATATTAACAGATAAAGCGTTACGCTCCAGTCGGATGAGCGAGAAACGCTTGTACAATTGCAACGAATTGGAGGAGAAAGTTTAAACAAACGCGCTGACTTTGAAGGCTCACATCTAGGCCGGGCCAGGTCCAAATGGCCTGCAACTCGGTCCGCATCACGTCCATGACTTTTCCTAACGAACGCCACCTGCCAAGCTTTCGGCCCGTCCCTGTCGGCATTAAAAAATCGTAGCGTGATAAGGATGGTTCCGATCCGCGTGCCGCGCGAAGGCGATTACAGGGGAGATGCAGCCCTTTCCAAAGAACCATGAAAAGACTTTCTACTCCCAAGGAGACAAGAGATATTAAGCCGCAATGACGTCCGACGCGCGCATTTTCTCCGCCGCGCAGCACATTTTAAAAAATCATAGCGTGAAAACCGTGGGTTCGATCCACGTGCCGCTCGAAGGCGATTACAAGGGAGATGCAAACCTTTCCAAAGAGCCATGAAAAGACTTTCTACTCCCAAGGAGACAATAGATATTAAGCCGAAATGACGTCCGACGCGCGCATTTTCTCCGCCGCGCACCACATTTAAAAAAATCATAGCGTGAAAACCGTGGGTTCGATCCGCGTGCCGCTCGAAGGCGATTACAGCGGAGATGCAGCCCTTTCCAAAGAGCCATGAAAAGACTTTCTACTCCCAAGGAGACAAGAGATATTAAGCCGCAATGACGTCCGACGCGCGCATTTTCTCCGACGCGCAACACATTTA
This sequence comes from Electrophorus electricus, assembly GCF_041902795.1. Lineage (NCBI taxonomy): Eukaryota > Metazoa > Chordata > Actinopteri > Gymnotiformes > Gymnotidae > Electrophorus > Electrophorus electricus. Next base: position 31,434,831 of record NC_137505.1, on the reverse strand, counting down.
AAAAAATCATAGCGTGAAAACCGTGGGTTCGATCCGCGTGCCGCTCGAAGGCGATTACAGGGGAGATGCAGCCCTTTCCAAAGAGCCATGAACAGACCTTCTACTCCCAATGAGACAAGAGATATCAAGCCGCAAATACGTCCGGCGCGCGTCTATTCTCCGCCGCGCAACACATTTAAAAAAAATCGTAGCGTGAAAACCGTGGGTTCGATCCGCGTGCCGCTTAAAGGCGATTACAGGGGAGATGCAGCCCTTTCCAAAGAGCCATGAAAAGACTTTCTACTCCCAAGGAGACAAGAGATATTAAGCCGAAATGACGTCCGACGCGCGCATTTCCTCCGCCGCGCACCACAATTAAAAAAATCATAGCGTGAAAACCGTGGGTTCGATCCGCGTGCCGCTCGAAGGCGATTACAGAGGAGATGCAGCCCTTTCCAAAGAGGCATGAACAGACTTCCTACTCCCAAGGAGCCCAAAGATATTAAGCCGCAAATACGTCCTACGCGCGTCTTTTCTACGCCGCGCACCACATTTAAAAAATCGTATCGGAAGAACGGTGGGTCCAATCCGCGTGCCGCTTAAAGGCGATTACAAGGGAGATGCAAACCTTTCCAAAGAGCCATGAAAAGACTTTCTACTCCCAAGGAGACAATAGATATTAAGCCGAAATGACGTCCGACGCGCGCATTTTCTCCGCCGCGGACCACATTTAAAAAAATCATAGCGTGAAAACCGTGGGTTCGATCCGCGTGCCGCTCGAAGGCGATTACAGCGGAGATGCAGCCCTTTCCAAAGAGCCATGAAAAGACTTTCTACTCCTAAGGAGACAAGAGATATTAAGCCGAAATGACGTCCGAAGCGCGCATTTCCTCCGCCGCGCACCACATTTAAAAAAAATCATAGCGTGAAAACCGTGGGTTCGATCCGCGTGCCGCTCGAAGGCGATTACAGGGGAGATGCAGCCCTTTCCAAAGAGCCATGAACAGACTTTCTACACCCAATGAGACAAGAGATATTAAGCCGCAAATACGTCCGGCGCGCGTCTTTTCTCCGCCGCGCAACACATTTAAAAAAAATCGTAGCGTGAAAACCGTGGGTTCGATCCGCGTGCCGCTCGAAGGCGATTACAGGGGAGATGCAGCCCTTTCCAAAGAGCCATGAACAGACTTTCTACTCCCAATGAGACAAGAGATATCAAGCCGCAAATACGTCCGGCGCGCGTCTATTCTCCGCCGCGCAACACATTTAAAAAAAATCGTAGCGTGAAAACCGTGGGTTCGATCCGCGTGCCGCTTAAAGGCGATTACAGGGGAGATGCAGCCCTTTCCAAAGAGCCATGAAAAGACTTTCTACTCCCAAGGAGACAAGAGATATTAAGCCGAAATGACGTCCGACGCGCGCATTTCCTCCGCCGCGCACCACATTTAAAAAAATCATAGCGTGAAAACCGTGGGTTCGATCCGCGTGCCGCTCGAAGGCGATTACAGGGGAGATGCAGCCCTTTCCAAAGAGGCATGAACAGACTTCCTACTCCCAAGGAGCCCAAAGATATTAAGCCGCAAATACGTCCTACGCGCGTCTTTTCTACGCCGCGCACCACATTTAAAAAATCGTATCGGAAGAACGGTGGGTCCAATCCGCGTGCCGCTTAAAGGCGATTACAAGGGAGATGCAAACCTTTCCAAAGAGCCATGAAAAGACTTTCTACTCCCAAGGAGACAATAGATATTAAGCCGAAATGACGTCCGACGCGCGCATTTTCTCCGCCGCTCACCACATTTAAAAAAATCATAGCGTAAAAACCGTGGGTTCGATCCGCGTGCCGCTCGAAGGCGATTACAGCGGAGATGCAGCCCTTTCCAAAGAGCCATGAAAAGACTTTCTACTCCCAAGGAGACAAGAGATATTAAGCCGAAATGACGTCCGACGCGCGCATTTCCTCCGCCGCGCACCACATTTAAAAAAATCATAGCTTGAAAACCGTGGGTTCGATCCGCGTGCCGCTCGAAGGCGATTACAGGGGAGATGCAGCCCTTTCCAAAGAGCCATGAACAGACTTTCTACACCCAATGAGACAAGAGATATTAAGCCGCAAATACGTCCGGCGCGCGTCTTTTCTCTGCCGCGCAACACATTTAAAAAAAATCGTAGCGTGAAAAACGTGGGTTCGATCCGCGTGCCGCTCGAAGGCGATTACAGGGGAGATGCATCCCTTTCAAAAGAGCCATGAACAGACTTTCTACTCCCAAGGAGACCAGAAATATTAACATATAAAGCGTTACGCTCCAGTCGGATGAACGAGAAACGCTTGTACAATTGCAACGAATTGGAGGAGAAAGTTTAAACAAACGCGCTGACTTTGAACGCTCACATCTAGGCCGGGCCAACTCCAAATGGCGTGCAACTCGGTGCGCATCACCTCCATGACTGTCCCTAACGAACGCCACCTGCCACGCTTTCGGCCCGTCCCTGGCGGCATTAAAAAATCGTAGCGTGATAACGATGGTTCCGATGCGCGTGCCGCTCGAAGGCGATTACAGGGGAGATACAGCCCTTTCCAAAGAGCCATGAACAGACTTTCTACTCCCAAGGAGACAAGAGATATTACGCGCATTTTCTCCGACGCGCACCACGTTTAAAAAATCGTAGCGTGAGAACGGTGGGTCCGATCCGCGTGCCGCTTAAAGGCGATTACAGGGGAGATGCATCCCTTTCCAAAGAGGCATGAACAGACTTCCTACTCCCAAGGAGCCCAAAGATATTAAGCCGCAAATACGTCCTACGCGCGTCTTTTCTACGCCGTGCACCACATTTAAAAAATCGTATCGGAAGAACGGTGGGTCCAATCCGCGTGCCGCTTAAAGGCGATTACAAGGGAGATGCAAACCTTTCCAAAGAGCCATGAAAAGACTTTCTACTCCCAAGGAGACAATAGATATTAAGCCGAAATGACGTCCGACGCGCATTTTCTCCGCCGCGGACCACATTTAAAAAAATCATAGCGTGAAAACCGTGGGTTCGATCCGCGTGCCGCTCGAAGGCGATTACAGCGGAGATGCAGCCCTTTCCAAAGAGCCATGAAAAGACTTTCTACTCCCAAGGAGACAAGAGATATTAAGCCGAAATGACGTCCGACGCGCGCATTTCCTCCGCCGCGCACCACATTTAAAAAAATCATAGCGTGAAAACCGTGGGTTCGATCCGCGTGCCGCTCGAAGGCGATTACAGGGGAGATGCAGCCCTTTCCAAAGAGGCATGAACAGACTTCCTACTCCCAAGGAGCCCAAAGATATTAAGCCGCAAATACGTCCTACGCGCGTCTTTTCTACGCCGCGCACCACATTTAAAAAATCGTATCGGAAGAACGGTGGGTCCAATCCGCGTGCCGCTTAAAGGCGATTACAAGGGAGATGCAAACCTTTCCAAAGAGCCATGAAAAGACTTTCTACTCCCAAGGAGACAATAGATATTAAGCCGAAATGACGTCCGACGCGCGCATTTTCTCCGCCGCTCACCACATTTAAAAAAATCATAGCGTGAAAACCGTGGGTTCGATCCGCGTGCCGCTCGAAGGCGATTACAGCGGAGATGCAGCCCTTTCCAAAGAGCCATGAAAAGACTTTCTACTCCCAAGGAGACAAGAGATATTAAGCCGAAATGACGTCCGACGCGCGCATTTCCTCCGCCGCGCACCACATTTAAAAAAATCATAGCTTGAAAACCGTGGGTTCGATCCGCATGCCGCTCGAAGGCGATTACAGGGGAGATGCAGCCCTTTCCAAAGAGCCATGAACAGACTTTCTACACCCAATGAGACAAGAGATATTAAGCCGCAAATACGTCCGGCGCGCGTCTTTTCTCTGCCGCGCAACACATTTAAAAAAAATCGTAGCGTGAAAAACGTGGGTTCGATCCGCGTGCCGCTCGAAGGCGATTACAGGGGAGATACAGCCCTTTCCAAAGAGCCATGAACAGACTTTCTACTCCCAAGGAGACAAGAGATATTACGCGCATTTTCTCCGACGCGCACCACGTTTAAAAAATCATAGCGTGAGAACGGTGGGTCCGATCCGCGTGCCGCTTAAAGGCGATTACAGGGGAGATGCATCCCTTTCCAAAGAGCCATGAACAGACTTTCTACTCCCAAGGAGACCAGAGATATTAACAGATAAAGCGTTACGCTCCAGTCGGATGAGCGAGAAACGCTTGTACAATTGCAAAGAATTGGAGGAGAAAGTTTAAACAAACGCGCTGACTTTGAAGGCTCACATCTAGGCCGGGCCAGGTCCAAATGGCCTGCAACTCGGTCCGCATCACGTCCATGACTTTTCCTAACGAACGCCACCTGCCAAGCTTTCGGCCCGTCCCTGTCGGCATTAAAAAATCGTAGCGTGATAAGGATGGTTCCGATCCGCGTGCCGCGCGAAGGCGATTACAGGGGAGATGCAGCCCTTTCCAAAGAACCATGAAAAGACTTTCTACTCCCAAGGAGACAAGAGATATTAAGCCGCAATGACGTCCGACGCGCGCATTTTCTCCGCCGCGCAGCACATTTAAAAAAATCATAGCGTGAAAACCGTGGGTTCGATCCACGTGCCGCTCGAAGGCGATTACAGGGGAGATGCAGCCCTTTCCAAAGAGGCATGAACAGACTTCCTACTCCCAAGGAGCCCAAAGATATTAAGCCGCAAATACGTCCTACGCGCGTCTTTTCTACGCCGCGCACCACATTTAAAAAATCGTATCGGAAGAACGGTGGGTCCAATCCGCGTGCCGCTTAAAGGCGATTACAAGGGAGATGCAAACCTTTCCAAAGAGCCATGAAAAGACTTTCTACTCCCAAGGAGACAATAGATATTAAGCCGAAATGACGTCCGACGCGCGCATTTTCTCCGCCGCGCACCACATTTAAAAAAATCATAGCGTGAAAACCGTGGGTTCGATCCGCGTGCCGCTCGAAGGCGATTACAGCGGAGATGCAGCCCTTTCCAAAGAGCCATGAAAAGACTTTCTACTCCCAAGGAGACAAGAGATATTAAGCCGCAATGACGTCCGACGCGCGCATTTTCTCCTACGCGCAACACATTTAAAAAAATCATAGCGTGAAAACCGTGGGTTCGATCCGCGTGCCGCTCGAAGGCGATTACAGGGGAGATGCAGCCCTTTCCAAAGAGCCATGAACAGACCTTCTACTCCCAATGAGACAAGAGATATCAAGCCGCAAATACGTCCGGCGCGCGTCTATTCTCCGCCGCGCAACACATTTAAAAAAAATCGTAGCGTGAAAACCGTGGGTTCGATCCGCGTGCCGCTTAAAGGCGATTACAGGGGAGATGCAGCCCTTTCCAAAGAGCCATGAAAAGACTTTCTACTCCCAAGGAGACAAGAGATATTAAGCCGAAATGACGTCCGACGCGCGCATTTCCTCCGCCGCGCACCACAATTAAAAAAATCATAGCGTGAAAACCGTGGGTTCGATCCGCGTGCCGCTCGAAGGCGATTACAGCGGAGATGCAGCCCTTTCCAAAGAGCCATGAAAAGACTTTCTACTCCCAAGGAGACAAGAGATATTAAGCCGAAATGACGTCCGAAGCGCGCATTTCCTCCGCCGCGTACCACATTTAAAAAAAATCATAGCGTGAAAACCGTGGGTTCGATCCGCGTGCCGCTCGAAGGCGATTACAGGGGAGATGCAGCCCTTTCCAAAGAGCCATGAACAGACTTTCTACACCCAATGAGACAAGAGATATTAAGCCGCAAATACGTCCGGCGCGCGTCTTTTCTCCGCCGCGCAACACATTTAAAAAAAATCGTAGCGTGAAAACCGTGGGTTCGATCCGCGTGCCGCTCGAAGGCGATTACAGCGGAGATGCAGCCCTTTCCAAAGAGCCATGAAAAGACTTTCTACTCCCAATGAGACAAGAGATATCAAGCCGCAAATACGTCCGGCGCGCGTCTATTCTCCGCCGCGCAACACATTTAAAAAAAATCGTAGCGTGAAAACCGTGGGTTCGATCCGCGTGCCGCTTAAAGGCGATTACAGGGGAGATGCAGCCCTTTCCAAAGAGCCATGAAAAGACTTTCTACTCCCAAGGAGACAAGAGATATTAAGCCGAAATGACGTCCGACGCGCGCATTTCCTCCGCCGCGCACCACATTTAAAAAAATCATAGCGTGAAAACCGTGGGTTCGATCCGCGTGCCGCTCGAAGGCGATTACAGGGGAGATGCAGCCCTTTCCAAAGAGGCATGAACAGACTTCCTACTCCCAAGGAGCCCAAAGATATTAAGCCGCAAATACGTCCTACGCGCGTCTTTTCTACGCCGCGCACCACATTTAAAAAATCGTATCGGAAGAACGGTGGGTCCAATCCGCGTGCCGCTTAAAGGCGATTACAAGGGAGATGCAAACCTTTCCAAAGAGCCATGAAAAGACTTTCTACTCCCAAGGAGACAATAGATATTAAGCCGAAATGACGTCCGACGCGCGCATTTTCTCCGCCGCTCACCACATTTAAAAAAATCATAGCGTGAAAACCGTGGGTTCGATCCGCGTGCCGCTCGAAGGCGATTACAGCGGAGATGCAGCCCTTTCCAAAGAGCCATGAAAAGACTTTCTACTCCCAAGGAGACAAGAGATATTAAGCCGAAATGACGTCCGACGCGCGCATTTCCTCCGCCGCGCACCACATTTAAAAAAATCATAGCTTGAAAACCGTGGGTTCGATCCGCGTGCCGCTCGAAGGCGATTACAGGGGAGATGCAGCCCTTTCCAAAGAGCCATGAACAGACTTTCTACACCCAATGAGACAAGAGATATTAAGCCGCAAATACGTCCGGCGCGCGTCTTTTCTCTGCCGCGCAACACATTTAAAAAAAATCGTAGCGTGAAAAACGTGGGTTCGATCCGCGTGCCGCTCGAAGGCGATTACAGGGGAGATGCATCCCTTTCAAAAGAGCCATGAACAGACTTTCTACTCCCAAGGAGACCAGAAATATTAACATATAAAGCGTTACGCTCCAGTCGGATGAACGAGAAACGCTTGTACAATTGCAACGAATTGGAGGAGAAAGTTTAAACAAACGCGCTGACTTTGAACGCTCACATCTAGGCCGGGCCAACTCCAAATGGCGTGCAACTCGGTGCGCATCACCTCCATGACTGTCCCTAACGAACGCCACCTGCCACGCTTTCGGCCCGTCCCTGGCGGCATTAAAAAATCGTAGCGTGATAACGATGGTTCCGATGCGCGTGCCGCTCGAAGGCGATTACAGGGGAGATACAGCCCTTTCCAAAGAGCCATGAACAGACTTTCTACTCCCAAGGAGACAAGAGATATTACGCGCATTTTCTCCGACGCGCACCACGTTTAAAAAATCGTAGCGTGAGAACGGTGGGTCCGATCCGCGTGCCGCTTAAAGGCGATTACAGGGGAGATGCATCCCTTTCCAAAGAGGCATGAACAGACTTCCTACTCCCAAGGAGCCCAAAGATATTAAGCCGCAAATACGTCCTACGCGCGTCTTTTCTACGCCGCGCACCACATTTAAAAAATCGTATCGGAAGAACGGTGGGTCCAATCCGCGTGCCGCTTAAAGGCGATTACAAGGGAGATGCAAACCTTTCCAAAGAGCCATGAAAAGACTTTCTACTCCCAAGGAGACAATAGATATTAAGCCGAAATGACGTCCGACGCGCATTTTCTCCGCCGCGGACCACATTTAAAAAAATCATAGCGTGAAAACCGTGGGTTCGATCCGCGTGCCGCTCGAAGGCGATTACAGCGGAGATGCAGCCCTTTCCAAAGAGCCATGAAAAGACTTTCTACTCCCAAGGAGACAAGAGATATTAAGCCGAAATGACGTCCGAAGCGCGCATTTCCTCCGCCGCGCACCACATTTAAAAAAAATCATAGCGTGAAAACCGTGGGTTCGATCCGCGTGCCGCTCGAAGGCTATTACAGGGGAGATGCAGCCCTTTCCAAAGAGCCATGAACAGACTTTCTACACCCAATGAGACAAGAGATATTAAGCCGCAAATACGTCCGGCGCGCGTCTTTTCTCCGCCGCGCAACACATTTAAAAAAAATCGTAGCGTGAAAACCGTGGGTTCGATCCGCGTGCCGCTCGAAGGCGATTACAGGGGAGATGCAGCCCTTTCCAAAGAGCCATGAACAGACTTTCTACTCCCAATGAGACAAGAGATATCAAGCCGCAAATACGTCCGGCGCGCGTCTATTCTCCGCCGCGCAACACATTTAAAAAAAATCGTAGCGTGAAAACCGTGGGTTCGATCCGCGTGCCGCTTAAAGGCGATTACAGGGGAGATGCAGCCCTTTCCAAAGAGCCATGAAAAGACTTTCTACTCCCAAGGAGACAAGAGATATTAAGCCGAAATGACGTCCGACGCGCGCATTTCCTCCGCCGCGCACCACATTTAAAAAAATCATAGCGTGAAAACCGTGGGTTCGATCCGCGTGCCGCTCGAAGGCGATTACAGGGGAGATGCAGCCCTTTCCAAAGAGGCATGAACAGACTTCCTACTCCCAAGGAGCCCAAAGATATTAAGCCGCAAATACGTCCTACGCGCGTCTTTTCTACGCCGCGCACCACATTTAAAAAATCGTATCGGAAGAACGGTGGGTCCAATCCGCGTGCCGCTTAAAGGCGATTACAAGGGAGATGCAAACCTTTCCAAAGAGCCATGAAAAGACTTTCTACTCCCAAGGAGACAATAGATATTAAGCCGAAATGACGTCCGACGCGCGCATTTTCTCCGCCGCTCACCACATTTAAAAAAATCATAGCGTGAAAACCGTGGGTTCGATCCGCGTGCCGCTCGAAGGCGATTACAGCGGAGATGCAGCCCTTTCCAAAGAGCCATGAAAAGACTTTCTACTCCCAAGGAGACAAGAGATATTAAGCCGAAATGACGTCCGACGCGCGCATTTCCTCCGCCGCGCACCACATTTAAAAAAATCATAGCTTGAAAACCGTGGGTTCGATCCGCGTGCCGCTCGAAGGCGATTACAGGGGAGATGCAGCCCTTTCCAAAGAGCCATGAACAGACTTTCTACACCCAATGAGACAAGAGATATTAAGCCGCAAATACGTCCGGCGCGCGTCTTTTCTCTGCCGCGCAACACATTTAAAAAAAATCGTAGCGTGAAAAACGTGGGTTCGATCCGCGTGCCGCTCGAAGGCGATTACAGGGGAGATACAGCCCTTTCCAAAGAGCCATGAACAGACTTTCTACTCCCAAGGAGACAAGAGATATTACGCGCATTTTCTCCGACGCGCACCACGTTTAAAAAATCGTAGCGTGAGAACGGTGGGTCCGATCCGCGTGCCGCTTAAAGGCGATTACAGGGGAGATGCATCCCTTTCCAAAGAGCCATGAACAGACTTTCTACTCCCAAGGAGACCAGAGATATTAACAGATAAAGCGTTACGCTCCAGTCGGATGAGCGAGAAACGCTTGTACAATTGCAAAGAATTGGAGGAGAAAGTTTAAACAAACGCGCTGACTTTGAAGGCTCACATCTAGGCCGGGCCAGGTCCAAATGGCCTGCAACTCGGTCCGCATCACGTCCATGACTTTTCCTAACGAACGCCACCTGCCAAGCTTTCGGCCCGTCCCTGTCGGCATTAAAAAATCGTAGCGTGATAAGGATGGTTCCGATCCGCGTGCCGCGCGAAGGCGATTACAGGGGAGATGCAGCCCTTTCCAAAGAACCATGAAAAGACTTTCTACTCCCAAGGAGACAAGAGATATTAAGCCGCAATGACGTCCGACGCGCGCATTTTCTCCGCCGCGCAGCACATTTAAAAAAATCATAGCGTGAAAACCGTGGGTTCGATCCACGTGCCGCTCGAAGGCGATTACAGGGGAGATGCAGCCCTTTCCAAAGAGGCATGAACAGACTTCCTACTCCCAAGGAGCCCAAAGATATTAAGCCGCAAATACGTCCTACGCGCGTCTTTTCTACGCCGCGCACCACATTTAAAAAATCGTATCGGAAGAACGGTGGGTCCAATCCGCGTGCCGCTTAAAGGCGATTACAAGGGAGATGCAAACCTTTCCAAAGAGCCATGAAAAGACTTTCTACTCCCAAGGAGACAATAGATATTAAGCCGAAATGACGTCCGACGCGCGCATTTTCTCCGCCGCGCACCACATTTAAAAAAATCATAGCGTGAAAACCGTGGGTTCGATCCGCGTGCCGCTCGAAGGCGATTACAGCGGAGATGCAGCCCTTTCCAAAGAGCCATGAAAAGACTTTCTACTCCCAAGGAGACAAGAGATATTAAGCCGAAATGACGTCCGACGCGCGCATTTCCTCCGCCGCGCACCACATTTAAAAAAATCATAGCGTGAAAACCGTGGGTTCGATCCGCGTGCCGCTCGAAGGCGATTACAGGGGAGATGCAGCCCTTTCCAAAGAGCCATGAACAGACTTTCTACACCCAATGAGACAAGAGATATTAAGCCGAAATAACGTCCGACGCGCGCATTTCCTCCGCCGCGCACCACATTTAAAAAAATCATAGCGTGAAAACCGTGGGTTCGATCCGCGTGCCGCTCGAAGGCGATTACAGGGGAGATGCAGCCCTTTCCAAAGAGGCATGAACAGACTTCCTACTCCCAAGGAGCCCAAAGATATTAAGCCGCAAATACGTCCTACGCGCGTCTTTTCTACGCCGCGCACCACATTTAAAAAATCGTATCGGAAGAACGGTGGGTCCAATCCGCGTGCCGCTTAAAGGCGATTACAAGGGAGATGCAAACCTTTCCAAAGAGCCATGAAAAGACTTTCTACTCCCAAGGAGACAATAGATATTAAGCCGAAATGACGTCCGACGCGCGCATTTTCTCCGCCGCTCACCACATTTAAAAAAATCATAGCGTGAAAACCGTGGGTTCGATCCGCGTGCCGCTCGAAGGCGATTACAGCGGAGATGCAGCCCTTTCCAAAGAGCCATGAAAAGACTTTCTACTCCCAAGGAGACAAGAGATATTAAGCCGAAATGACGTCCGACGCGCGCATTTCCTCCGCCGCGCACCACATTTAAAAAAATCATAGCTTGAAAACCGTGGGTTCGATCCGCGTGCCGCTCGAAGGCGATTACAGGGGAGATGCAGCCCTTTCCAAAGAGCCATGAACAGACTTTCTACACCCAATGAGACAAGAGATATTAAGCCGCAAATACGTCCGGCGCGCGTCTTTTCTCTGCCGCGCAACACATTTAAAAAAAATCGTAGCGTGAAAAACGTGGGTTCGATCCGCGTGCCGCTCGAAGGCGATTACAGGGGAGATGCATCCCTTTCAAAAGAGCCATGAACGGACTTTCTACTCCCAAGGAGACCAGAAATATTAACATATAAAGCGTTACGCTCCAGTCGGATGAACGAGAAACGCTTGTACAATTGCAACGAATTGGAGGAGAAAGTTTAAACAAACGCGCTGACTTTGAACGCTCACATCTAGGCCGGGCCAACTCCAAATGGCGTGCAACTCGGTGCGCATCACCTCCATGACTGTCCCTAACGAACGCCACCTGCCACGCTTTCGGCCCGTCCCTGGCGGCATTAAAAAATCGTAGCGTGATAACGATGGTTCCGATGCGCGTGCCGCTCGAAGGCGATTACAGGGGAGATACAGCCCTTTCCAAAGAGCCATGAACAGACTTTCTACTCCCAAGGAGACAAGAGATATTACGCACATTTTCTCCGACGCGCACCACGTTTAAAAAATCGTAGCGTGAGAACGGTGGGACCGATCCGCGTGCCGCTTAAAGGCGATTACAGGGGAGATGCATCCCTTTCCAAAGAGCCATGAACAGACTTTCTACTCCCAAGGAGACCAGAGATATTAACAGATAAAGCGTTAAGCTCCAGTCGGATGAGCGAGAAACGCTTGTACAATTGCAACGAATTGGAGGAGAAAGTTTAAACAAACGCGCTGACTTTGAAGGCTCACATCTAGGCCGGGCCAGGTCCAAATGGCCTGCAACTCGGTCCGCATCACGTCCATGACTTTTCCTAACGAACGCCACCTGCCAAGCTTTCGGCTCGTCCCTGTCGGCATTAAAAAATCGTAGCGTGATAAGGATGGTTCCGATCCGCGTGCCGCGCGAAGGCGATTACAGGGGAGATGCAGCCCTTTCCAAAGAACCATGAAAAGACTTTCTACTCCCAAGGAGACAAGAGATATTAAGCCGCAATGACGTCCGACGCGCGCATTTTCTCCGCCGCGCAGCACATTTAAAAAAATCATAGCGTGAAAACCGTGGGTTCGATCCACGTGCCGCTCGAAGGCGATTACAGGGGAGATGCAGCCCTTTCCAAAGAGGCATGAACAGACTTCCTACTCCCAAGGAGCCCAAAGATATTAAGCCGCAAATACGTCCTACGCGCGTCTTTTCTACGCCGCGCACCACATTTAAAAAATCGTATCGGAAGAACGGTGGGTCCGATCCGCGTGCCGCTTAAAGGCGATTACAAGGGAGATGCAAACCTTTCCAAAGAGCCATGAAAAGACTTTCTACTCCCAAGGAGACAATAGATATTAAGCCGAAATGACGTCCGACGCGCGCATTTTCTCCGACGCGCACCACATTTAAAAAAATCATAGCGTGAAAACCGTGGGTTCGATCCGCGTGCCGCTCGAAGGCGATTACAGCGGAGATGCAGCCCTTTCCAAAGAGCCATGAAAAGACTTTCTACTCCCAAGGAGACAAGAGATATTAAGCCGCAATGACGTCCGACGCGCGCATTTTCTCCGACGCGCAACACATTTAAAAAAAATCGTAGCGTGAAAACCGTGGGTTCGATCCGCGTGCCGCTTAAAGGCGATTACAGGGGAGATGCAGCCCTTTCCAAAGAGCCATGAAAAGACTTTCTACTCCCAAGGAGCCCAAAGATATTAAGCCGCAAATACGTCCTACGCGCGTCTTTTCTACGCCGCGCACCACATTTAAAAAATCGTATCGGAAGAACGGTGGGTCCAATCCGCGTGCCGCTTAAAGGCGATTACAAGGGAGATGCAAACCTTTCCAAAGAGCCATGAAAAGACTTTCTACTCCCAAGGAGACAATAGATATTAAGCCGAAATGACGTCCGACGCGCGCATTTTCTCCGCCGCTCACCACATTTAAAAAAATCATAGCGTGAAAACCGTGGGTTCGATCCGCGTGCCGCTCGAAGGCGATTACAGCGGAGATGCAGCCCTTTCCAAAGAGCCATGAAAAGACTTTCTACTCCCAAGGAGACAAGAGATATTAAGCCGAAATGACGTCCGACGCGCGCATTTCCTCCGCCGCGCACCACATTTAAAAAAATCATAGCTTGAAAACCGTGGGTTCGATCCGCGTGCCGCTCGAAGGCGATTACAGGGGAGATGCAGCCCTTTCCAAAGAGCCATGAACAGACTTTCTACACCCAATGAGACAAGAGATATTAAGCCGCAAATACGTCCGGCGCGCGTCTTTTCTCCGCCGCGCAACACATTTAAAAAAAATCGTAGCGTGAAAAACGTGGGTTCGATCCGCGTGCCGCTCGAAGGCGATTACAGGGGAGATGCATCCCTTTCAAAAGAGCCATGAACAGACTTTCTACTCCCAAGGAGACCAGAAACATTAACATATAAAGCGTTACTCTCCAGTCGGATGAACGAGAAACGTTTGTACAATTGCAACGAATTGGAGGAGAAAGTTTAAACAAACGCGCTGACTTTGAACGCTCACATCTAGGCCGGGCCAACTCCAAATGGCGTGCAACTCGGTGCGCATCACCTCCATGACTGTCCCTAACGAACGCCACCTGCCACGCTTTCGGCCCGTCCCTGGCGGCATTAAAAAATCGTAGCGTGATAACGATGGTTCCGATGCGCGTGCCGCTCGAAGGCGATTACAGGGGAGATGCAGCCCTTTCCAAAGAGCCATGAACAGACTTTCTACTCCCAAGGAGACAAGAGATATTACGCGCATTTTCTCCGACGCGCACCACGTTTAAAAAATCGTAGCGTGAGAACGGTGGGTCCGATCCGCGTGCCGCTTAAAGGCGATTACAGGGGAGATGCATCCCTTTCCAAAGAGCCATGAACAGACTTTCTACTCCCAAGGAGACCAGAGATATTAACAGATAAAGCGTTACGCTCCAGTCGGATGAGCGAGAAACGCTTGTACAATTGCAACGAATTGGAGGAGAAAGTTTAAACAAACGCGCTGACTTTGAAGGCTCACATCTAGGCCGGGCCAGGTCCAAATGGCCTGCAACTCGGTCCGCATCACGTCCATGACTTTTCCTAACGAACGCCACCTGCCAAGCTTTCGGCCCGTCCCTGTCGGCATTAAAAAATCGTAGCGTGATAAGGATGGTTCCGATCCGCGTGCCGCGCGAAGGCGATTACAGGGGAGATGCAGCCCTTTCCAAAGAGCCATGAACAGACTTTCTACTCCCAAGGAGACAAGAGATATTAAGCCGAAATGACGTCCGACGCGCGCATTTCCTCCGCCGCGCACCACATTTAAAAAAATCATAGCGTGAAAACCGTGGGTTCGATCCGCGTGCCGCTCGAAGGCGATTACAGGGGAGATGCAGCCCTTTCCAAAGAGGCATGAACAGACTTCCTACTCCCAAGGAGCCCAAAGATATTAAGCCGCAAATACGTCCTACGCGCGTCTTTTCTACGCCGCGCACCACATTTAAAAAATCGTATCGGAAGAACGGTGGGTCCAATCCGCGTGCCGCTTAAAGGCGATTACAAGGGAGATGCAAACCTTTCCAAAGAGCCATGAAAAGACTTTCTACTCCCAAGGAGACAATAGATATTAAGCCGAAATGACGTCCGACGCGCGCATTTTCTCCGCCGCTCACCACATTTAAAAAAATCATAGCGTGAAAACCGTGGGTTCGATCCGCGTGCCGCTCGAAGGCGATTACAGCGGAGATGCAGCCCTTTCCAAAGAGCCATGAAAAGACTTTCTACTCCCAAGGAGACAAGAGATATTAAGCCGAAATGACGTCCGACGCGCGCATTTCCTCCGCCGCGCACCACATTTAAAAAAATCATAGCTTGAAAACCGTGGGTTCGATCCGCGTGCCGCTCGAAGGCGATTACAGGGGAGATGCAGCCCTTTCCAAAGAGCCATGAACAGACTTTCTACACCCAATGAGACAAGAGATATTAAGCCGCAAATACGTCCGGCGCGCGTCTTTTCTCTGCCGCGCAACACATTTAAAAAAAATCGTAGCGTGAAAAACGTGGGTTCGATCCGCGTGCCGCTCGAAGGCGATTACAGGGGAGATGCATCCCTTTCAAAAGAGCCATGAACAGACTTTCTACTCCCAAGGAGACCAGAAATATTAACATATAAAGCGTTACGCTCCAGTCGGATGAACGAGAAACGCTTGTACAATTGCAACGAATTGGAGGAGAAAGTTTAAACAAACGCGCTGACTTTGAACGCTCACATCTAGGCCGGGCCAACTCCAAATGGCGTGCAACTCGGTGCGCATCACCTCCATGACTGTCCCTAACGAACGCCACCTGCCACGCTTTCGGCCCGTCCCTGGCGGCATTAAAAAATCGTAGCGTGATAACGATGGTTCCGATGCGCGTGCCGCTCGAAGGCGATTACAGGGGAGATACAGCCCTTTCCAAAGAGCCATGAACAGACTTTCTACTCCCAAGGAGACAAGAGATATTATGCGCATTTTCTCCGACGCGCACCACATTTAAAAAATCGTAGCGTGAGAACGGTGGGTCCGATCCGCGTGCCGCTTAAAGGCGATTACAGGGGAGATGCATCCCTTTCCAAAGAGCCATGAACAGACTTTCTACTCCCAAGGAGACCAGAGATATTAACAGATAAAGCGTTACGCTCCAGTCGGATGAGCGAGAAACGCTTGTACAATTGCAAAGAATTGGAGGAGAAAGTTTAAACAAACGCGCTGACTTTGAAGGCTCACATCTAGGCCGGGCCAGGTCCAAATGGCCTGCAACTCGGTCCGCATCACGTCCATGACTTTTCCTAACGAACGCCACCTGCCAAGCTTTCGGCCCGTCCCTGTCGGCATTAAAAAATCGTAGCGTGATAAGGATGGTTCCGATCCGCGTGCCGCGCGAAGGCGATTACAGGGGAGATGCAGCCCTTTCCAAAGAACCATGAAAAGACTTTCTACTCCCAAGGAGACAAGAGATATTAAGCCGCAATGACGTCCGACGCGCGCATTTTCTCCGCCGCGCAGCACATTTAAAAAAATCATAGCGTGAAAACCGTGGGTTCGATCCACGTGCCGCTCGAAGGCGATTACAGGGGAGATGCAGCCCTTTCCAAAGAGGCATGAACAGACTTCCTACTCCCAAGGAGCCCAAAGATATTAAGCCGCAAATACGTCCTACGCGCGTCTTTTCTACGCCGCGCACCACATTTAAAAAATCGTATCGGAAGAACGGTGGGTCCAATCCGCGTGCCGCTTAAAGGCGATTACAAGGGAGATGCAAACCTTTCCAAAGAGCCATGAAAAGACTTTCTACTCCCAAGGAGACAATAGATATTAAGCCGAAATGACGTCCGACGCGCGCATTTTCTCCGCCGCGCACCACATTTAAAAAAATCATAGCGTGAAAACCGTGGGTTCGATCCGCGTGCCGCTCGAAGGCGATTACAGCGGAGATGCAGCCCTTTCCAAAGAGCCATGAAAAGACTTTCTACTCCCAAGGAGACAAGAGATATTAAGCCGAAATGACGTCCGACGCGCGCATTTCCTCCGCCGCGCACCACATTTAAAAAAATCATAGCGTGAAAACCGTGGGTTCGATCCGCGTGCCGCTCGAAGGCGATTACAGGGGAGATGCAGCCCTTTCCAAAGAGCCATGAACAGACTTTCTACACCCAATGAGACAAGAGATATTAAGCCGAAATAACGTCCGACGCGCGCATTTCCTCCGCCGCGCACCACATTTAAAAAAATCATAGCGTGAAAACCGTGGGTTCGATCCGCGTGCCGCTCGAAGGCGATTACAGGGGAGATGCAGCCCTTTCCAAAGAGGCATGAACAGACTTCCTACTCCCAAGGAGCCCAAAGATATTAAGCCGCAAATACGTCCTACGCGCGTCTTTTCTACGCCGCGCACCACATTTAAAAAATCGTATCGGAAGAACGGTGGGTCCAATCCGCGTGCCGCTTAAAGGCGATTACAAGGGAGATGCAAACCTTTCCAAAGAGCCATGAAAAGACTTTCTACTCCCAAGGAGACAATAGATATTAAGCCGAAATGACGTCCGACGCGCGCATTTTCTCCGCCGCTCACCACATTTAAAAAAATCATAGCGTGAAAACCGTGGGTTCGATCCGCGTGCCGCTCGAAGGCAATTACAGCGGAGATGCAGCCCTTTCCAAAGAGCCATGAAAAGACTTTCTACTCCCAAGGAGACAAGAGATATTAAGCCGAAATGACGTCCGACGCGCGCATTTCCTCCGCCGCGCACCACATTTAAAAAAATCATAGCTTGAAAACCGTGGGTTCGATCCGCGTGCCGCTCGAAGGCGATTACAGGGGAGATGCAGCCCTTTCCAAAGAGCCATGAACAGACTTTCTACACCCAATGAGACAAGAGATATTAAGCCGCAAATACGTCCGGCGCGCGTCTTTTCTCTGCCGCGCAACACATTTAAAAAAAATCGTAGCGTGAAAAACGTGGGTTCGATCCGCGTGCCGCTCGAAGGCGATTACAGGGGAGATGCATCCCTTTCAAAAGAGCCATGAACGGACTTTCTACTCCCAAGGAGACCAGAAATATTAACATATAAAGCGTTACGCTCCAGTCGGATGAACGAGAAACGCTTGTACAATTGCAACGAATTGGAGGAGAAAGTTTAAACAAACGCGCTGACTTTGAACGCTCACATCTAGGCCGGGCCAACTCCAAATGGCGTGCAACTCGGTGCGCATCACCTCCATGACTGTCCCTAACGAACGCCACCTGCCACGCTTTCGGCCCGTCCCTGGCGGCATTAAAAAATCGTAGCGTGATAACGATGGTTCCGATGCGCGTGCCGCTCGAAGGCGATTACAGGGGAGATACAGCCCTTTCCAAAGAGCCATGAACAGACTTTCTACTCCCAAGGAGACAAGAGATATTACGCACATTTTCTCCGACGCGCACCACGTTTAAAAAATCGTAGCGTGAGAACGGTGGGTCCGATCCGCGTGCCGCTTAAAGGCGATTACAGGGGAGATGCATCCCTTTCCAAAGAGCCATGAACAGACTTTCTACTCCCAAGGAGACCAGAGATATTAACAGATAAAGCGTTACGCTCCAGTCGGATGAGCGAGAAACGCTTGTACAATTGCAACGAATTGGAGGAGAAAGTTTAAACAAACGCGCTGACTTTGAAGGCTCACATCTAGGCCGGGCCAGGTCCAAATGGCCTGCAACTCGGTCCGCATCACGTCCATGACTTTTCCTAACGAACGCCACCTGCCAAGCTTTCGGCTCGTCCCTGTCGGCATTAAAAAATCGTAGCGTGATAAGGATGGTTCCGATCCGCGTGCCGCTCGAAGGCGATTACAGGGGAGATGCAGCCCTTTCCAAAGAACCATGAAAAGACTTTCTACTCCCAAGGAGACAAGAGATATTAAGCCGCAATGACGTCCGACGCGCGCATTTTCTCCGCCGCGCAGCACATTTAAAAAAATCATAGCGTGAAAACCGTGGGTTCGATCCACGTGCCGCTCGAAGGCGATTACAGGGGAGATGCAGCCCTTTCCAAAGAGGCATGAACAGACTTCCTACTCCCAAGGAGCCCAAAGATATTAAGCCGCAAATACGTCCTACGCGCGTCTTTTCTACGCCGCGCACCACATTTAAAAAATCGTATCGGAAGAACGGTGGGTCCAATCCGCGTGCCGCTTAAAGGCGATTACAAGGGAGATGCAAACCTTTCCAAAGAGCCATGAAAAGACTTTCTACTCCCAAGGAGACAATAGATATTAAGCCGAAATGACGTCCGACGCGCGCATTTTCTCCGACGCGCACCACATTTAAAAAAATCATAGCGTGAAAACCGTGGGTTCGATCCGCGTGCCGCTCGAAGGCGATTACAGCGGAGATGCAGCCCTTTCCAAAGAGCCATGAAAAGACTTTCTACTCCCAAGGAGACAAGAGATATTAAGCCGCAATGACGTCCGACGCGCGCATTTTGTCCGACGCGCAACACATTTAAAAAAAATCGTAGCGTGAAAACCGTGGGTTCGATCCGCGTGCCGCTTAAAGGCGATTACAGGGGAGATGCAGCCCTTTCCAAAGAGCCATGAAAAGACTTTCTACTCCCAAGGAGACAAGAGATATTAAGCCGAAATGACGTCCGACGCGCGCATTTCCTCCGCCGCGCACCACATTTAAAAAAATCATAGCGTGAAAACCGTGGGTTCGATCCGCGTGCCGCTCGAAGGCGATTACAGGGGAGATGCAGCCCTTTCCAAAGAGGCATGAACAGACTTCCTACTCCCAAGGAGCCCAAAGATATTAAGCCGCAAATACGTCCTACGCGCGTCTTTTCTACGCCGCGCACCACATTTAAAAAATCGTATCGGAAGAACGGTGGGTCCAATCCGCGTGCCGCTTAAAGGCGATTACAAGGGAGATGCAAACCTTTCCAAAGAGCCATGAAAAGACTTTCTACTCCCAAGGAGACAATAGATATTAAGCCGAAATGACGTCCGACGCGCGCATTTTCTCCGCCGCTCACCACATTTAAAAAAATCATAGCGTGAAAACCGTGGGTTCGATCCGCGTGCCGCTCGAAGGCGATTACAGCGGAGATGCAGCCCTTTCCAAAGAGCCATGAAAAGACTTTCTACTCCCAAGGAGACAAGAGATATTAAGCCGAAATGACGTCCGACGCGCGCATTTCCTCCGCCGCGCACCACATTTAAAAAAATCATAGCTTGAAAACCGTGGGTTCGATCCGCGTGCCGCTCGAAGGCGATTACAGGGGAGATGCAGCCCTTTCCAAAGAGCCATGAACAGACTTTCTACACCCAATGAGACAAGAGATATTAAGCCGCAAATACGTCCGGCGCGCGTCTTTTCTCCGCCGCGCAACACATTTAAAAAAAATCGTAGCGTGAAAAACGTGGGTTCGATCCGCGTGCCGCTCGAAGGCGATTACAGGGGAGATGCATCCCTTTCAAAAGAGCCATGAACAGACTTTCTACTCCCAAGGAGACCAGAAATATTAACATATAAAGCGTTACGCTCCAGTCGGATGAACGAGAAACGTTTGTACAATTGCAACGAATTGGAGGAGAAAGTTTAAACAAACGCGCTGACTTTGAACGCTCACATCTAGGCCGGGCCAACTCCAAATGGCGTGCAACTCGGTGCGCATCACCTCCATGACTGTCCCTAACGAACGCCACCTGCCACGCTTTCGGCCCGTCCCTGGCGGCATTAAAAAATCGTAGCGTGATAACGATGGTTCCGATGCGCGTGCCGCTCGAAGGCGATTACAGGGGAGATACAGCCCTTTCCAAAGAGCCATGAACAGACTTTCTACTCCCAAGGAGACAAGAGATATTACGCGCATTTTCTCCGACGCGCACCACGTTTAAAAAATCGTAGCGTGAGAACGGTGGGTCCGATCCGCGTGCCGCTTAAAGGCGATTACAGGGGAGATGCATCCCTTTCCAACGAGCCATGAACAGACTTTCTACTCCCAAGGAGACCAGAGATATTAACAGATAAAGCGTTACGCTCCAGTCGGATGAGCGAGAAACGCTTGTACAATTGCAACGAATTGGAGGAGAAAGTTTAAACAAACGCGCTGACTTTGAAGGCTCACATCTAGGCCGGGCCAGGTCCAAATGGCCTGCAACTCGGTCCGCATCACGTCCATGACTTTTCCTAACGAACGCCACCTGCCAAGCTTTCGGCCCGTCCCTGTCGGCATTAAAAAATCGTAGCGTGATAAGGATGGTTCCGATCCGCGTGCCGCGCGAAGGCGATTACAGGGGAGATGCAGCCCTTTCCAAAGAACCATGAAAAGACTTTCTACTCCCAAGGAGACAAGAGATATTAAGCCGCAATGACGTCCGACGTGCGCATTTTCTCCGCCGCGCAGCACATTTAAAAAAATCATAGCGTGAAAACCGTGGGTTCGATCCACGTGCCGCTCGAAGGCGATTACAGGGGAGATGCAGCCCTTTCCAAAGAGGCATGAACAGACTTCCTACTCCCAAGGAGCCCAAAGATATTAAGCTGCAAATACGTCCTACGCGCGTCTTTTCTACGCCGCGCACCACATTTAAAAAATCGTATCGGAAGAACGGTGGGTCCAATCCGCGTGCCGCTTAAAGGCGATTACAAGGGAGATGCAAACCTTTCCAAAGAGCCATGAAAAGACTTTCTACTCCCAAGGAGACAATAGATATTAAGCCGAAATGACGTCCGACGCGCTCATTTTCTCCGACGCGCACCACATTTAAAAAAATCATAGCGTGAAAACCGTGGGTTCGATCCGCGTGCCGCTCGAAGGCGATTACAGCGGAGATGCAGCCCTTTCCAAAGAGCCATGAAAAGACTTTCTACTCCCAAGGAGACAAGAGATATTAAGCCGCAATGACGTCCGACGCGCGCATTTTCTCCGACGCGCAACACATTTAAAAAAATCATAGCGTGAAAACCGTGGGTTCGATCCGCGTGCCGCTCGAAGGCGATTACAGGGGAGATGCAGCCCTTTCCAAAGAGCCATGAACAGACTTTCTACTCCCAATGAGACAAGAGATATCAAGCCGCAAATACGTCCGGCGCGCGTCTATTCTCCGCCGCGCAACACATTTAAAAAAAATCGTAGCGTGAAAACCGTGGGTTCGATCCGCGTGCCGCTTAAAGGCGATTACAGGGGAGATGCAGCCCTTTCCAAAGAGCCATGAAAAGACTTTCTACTCCCAAGGAGACAAGAGATATTAAGCCGAAATGACGTCCGACGCGCGCATTTCCTCCGCCGCGCACCACATTTAAAAAAATCATAGCGTGAAAACCGTGGGTTCGATCCGCGTGCCGCTCGAAGGCGATTACAGGGGAGATGCAGCCCTTTCCAAAGAGGCATGAACAGACTTCCTACTCCCAAGGAGCCCAAAGATATTAAGCCGCAAATACGTCCTACGCGCGTCTTTTCTACGCCGCGCACCACATTTAAAAAATCGTATCGGAAGAACGGTGGGTCCAATCCGCGTGCCGCTTAAAGGCGATTACAAGGGAGATGCAAACCTTTCCAAAGAGCCATGAAAAGACTTTCTACTCCCAAGGAGACAATAGATATTAAGCCGAAATGACGTCCGACGCGCGCATTTCTCCGCCGCGCACCACATTTAAAAAAATCATAGCGTGAAAACCGTGGGTTCGATCCGCGTGCCGCTCGAAGGCGATTACAGCGGAGATGCAGCCCTTTCCAAAGAGCCATGAAAAGACTTTCTACTCCCAAGGAGACAAGAGATATTAAGCCGCAAATACGTCCGGCGCGCGTCTTTTCTCTGCCGCGCAACACATTTAAAAAAAATCGTAGCGTGAAAAACGTGGGTTCGATCCGCGTGCCGCTCGAAGGCGATTACAGGGGAGATGCATCCCTTTCAAAAGAGCCATGAACAGACTTTCTACTCCCAAGGAGACCAGAAATATTAACATATAAAGCGTTACGCTCCAGTCGGATGAACGAGAAACGCTTGTACAATTGCAACGAATTGGAGGAGAAAGTTTAAACAAACGCGCTGACTTTGAACGCTCACATCTAGGCCGGGCCAACTCCAAATGGCGTGCAACTCGGTGTGCATCACCTCCATGACTGTCCCTAACGAACGCCACCTGCCACGCTTTCGGCCTATCCCTGGCGGCATTAAAAAATCGTAGCGTGATAACGATGGTTCCGATGCGCGTGCCGCTCAAAGGCGATTACAGGGGAGATACAGCCCTTTCCAAAGAGCCATGAACAGACTTTCTACTCCCAAGGAGACAAGAGATATTACGCGCATTTTCTCCGACGCGCACCACGTTTAAAAAATCGTAGCGTGAGAACGGTGGGTCCGATCCGCGTGCTGCTTAAAGGCGATTACAGGGGAGATGCAGCCCTTTCCAAAGAGCCATGAAAAGACTTTCTACTCCCAAGGAGACAAGAGATATTAAGCCGAAATGACGTCCGACGCGCGCATTTCCTCCGCCGCGCACCACATTTAAAAAAATCATAGCGTGAAAACCGTGGGTTCGATCCGCGTGCCGCTCGAAGGCGATTACAGAGGAGATGCAGCCCTTTCCAAAGAGGCATGAACAGACTTCCTACTCCCAAGGAGCCCAAAGATATTAAGCCGCAAATACGTCCTACGCGCGTCTTTTCTACGCCGCGCACCACATTTAAAAAATCGTATCGGAAGAACGGTGGGTCCAATCCGCGTGCCGCTTAAAGGCGATTACAAGGGAGATGCAAACCTTTCCAAAGAGCCATGAAAAGACTTTCTACTCCCAAGGAGACAATAGATATTAAGCCGAAATGACGTCCGACGCGCGCATTTTCTCCGCCGCGCACCACATTTAAAAAAATCATAGCGTGAAAACCGTGGGTTCGATCCGCGTGCCGCTCGAAGGCGATTACAGGGGAGATGCAGCCCTTTCCAAAGAGGCATGAACAGACTTCCTACTCCCAAGGAGCCCAAAGATATTAAGCCGCAAATACGTCCTACGCGCGTCTTTTCTACGCCGCGCACCACATTTAAAAAATCGTATCGGAAGAACGGTGGGTCCAATCCGCGTGCCGCTTAAAGGCGATTACAAGGGAGATGCAAACCTTTCCAAAGAGCCATGAAAAGACTTTCTACTCCCAAGGAGACAATAGATATTAAGCCAAAATGACGTCCGACGCGCGCATTTTCTCCGCCGCTCACCACATTTAAAAAAATCATAGCGTGAAAACCGTGGGTTCGATCCGCGTGCCGCTCGAAGGCGATTACAGCGGAGATGCAGCCCTTTCCAAAGAGCCATGAAAAGACTTTCTACTCCCAAGGAGACAAGAGATATTAAGCCGAAATGACGTCCGACGCGCGCATTTCCTCCGCCGCGCACCACATTTAAAAAAATCATAGCTTGAAAACCGTGGGTTCGATCCGCGTGCCGCTCGAAGGCGATTACAGGGGAGATGCAGCCCTTTCCAAAGAGCCATGAACAGACTTTCTACACCCAATGAGACAAGAGATATTAAGCCGCAAATACGTCCGGCGCGCGTCTTTTCTCTGCCGCGCAACACATTTAAAAAAAATCGTAGCGTGAAAAACGTGGGTTCGATCCGCGTGCCGCTCGAAGGCGATTACAGGGGAGATGCATCCCTTTCAAAAGAGCCATGAACAGACTTTCTACTCCCAAGGAGACCAGAAATATTAACATATAAAGCGTTACGCTCCAGTCGGATGAACGAGAAACGCTTGTACAATTGCAACGAATTGGAGGAGAAAGTTTAAACAAACGCGCTGACTTTGAACGCTCACATCTAGGCCGGGCCAACTCCAAATGGCGTGCAACTCGGTGCGCATCACCTCCATGACTGTCCCTAACGAACGCCACCTGCCACGCTTTCGGCCCGTCCCTGGCGGCATTAAAAAATCGTAGCGTGATAACGATGGTTCCGATGCGCGTGCCGCTCGAAGGCGATTACAGGGGAGATACAGCCCTTTACAAAGAGCCATGAACAGACTTTCTACTCCCAAGGAGACAAGAGATATTACGCGCATTTTCTCCGACGCGCACCACGTTTAAAAAATCGTAGCGTGAGAACGGTGGGTCCGATCCGCGTGCCGCTTAAAGGCGATTACAGGGGAGATGCATCCCTTTCCAAAGAG
Organism: Electrophorus electricus; assembly: GCF_041902795.1. Taxonomy (NCBI): domain Eukaryota; kingdom Metazoa; phylum Chordata; class Actinopteri; order Gymnotiformes; family Gymnotidae; genus Electrophorus; species Electrophorus electricus. Next base: position 31,409,942 of record NC_137505.1, on the reverse strand, counting down.
CCATGAACAGACTTTCTACTCCCAAGGAGACCAGAGATATTAACAGATAAAGCGTTACGCTCCAGTCGGATGAGCGAGAAACGCTTGTACAATTGCAACGAATTGGAGGAGAAAGTTTAAACAAACGCGCTGACTTTGAAGGCTCACATCTAGGCCGGGCCAGGTCCAAATGGCCTGCAACTCGGTCCGCATCACGTCCATGACTTTTCCTAACGAACGCCACCTGCCAAGCTTTCGGCCCGTCCCTGTCGGCATTAAAAAATCGTAGCGTGATAAGGATGGTTCCGATCCGCGTGCCGCGCGAAGGCGATTACAGGGGAGATGCAGCCCTTTCCAAAGAACCATGAAAAGACTTTCTACTCCCAAGGAGACAAGAGATATTAAGCCGCAATGACGTCCGACGCGCGCATTTTCTCCGCCGCGCAGCACATTTTAAAAAATCATAGCGTGAAAACCGTGGGTTCGATCCACGTGCCGCTCGAAGGCGATTACAAGGGAGATGCAAACCTTTCCAAAGAGCCATGAAAAGACTTTCTACTCCCAAGGAGACAATAGATATTAAGCCGAAATGACGTCCGACGCGCGCATTTTCTCCGACGCGCACCACATTTAAAAAAATCATAGCGTGAAAACCGTGGGTTCGATCCGCGTGCCGCTCGAAGGCGATTACAGCGGAGATGCAGCCCTTTCCAAAGAGCCATGAAAAGACTTTCTACTCCCAAGGAGACAAGAGATATTAAGCCGCAATGACGTCCGACGCGCGCATTTTCTCCGACGCGCAACACATTTAAAAAAATCATAGCGTGAAAACCGTGGGTTCGATCCGCGTGCCGCTCGAAGGCGATTACAGGGGAGATGCAGCCCTTTCCAAAGAGCCATGAACAGACCTTCTACTCCCAATGAGACAAGAGATATCAAGCCGCAAATACGTCCGGCGCGCGTCTATTCTCCGCCGCGCAACACATTTAAAAAAAATCGTAGCGTGAAAACCGTGGGTTCGATCCGCGTGCCGCTTAAAGGCGATTACAGGGGAGATGCAGCCCTTTCCAAAGAGCCATGAAAAGACTTTCTACTCCCAAGGAGACAAGAGATATTAAGCCGAAATGACGTCCGACGCGCGCATTTCCTCCGCCGCGCACCACATTTAAAAAAATCATAGCGTGAAAACCGTGGGTTCGATCCGCGTGCCGCTCGAAGGCGATTACAGAGGAGATGCAGCCCTTTCCAAAGAGGCATGAACAGACTTCCTACTCCCAAGGAGCCCAAAGATATTAAGCCGCAAATACGTCCTACGCGCGTCTTTTCTACGCCGCGCACCACATTTAAAAAATCGTAGCGTAAGAACGGTGGGTCCGATCCGCGTGCCGCTTAAAGGCGATTACAGGGGAGATGCAACCCTTTCCAAAGAACCATGAAAAGACTTTCTACTCCCAAGGAGACAAGAGATATTAAGCCGCAATGACGTCCGACGCGCGCATTTTCTCCGCCGCGCAGCACATTTAAAAAAATCATAGCGTGAAAACCGTGGGTTCGATCCGCGTGCCGCTCGAAGGCGATTACAGGGGAGATGGAGCCCTTTCCAAAGAGGCATGAACAGACTTCCTACTCCCAAGGAGCCCAAAGATATTAAGCCGCAAATACGTCCTACGCGCGTCTTTTCTACGCCGCGCACCACATTTAAAAAATCGTAGCGTAAGAACGGTGGGTCCGATCCGCGTGCCGCTTAAAGGCGATTACAGGGGAGATGCAAACCTTTCCAAAGAGCCATGAAAAGACTTTCTACTCCCAAGGAGACAAGAGATATTTAGCCGCAATGACGTCCGACGCGCGCATTTTCTCCGACGCGCAACACATTTAAAAAAATCATAGCGTGAAAACCGTGGGTTCGATCCGCGTGCCGCTCGAAGGCGATTACAGGGGAGATGCAGCCCTTTCCAAAGAGCCATGAACAGACTTTCTACTCCCAATGAGACAAGAGATATCAAGCCGCAAATACATCCGGCGCGCGTCTATTCTCCGCCGCGCAACACATTTAAAAAAAATCGTAGCGTGAAAACCGTGGGTTCCATCCGCGTGCCGCTTAAAGGCGATTACAGGGGAGATGCAGCCCTTTCCAAAGAACCATGAAAAGACTTTCTACTCCCAAGGAGACAAGAGATATTAAGCCGAAATGACGTCCGACGCGCGCATTTCCTCCGCCGCGCACCACATTTAAAAAAATCATAGCGTGAAAACCGTGGGTCCGATCCGCGTGCCGCTCGAAGGCGATTACAGGGGAGATGCAGCCCTTTCCAAAGAGACATGAACAGACTTCCTACTCCCAAGGAGCCCAAAGATATTAAGCCGCAAATACGTCCTACGCGCGTCTTTTCTACGCCGCGCACCACATTTAAAAAATCGTATCGTAAGAACGGTGGGCCCAATCCGCGTGCCGCTTAAAGGCGATTACAAGGGAGATGCAACCCTTTCCAAAGAGCCATGAACAGACTTTCTACTCCCAAGGAGACAATAGATATTAAGCCGCAATGACGTCCGACGCGCGCATTTTCTCCGACGCGCACCACGTTTAAAAAATCGTAGCGTGAGAACGGTGGGTCCGATCCGCGTGCCGCTTAAAGGCGATTACAGGGGAGATGCATCCCTTTCCAAAGAGCCATGAACAGACTTTCTACTCCCAAGGAGACCAGAGATATTAACAGATAAAGCGTTACGCTCCAGTCGGATGAGCGAGAAACGCTTGTACAATTGCAACGAATTGGAGGAGAAAGTTTAAACAAACGCGCTGACTTTGAAGGCTCACATCTAGGCCGGGCCAGGTCCAAATGGCCTGCAACTCGGCGCGCATCACCTCCATGACTGTCCCTAACGAACGCCACCTGCCACGCTTTCGGCCCGTCCCTGTCGGCATTAAAAAATCGTAGCGTGATAACGATGGTTCCGATCCGCGTGCCGCGCGAAGGCGATTACAGGGGAGATGCAGCCCTTTCCAAAGAGCCATGAACAGACTTTCTACTCCCAAGGAGCCCAAAGATATTAAGCCGCAAATACGTCCTACGCGCGTCTTTTCTACGCCGCGCACCACATTTAAAAAATCTTAGCGTGAGAACGGTGGGTCCGATCCGCGTGCCGCTTAAAGGCGATTACAAGGGAAATGCGGCCCTTTCCAAAGAGCCATGAAAAGACTTTCTACTCCCAAGGAGACAAGAGATATTAAGCCGCAATGACGTCCGACGCGCGCATTTTCTCCGCCGCGCAACACATTTTAAAAAATCATAGCGTGAAAACCGTGGGTTCGATCCGCGTGCCGCTCGAAGGCGATTACAGGGGAGATGCAGCCCTTTCCAAAGAGCCATGAACAGACTTCCTACTCCCAACGAGACAAGAGATATTAAGCCGCAATGACGTCCGACGCGCGCATTTATTGCGCCGCGCACCACATTTAAAAAATCGTAGCGTGAGAACGGTGGGTCCGATCCGCGTGCCGCTTAAAGGCGATTACAGGGGAGATGCAGCCCTTTCCAAAGAGCCATGAACAGACTTTCTACTCCCAAGGAGACAAGAGATATTAAGCCGCAATGACGTCCGACGCGCGCATTTTCTCCGCCGCGCACCACATTTAAAAAAATCATAGCGTGAAAACCGTGGGTTCCATCCGCGTGCCGCTCGAAGGCGATTACAGGGGAGATGCAGCCCTTTCCTAAGAGCCATGAACAGACTTTCTATTCCCAAGGAGACAAGAGATATTAAGCCGCAATGACGTCCGACGCGCGCATTTTCTCCGCTGCGCAGCACATTTAAAAAAATCATAGCGTGAAAACCGTGGGTTCGATCCGCGTGCCGCTCGAAGGCGATTACAGGGGAGATGCAGCCCTTTCCAAAGAGCCATGAACAGACTTTCTACTCCCAAGGAGACCAGAAATATTAACATATAAAGCGTTACGCTCCAGTCGGATGAACGAGAAACGTTTGTACAATTGCAACGAATTGGAGGAGAAAGTTTAAACAAACGCGCTGACTTTGAACGCTCACATCTAGGCCGGGCCAACTCCAAATGGCGTGCAACTCGGTGCGCATCACCTCCATGACTGTCCCTAACGAACGCCACCTGCCACGCTTTCGGCCCGTCCCTGGCGGCATTAAAAAATCGTAGCGTGATAACGATGGTTCCGATGCGCGTGCCGCTCGAAGGCGATTACAGGGGAGATACAGCCCTTTCCAAAGAGCCATGAACAGACTTTCTACTCCCAAGGAGACAAGAGATATTACGCGCATTTTCTCCGACGCGCACCACGTTTAAAAAATCGTAGCGTGAGAACGGTGGGTCCGATCCGCGTGCCGCTTAAAGGCGATTACAGGGGAGATGCATCCCTTTCCAAAGAGCCATGAACAGACTTTCTACTCCCAAGGAGACCAGAGATATTAACAGATAAAGCGTTACGCTCCAGTCGGATGAGCGAGAAACGCTTGTACAATTGCAACGAATTGGAGGAGAAAGTTTAAACAAACGCGCTGACTTTGAAGGCTCACATCTAGGCCGGGCCAGGTCCAAATGGCCTGCAACTCGGTCCGCATCACGTCCATGACTTTTCCTAACGAACGCCACCTGCCAAGCTTTCGGCCCGTCCCTGTCGGCATTAAAAAATCGTAGCGTGATAAGGATGGTTCCGATCCGCGTGCCGCGCGAAGGCGATTACAGGGGAGATGCAGCCCTTTCCAAAGAACCATGAAAAGACTTTCTACTCCCAAGGAGACAAGAGATATTAAGCCGCAATGACGTCCGACGCGCGCATTTTCTCCGCCGCGCAGCACATTTAAAAAAATCATAGCGTGAAAACCGTGGGTTCGATCCACGTGCCGCTCGAAGGCGATTACAGGGGAGATCCAGCCCTTTCCAAAGAGGCATGAACAGACTTCCTACTCCCAAGGAGCCCAAAGATATTAAGCTGCAAATACGTCCTACGCGCGTCTTTTCTACGCCGCGCACCACATTTAAAAAATCGTATCGGAAGAACGGTGGGTCCAATCCGCGTGCCGCTTAAAGGCGATTACAAGGGAGATGCAAACCTTTCCAAAGAGCCATGAAAAGACTTTCTACTCCCAAGGAGACAATAGATATTAAGCCGAAATGACGTCCGACGCGCTCATTTTCTCCGACGCGCACCACATTTAAAAAAATCATAGCGTGAAAACCGTGGGTTCGATCCGCGTGCCGCTCGAAGGCGATTACAGCGGAGATGCAGCCCTTTCCAAAGAGCCATGAAAAGACTTTCTACTCCCAAGGAGACAAGAGATATTAAGCCGCAATGACGTCCGACGCGCGCATTTTCTCCGACGCGCAACACATTTAAAAAAATCATAGCGTGAAAACCGTGGGTTCGATCCGCGTGCCGCTCGAAGGCGATTACAGGGGAGATGCAGCCCTTTCCAAAGAGCCATGAACAGACTTTCTACTCCCAATGAGACAAGAGATATCAAGCCGCAAATACGTCCGGCGCGCGTCTATTCTCCGCCACGCAACACATTTAAAAAAAATCGTAGCGTGAAAACCGTGGGTTCGATCCGCGTGCCGCTTAAAGGCGATTACAGGGGAGATGCAGCCCTTTCCAAAGAGCCATGAAAAGACTTTCTACTCCCAAGGAGACAAGAGATATTAAGCCGAAATGACGTCCGACGCGCGCATTTCCTCCGCCGCGCACCACATTTAAAAAAATCATAGCGTGAAAACCGTGGGTTCGATCCGCGTGCCGCTCGAAGGCGATTACAGGGGAGATGCAGCCCTTTCCAAAGAGGCATGAACAGACTTCCTACTCCCAAGGAGCCCAAAGATATTAAGCCGCAAATACGTCCTACGCGCGTCTTTTCTACGCCGCGCACCACATTTAAAAAATCGTATCGGAAGAACGGTGGGTCCAATCCGCGTGCCGCTTAAAGGCGATTACAAGGGAGATGCAAACCTTTCCAAAGAGCCATGAAAAGACTTTCTACTCCCAAGGAGACAATAGATATTAAGCCGAAATGACGTCCGACGCGCGCATTTCTCCGCCGCGCACCACATTTAAAAAAATCATAGCGTGAAAACCGTGGGTTCGATCCGCGTGCCGCTCGAAGGCGATTACAGCGGAGATGCAGCCCTTTCCAAAGAGCCATGAAAAGACTTTCTACTCCCAAGGAGACAAGAGATATTAAGCCGCAAATACGTCCGGCGCGCGTCTTTTCTCTGCCGCGCAACACATTTAAAAAAAATCGTAGCGTGAAAAACGTGGGTTCGATCCGCGTGCCGCTCGAAGGCGATTACAGGGGAGATGCATCCCTTTCAAAAGAGCCATGAACAGACTTTCTACTCCCAAGGAGACCAGAAATATTAACATATAAAGCGTTACGCTCCAGTCGGATGAACGAGAAACGCTTGTACAATTGCAACGAATTGGAGGAGAAAGTTTAAACAAACGCGCTGACTTTGAACGCTCACATCTAGGCCGGGCCAACTCCAAATGGCGTGCAACTCGGTGTGCATCACCTCCATGACTGTCCCTAACGAACGCCACCTGCCACGCTTTCGGCCTATCCCTGGCGGCATTAAAAAATCGTAGCGTGATAACGATGGTTCCGATGCGCGTGCCGCTCAAAGGCGATTACAGGGGAGATACAGCCCTTTCCAAAGAGCCATGAACAGACTTTCTACTCCCAAGGAGACAAGAGATATTACGCGCATTTTCTCCGACGCGCACCACGTTTAAAAAATCGTAGCGTGAGAACGGTGGGTCCGATCCGCGTGCTGCTTAAAGGCGATTACAGGGGAGATGCAGCCCTTTCCAAAGAGCCATGAAAAGACTTTCTACTCCCAAGGAGACAAGAGATATTAAGCCGAAATGACGTCCGACGCGCGCATTTCCTCCGCCGCGCACCACATTTAAAAAAATCATAGCGTGAAAACCGTGGGTTCGATCCGCGTGCCGCTCGAAGGCGATTACAGAGGAGATGCAGCCCTTTCCAAAGAGGCATGAACAGACTTCCTACTCCCAAGGAGCCCAAAGATATTAAGCCGCAAATACGTCCTACGCGCGTCTTTTCTACGCCGCGCACCACATTTAAAAAATCGTATCGGAAGAACGGTGGGTCCAATCCGCGTGCCGCTTAAAGGCGATTACAAGGGAGATGCAAACCTTTCCAAAGAGCCATGAAAAGACTTTCTACTCCCAAGGAGACAAGAGATATTTAGCCGCAATGACGTCCGACGCGCGCATTTTCTCCGACGCGCAACACATTTAAAAAAATCATAGCGTGAAAACCGTGGGTTCGATCCGCGTGCCGCTCGAAGGCGATTACAGGGGAGATGCAGCCCTTTCCAAAGAGCCATGAACAGACTTTCCACTCCCAATGAGACAAGAGATATCAAGCCGCAAATACATCCGGCGCGCGTCTATTCTCCGCCGCGCAACACATTTAAAAAAAATCGTAGCGTGAAAACCGTGGGTTCCATCCGCGTGCCGCTTAAAGGCGATTACAGGGGAGATGCAGCCCTTTCCAAAGAACCATGAAAAGACTTTCTACTCCCAAGGAGACAAGAGATATTAAGCCGAAATGACGTCCGACGCGCGCATTTCCTCCGCCGCGCACCACATTTAAAAAAATCATAGCGTGAAAACCGTGGGTTCGATCCGCGTGCCGCTCGAAGGCGATTACAGGGGAGATGCAGCCCTTTCCAAAGAGACATGAACAGACTTCCTACTCCCAAGGAGCCCAAAGATATTAAGCCGCAAATACGTCCTACGCGCGTCTTTTCTACGCCGCGCACCACATTTAAAAAATCGTATCGTAAGAACGGTGGGCCCAATCCGCGTGCCGCTTAAAGGCGATTACAAGGGAGATGCAACCCTTTCCAAAGAGCCATGAACAGACTTTCTACTCCCAAGGAGACAATAGATATTAAGCCGCAATGACGTCCGACGCGCGCATTTTCTCCGACGCGCACCACGTTTAAAAAATCGTAGCGTGAGAACGGTGGGTCCGATCCGCGTGCCGCTTAAAGGCGATTACAGGGGAGATGCATCCCTTTCCAAAGAGCCATGAACAGACTTTCTACTCCCAAGGAGACCAGAGATATTAACAGATAAAGCGTTACGCTCCAGTCGGATGAGCGAGAAACGCTTGTACAATTGCAACGAATTGGAGGAGAAAGTTTAAACAAACGCGCTGACTTTGAAGGCTCACATCTAGGCCGGGCCAGGTCCAAATGGCCTGCAACTCGGCGCGCATCACCTCCATGACTGTCCCTAACGAACGCCACCTGCCACGCTTTCGGCCCGTCCCTGTCGGCATTAAAAAATCGTAGCGTGATAACGATGGTTCCGATCCGCGTGCCGCGCGAAGGCGATTACAGGGGAGATGCAGCCCTTTCCAAAGAGCCATGAACAGACTTTCTACTCCCAAGGAGCCCAAAGATATTAAGCCGCAAATACGTCCTACGCGCGTCTTTTCTACGCCGCGCACCACATTTAAAAAATCTTAGCGTGAGAACGGTGGGTCCGAAACGCGTGCCGCTTAAAGGCGATTACAAGGGAAATGCAGCCCTTTCCAAAGAGCCATGAAAAGACTTTCTACTCCCAAGGAGACAAGAGATATTAAGCCGCAATGACGTCCGACGCGCGCATTTTCTCCGCCGCGCAACACATTTTAAAAAATCATAGCGTGAAAACCGTGGGTTCGATCCGCGTGCCGCTCGAAGGCGATTACAGGGGAGATGCAGCCCTTTCCAAAGAGCCATGAACAGACTTCCTACTCCCAACGAGACAAGAGATATTAAGCCGCAATGACGTCCGACGCGCGCATTTATTGCGCCGCGCACCACATTTAAAAAATCGTAGCGTGAGAACGGTGGGTCCGATCCGCGTGCCGCTTAAAGGCGATTACAGGGGAGATGCAGCCCTTTCCAAAGAGCCATGAACAGACTTTCTACTCCCAAGGAGACAAGAGATATTAAGCCGCAATGACGTCCGACGCGCGCATTTTCTCCGCCGCGCACCACATTTAAAAAAATCATAGCGTGAAAACCGTGGGTTCCATCCGCGTGCCGCTCGAAGGCGATTACAGGGGAGATGCAGCCCTTTCCTAAGAGCCATGAACAGACTTTCTATTCCCAAGGAGACAAGAGATATTAAGCCGCAATGACGTCCGACGCGCGCATTTTCTCCGCTGCGCAGCACATTTAAAAAAATCATAGCGTGAAAACCGTGGGTTCGATCCGCGTGCCGCTCGAAGGCGATTACAGGGGAGATGCAGCCCTTTCCAAAGAGCCATGAACAGACTTTCTACTCCCAAGGAGACCAGAAATATTAACATATAAAGCGTTACGCTCCAGTCGGATGAACGAGAAACGTTTGTACAATTGCAACGAATTGGAGGAGAAAGTTTAAACAAACGCGCTGACTTTGAACGCTCACATCTAGGCCGGGCCAACTCCAAATGGCGTGCAACTCGGTGCGCATCACCTCCATGACTGTCCCTAACGAACGCCACCTGCCACGCTTTCGGCCCGTCCCTGGCGGCATTAAAAAATCGTAGCGTGATAACGATGGTTCCGATGCGCGTGCCGCTCGAAGGCGATTACAGGGGAGATACAGCCCTTTCCAAAGAGCCATGAACAGACTTTCTACTCCCAAGGAGACAAGAGATATTACGCGCATTTTCTCCGACGCGCACCACGTTTAAAAAATCGTAGCGTGAGAACGGTGGGTCCGATCCGCGTGCCGCTTAAAGGCGATTACAGGGGAGATGCATCCCTTTCCAAAGAGCCATGAACAGACTTTCTACTCCCAAGGAGACCAGAGATATTAACAGATAAAGCGTTACGCTCCAGTCGGATGAGCGAGAAACGCTTGTACAATTGCAACGAATTGGAGGAGAAAGTTTAAACAAACGCGCTGACTTTGAAGGCTCACATCTAGGCCGGGCCAGGTCCAAATGGCCTGCAACTCGGTCCGCATCACGTCCATGACTTTTCCTAACGAACGCCACCTGCCAAGCTTTCGGCCCGTCCCTGTCGGCATTAAAAAATCGTAGCGTGATAAGGATGGTTCCGATCCGCGTGCCGCGCGAAGGCGATTACAGGGGAGATGCAGCCCTTTCCAAAGAACCATGAAAAGACTTTCTACTCCCAAGGAGACAAGAGATATTAAGCCGCAATGACGTCCGACGCGCGCATTTTCTCCGCCGCGCAGCACATTTAAAAAAATCATAGCGTGAAAACCGTGGGTTCGATCCACGTGCCGCTCGAAGGCGATTACAGGGGAGATGCAGCCCTTTCCAAAGAGGCATGAACAGACTTCCTACTCCCAAGGAGCCCAAAGATATTAAGCTGCAAATACGTCCTACGCGCGTCTTTTCTACGCCGCGCACCACATTTAAAAAATCGTATCGGAAGAACGGTGGGTCCAATCCGCGTGCCGCTTAAAGGCGATTACAAGGGAGATGCAAACCTTTCCAAAGAGCCATGAAAAGACTTTCTACTCCCAAGGAGACAATAGATATTAAGCCGAAATGACGTCCGACGCGCTCATTTTCTCCGACGCGCACCACATTTAAAAAAATCATAGCGTGAAAACCGTGGGTTCGATCCGCGTGCCGCTCGAAGGCGATTACAGCGGAGATGCAGCCCTTTCCAAAGAGCCATGAAAAGACTTTCTACTCCCAAGGAGACAAGAGATATTAAGCCGCAATGACGTCCGACGCGCGCATTTTCTCCGACGCGCAACACATTTAAAAAAATCATAGCGTGAAAACCGTGGGTTCGATCCGCGTGCCGCTCGAAGGCGATTACAGGGGAGATGCAGCCCTTTCCAAAGAGCCATGAACAGACTTTCTACTCCCAATGAGACAAGAGATATCAAGCCGCAAATACGTCCGGCGCGCGTCTATTCTCCGCCGCGCAACACATTTAAAAAAAATCGTAGCGTGAAAACCGTGGGTTCGATCCGCGTGCCGCTTAAAGGCGATTACAGGGGAGATGCAGCCCTTTCCAAAGAGCCATGAAAAGACTTTCTACTCCCAAGGAGACAAGAGATATTAAGCCGAAATGACGTCCGACGCGCGCATTTCCTCCGCCGCGCACCACATTTAAAAAAAATCGTAGCGTGAAAAACGTGGGTTCGATCCGCGTGCCGCTCGAAGGTGATTACAGGGGAGATGCAGCCCTTTCCAAAGAGCCATGAACAGACTTTCTACTCCCAAGGAGACCAGAAATATTAACATATAAAGCGTTACGCTCCAGTCGGATGAACGAGAAACGCTTGTACAATTGCAACGAATTGGAGGAGAAAGTTTAAACAAACGCGCTGACTTTGAACGCTCACATCTAGGCCGGGCCAACTCCAAATGGCGTGCAACTCGGTGCGCATCACCTCCATGACTGTCCCTAACGAACGCCACCTGCCACGCTTTCGGCCCGTCCCTGGCGGCATTAAAAAATCGTAGCGTGATAACGATGGTTCCGATGCGCGTGCCGCTCGAAGGCGATTACAGGGGAGATACAGCCCTTTCCAAAGAGCCATGAACAGACTTTCTACTCCCAAGGAGACAAGAGATATTACGCGCATTTTCTCCGACGCGCACCACGTTTAAAAAATCGTAGCGTGACAACGGTGGGTCCGATCCGCGTGCCGCTTAAAGGCGATTACAGGGGAGATGCATCCCTTTCCAAAGAGCCATGAACAGACTTTCTACTCCCAAGGAGACCAGAGATATTAACAGATAAAGCGTTCCGCTCCAGTCGGATGAGCGAGAAACGCTTGTACAATTGCAACGAATTGGAGGAGAAAGTTTAAACAAACGCGCTGACTTTGAAGGCTCACATCTAGGCCGGGCCAGGTCCAAATGGCCTGCAACTCGGTCCGCATCACGTCCATGACTTTTCCTAACGAACGCCACCTGCCAAGCTTTCGGCCCGTCCCTGTCGGCATTAAAAAATCGTAGCGTGATAACGATGGTTCCGATCCGCGTGCCGCGCGAAGGCGATTACAGGGGAGATGCAGCCCTTTCCAAAGAGCCATGAACAGACTTTCTACTCCCAAGGAGCCCAAAGATATTAAGCCGCAAATAAGTCCTACGCGCGTCTTTTCTACGCCTCGCACCACATTTAAAAAATCGTAGCGTAAGAACGGTGGGTCCGATCCGCGTGCCGCTTAAAGGCGATTACAGGGGAGATGCAACCCTTTCCAAAGAACCATGAAAAGACTTTCTACTCCCAAGGAGACAAGAGATATTAAGCCGCAATGACGTCCGACGCGCGCATTTTCTCCGCCGCGCAGCACATTTAAAAAAATCATAGCGTGAAAACCGTGGGTTCGATCCACGTGCCGCTCGAAGGCGATTACAGGGGAGATGCAGCCCTTTCCAAAGAGGCATGAACAGACTTCCTACTCCCAAGGAGCCCAAAGATATTAAGCCGCAAATACGTCCTACGCGCGTCTTTTCTACGCCGCGCACCACATTTAAAAAATCGTATCGGAAGAACGGTGGGTCCAATCCGCGTGCCGCTTAAAGGCGATTACAAGGGAGATGCAAACCTTTCCAAAGAGCCATGAAAAGACTTTCTACTCCCAAGGAGACAAGAGATATTAAGCCGAAATGACGTCCGACGCGCGCATTTCCTCCGCCGCGCACCACATTTAAAAAAATCATAGCGTGAAAACCGTGGGTTCGATCCGCGTGCCGCTCGAAGGCGATTACAGGGGAGATGCAGCCCTTTCCAAAGAGGCATGAACAGACTTCCTACTCCCAAGGAGCCCAAAGATATTAAGCCGCAAATACGTCCTACGCGCGTCTTTTCTACGCCGCGCACCACATTTAAAAAATCGTATCGGAAGAACGGTGGGTCCAATCCGCGTGCCGCTTAAAGCCGATTACAAGGGAGATGCAAACCTTTCCAAAGAGCCATGAAAAGACTTTCTACTCCCAAGGAGACAATAGATATTAAGCCGAAATGACGTCCGACGCGCGCATTTTCTCCGCCGCGCACCACATTTAAAAAAATCATTGCGTGAAAACCGTGGGTTCGATCCGCGTGCCGCTCGAAGGCGATTACAGCGGAGATGCAGCCCTTTCCAAAGAGCCATGAAAAGACTTTCTACTCCCAAGGAGACAAGAGATATTAAGCCGAAATGACGTCCGACGCGCGCATTTCCTCCGCCGCGCACCACATTTAAAAAAATCATAGCGTGAAAACAGTGGGTTCGATCCGCGTGCCGCTCGAAGGCGATTACAGGGGAGATGCAGCCCTTTCCAAAGAGCCATGAACAGACTTTCTACTCCCAAGGAGACCAGAAATATTAACTTATAAAGCGTTACGCTCCAGTCGGATGAACGAGAAACGCTTGTACAATTGCAACGAATTGGAGGAGAAAGTTTAAACAAACGCGCTGACTTTGAACGCTCACATCTAGGCCGGGCCAACTCCAAATGGCGTGCAACTCGGTGTGCATCACCTCCATGACTGTCCCTAACGAACGCCACCTGCCACGCTTTCGGCCTATCCCTGGCGGCATTAAAAAATCGTAGCGTGATAACGATGGTTCCGATGCGCGTGCCGCTCGAAGGCGATTACAGGGGAGATACAGCCCTTTCAAAAGAGCCATGAACAGACTTTCTACTCCCAAGGAGACAAGAGATATTACGCGCATTTTCTCCGACGCGCACCACGTTTAAAAAATCGTAGCGTGAGAACGGTGGGTCCGATCCGCGTGCCGCTTAAAGGCGATTACAGGGGAGATGCAACCCTTTCCAAAGAGGCATGAACAGACTTCCTACTCCCAAGGAGACAAGAGATATTAAGCCGCAATGACGTCCGACGCGCGCATTTTCTCCGCCGCGCAGCACATTTAAAAAAATCATAGCGTGAAAACCGTGGGTTCGATCCGCGTGCCGCTCGAAGTCGATTACAGGGGAGATGGAGCCCTTTCCAAAGAGGCATGAACAGACTTCCTACTCCCAAGGAGCCCAAAGATATTAAGCCGCAAATACGTCCTACGCGCGTCTTTTCTACGCCGCGCACCACATTTAAAAAATCGTAGCGTAAGAACGGTGGGTCCGATCCGCGTGCCGCTTAAAGGCGATTACAGGGGAGATGCAAACCTTTCCAAAGAGCCATGAAAAGACTTTCTACTCCCAAGGAGACAAGAGATATTAAGCCGCAATGACGTCCGACGCGCGCATTTTCTCCGACGCGCAACACATTTAAAAAAATCGTAGCGTGAAAACCGTGGGTTCGATCCGCGTGCCGCTTAAAGGCGATTACAGGGGAGATGCAGCCCTTTCCAAAGAGCCATGAAAAGACTTTCTACTCCCAAGGAGACAAGAGATATTAAGCCGAAATGACGTCCGACGCGCGCATTTCCTCCGCCGCGCACCACATTTAAAAAAATCATAGCGTGAAAACCGTGGGTTCGATCCGCGTGCCGCTCGAAGGCGATTACAGGGGAGATGCAGCCCTTTCCAAAGAGGCATGAACAGACTTCCTACTCCCAAGGAGCCCAAAGATATTAAGCCGCAAATACGTCCTACGCGCGTCTTTTCTACGCCGCGCACCACATTTAAAAAATCGTATCGGAAGAACGGTGGGTCCAATCCGCGTGCCGCTTAAAGGCGATTACAAGGGAGATGCAAACCTTTCCAAAGAGCCATGAAAAGACTTTCTACTCCCAAGGAGACAATAGATATTAAGCCGAAATGACGTCCGACGCGCGCATTTTCTCCGCCGCGCACCACATTTAAAAAAATCATAGCGTGAAAACCGTGGGTTCGATCCGCGTGCCGCTCGAAGGCGATTACAGCGGAGATGCAGCCCTTTCCAAAGAGCCATGAAAAGACTTTCTACTCCCAAGGAGACAAGAGATATTAAGCCGAAATGACGTCCGACGCGCGCATTTCCTCCGCCGCGCACCACATTTAAAAAAATCATAGCGTGAAAACAGTGGGTTCGATCCGCGTGCCGCTCGAAGGCGATTACAGGGGAGATGCAGCCCTTTCCAAAGAGCCATGAACAGACTTTCTACTCCCAAGGAGACCAGAAATATTAACTTATAAAGCGTTACGCTCCAGTCGGATGAACGAGAAACGCTTGTACAATTGCAACGAATTGGAGGAGAAAGTTTAAACAAACGCGCTGACTTTGAACGCTCACATCTAGGCCGGACCAACTCCAAATGGCGTGCAACTCGGTGTGCATCACCTCCATGACTGTCCCTAACGAACGCCACCTGCCACGCTTTCGGCCTATCCCTGGCGGCATTAAAAAATCGTAGCGTGATAACGATGGTTCCGATGCGCGTGCCGCTCGAAGGCGATTACAGGGGAGATACAGCCCTTTCAAAAGAGCCATGAACAGACTTTCTACTCCCAAGGAGACAAGAGATATTACGCGCATTTTCTCCGACGCGCACCACGTTTAAAAAATCGTAGCGTGAGAACGGTGGGTCCGATCCGCGTGCCGCTTAAAGGCGATTACAGGGGAGATGCAACCCTTTCCAAAGAGGCATGAACAGACTTCCTACTCCCAAGGAGACAAGAGATATTAAGCCGCAATGACGTCCGACGCGCGCATTTTCTCCGCCGCGCAGCACATTTAAAAAAATCATAGCGTGAAAACCGTGGGTTCGATCCGCGTGCCGCTCGAAGTCGATTACAGGGGAGATGGAGCCCTTTCCAAAGAGGCATGAACAGACTTCCTACTCCCAAGGAGCCCAAAGATATTAAGCCGCAAATACGTCCTACGCGCGTCTTTTCTACGCCGCGCACCACATTTAAAAAATCGTAGCGTAAGAACGGTGGGTCCGATCCGCGTGCCGCTTAAAGGCGATTACAGGGGAGATGCAAACCTTTCCAAAGAGCCATGAAAAGACTTTCTACTCCCAAGGAGACAAGAGATATTAAGCCGCAATGACGTCCGACGCGCGCATTTTCTCCGACGCGCAACACATTTAAAAAAATCGTAGCGTGAAAACCGTGGGTTCGATCCGCGTGCCGCTTAAAGGCGATTACAGGGGAGATGCAGCCCTTTCCAAAGAGCCATGAAAAGACTTTCTACTCCCAAGGAGACAAGAGATATTAAGCCGAAATGACGTCCGACGCGCGCATTTCCTCCGCCGCGCACCACATTTAAAAAAATCATAGCGTGAAAACCGTGGGTTCGATCCGCGTGCCGCTCGAAGGCGATTACAGGGGAGATGCAGCCCTTTCCAAAGAGGCATGAACAGACTTCCTACTCCCAAGGAGCCCAAAGATATTAAGCCGCAAATACGTCCTACGCGCGTCTTTTCTACGCCGAGCACCACATTTAAAAAATCGTATCGGAAGAACGGTGGGTCCAATCCGCGTGCCGCTTAAAGGCGATTACAAGGGAGATGCAAACCTTTCCAAAGAGCCATGAAAAGACTTTCTACTCCCAAGGAGACAATAGATATTAAGCCGAAATGACGTCCGACGCGCGCATTTTCTCCGCCGCGCACCACATTTAAAAAAATCATAGCGTGAAAACCGTGGGTTCGATCCACGTGCCGCTCGAAGGCGATTACAGCGGAGATGCAGCCCTTTCCAAAGAGCCATGAAAAGACTTTCTACTCCCAAGGAGACAAGAGATATTAAGCCGAAATGACTTCCGACGCGCGCATTTCCTCCGCCGGGCACCACATTTAAAAAAATCATAGCGTGAAAACCGTGGGTTCGATCCGCGTGCCGCTCGAAGGCGATTACAGGGGAGATGCAGCCCTTTCCAAAGAGCCATGAACAGACTTTCTACACCCAATGAGACCAGAGATATTAAGCCGCAAATAAGTCCTACGCGCGTCTTTTCTACGCCTCGCACCACATTTAAAAAATCGTAGCGTAAGAACGGTGGGTCCGATCCGCGTGCCGCTTAAAGGCGATTACAGGGGAGATGCAACCCTTTCCAAAGAACCATGAAAAGACTTTCTACTCCCAAGGAGACAAGAGATATTAAGCCGCAATGACGTCCGACGCGCGCATTTTCTCCGCCGCGCAGCACATTTAAAAAAATCATAGCGTGAAAACCGTGGGTTCGATCCGCGTGCCGCTCGAAGGCGATTACAGGGGAGATGCAGCCCTTTCCAAAGAGGCATGAACAGACTTCCTACTCCCAAGGAGCCCAAAGATATTAAGCCGCAAATACGTCCTACGCGCGTCTTTTCTACGCCGCGCACCACATTTAAAAAATCGTAGCGTAAGAACGGTGGGTCCGATCCGCGTGCCGCTTAAAGGCGATTACAGGGGAGATGCAAACCTTTCCAAAGAGCCATGAACAGACTTACTACTCCCAATGAGACAAGAGATATCAAGCCGCAAATACGTCCGGCGCGCGTCTATTCTCCGCCGCGCAACACATTTCAAAAAAATCGTAGCGTGAAAACCGTGGGTTCGATCCGCGTGCCGCTTAAAGGCGATTACAGGGGAGATGCAGCCCTTTCCAAAGAGCCATGAAAAGACTTTCTACTCCCAAGGAGACAAGAGATATTAAGCCGAAATGACGTCCGACGCGCGCATTTCCTCCGCCGCGCACCACATTTAAAAAAATCATAGCGTGAAAACAGTGGGTTCGATCCGCGTGCCGCTCGAAGGCGATTACAGGGGAGATGCAGCCCTTTCCAAAGAGCCATGAACAGACTTTCTACACCCAATGAGACCAGAGATATTAAGCCGCAAATAAGTCCTACGCGCGTCTTTTCTACGCCTCGCACCACATTTAAAAAATCGTAGCGTAAGAACGGTGGGTCCGATCCGCGTGCCGCTTAAAGGCGATTACAGGGGAGATGCAACCCTTTCCAAAGAACCATGAAAAGACTTTCTACTCCCAAGGAGACAAGAGATATTAAGCCGCAATGACGTCCGACGCGCGCATTTTCTCCGCCGCGCAGCACATTTAAAAAAATCATAGCGTGAAAACCGTGGGTTCGATCCGCGTGCCGCTCGAAGGCGATTACAGGGGAGATGCAGCCCTTTCCAAAGAGGCATGAACAGACTTCCTACTCCCAAGGAGCCCAAAGATATTAAGCCGCAAATACGTCCTACGCGCGTCTTTTCTACGCCGCGCACCACATTTAAAAAATCGTAGCGTAAGAACGGTGGGTCCGATCCGCGTGCCGCTTAAAGGCGATTACAGGGGAGATGCAAACCTTTCCAAAGAGCCATGAACAGACTTACTACTCCCAATGAGACAAGAGATATCAAGCCGCAAATACGTCCGGCGCGCGTCTATTCTCCGCCGCGCAACACATTTCAAAAAAATCGTAGCGTGAAAACCGTGGGTTCGATCCGCGTGCCGCTTAAAGGCGATTACAGGGGAGATGCAGCCCTTTCCAAAGAGCCATGAAAAGACTTTCTACTCCCAAGGAGACAAGAGATATTAAGCCGAAATGACGTCCGACGCGCGCATTTCCTCCGCCGCGCACCACATTTAAAAAAATCATAGCGTGAAAACAGTGGGTTCGATCCGCGTGCCGCTCGAAGGCGATTACAGGGGAGATGCAGCCCTTTCCAAAGAGGCATGAACAGACTTCCTACTCCCAAGGAGCCCAAAGATATTAAGCCGCAAATACGTCCTACGCGCGTCTTTTCTACGCCGAGCACCACATTTAAAAAATCGTATCGGAAGAACGGTGGGTCCAATCCGCGTGCCGCTTAAAGGCGATTACAAGGGAGATGCAAACTTTTCCAAAGAGCCATGAAAAGACTTTCTACTCCCAAGGAGACAAGAGATATTAAGCCGAAATGACGTCCGACGCGCGCATTTCCTCCGCCGCGCACCACATTTAAAAAAATCATAGCGTGAAAACAGTGGGTTCGATCCGCGTGCCGCTCGAAGGCGATTACAGCGGAGATGCAGCCCTTTCCAAAGAGCCATGAAAAGACTTCCTACTCCCAAGGAGACAAGAGATATTAAGCCGCAATGACGTCCGACGCGCACATTTTCTCCGCCGCGCAGCACATTTAAAAAAATCATAGCGTGAAAACCGTGGGTTCGATCCGCGTGCCGCTCGAAGTCGATTACAGGGGAGATGGAGCCCTTTCCAAAGAGGCATGAACAGACTTCCTACTCCCAAGGAGCCCAAAGATATTAAGCCGCAAATACGTCCTACGCGCGTCTTTTCTACGCCGCGCACCACATTTAAAAAATCGTAGCGTAAGAACGGTGGGTCCGATCCGCGTGCCGCTTAAAGGCGATTACAGGGGAGATGCAAACCTTTCCAAAGAGCCATGAAAAGACTTTCTACTCCCAAGGAGACAAGAGATATTAAGCCGCAATGACGTCCGACGCGCGCATTTTCTCCGACGCGCAACACATTTAAAAAAATCGTAGCGTGAAAACCGTGGGTTCGATCCGCGTGCCGCTTAAAGGCGATTACAGGGGAGATGCAGCCCTTTCCAAAGAGCCATGAAAAGACTTTCTACTCCCAAGGAGACAAGAGATATTAAGCCGAAATGACGTCCGACGCGCGCATTTCCTCCGCCGCGCACCACATTTAAAAAAATCATAGCGTGAAAACCGTGGGTTCGATCCGCGTGCCGCTCGAAGGCGATTACAGGGGAGATGCAGCCCTTTCCAAAGAGGCATGAACAGACTTCCTACTCCCAAGGAGCCCAAAGATATTAAGCCGCAAATACGTCCTACGCGCGTCTTTTCTACGCCGAGCACAACATTTAAAAAATCGTATCGGAAGAACGGTGGGTCCAATCCGCGTGCCGCTTAAAGGCGATTACAAGGGAGATGCAAACCTTTCCAAAGAGCCATGAAAAGACTTTCTACTCCCAAGGAGACAATAGATATTAAGCCGAAATGACGTCCGACGGGCGCATTTTCTCCGCCGCGCACCACATTTAAAAAAATCATAGCGTGAAAACCGTGGGTTCGATCCGCGTGCCGCTCGAAGGCGATTACAGCGGAGATGCAGCCCTTTCCAAAGAGCCATGAAAAGACTTTCTACTCCCAAGGAGACAAGAGATATTAAGCCGAAATGACGTCCGACGCGCGCATTTCCTCCGCCGGGCACCACATTTAAAAAAATCATAGCGTGAAAACCGTGGGTTCGATCCGCGTGCCGCTCGAAGGCGATTACAGGGGAGATGCAGCCCTTTCCAAGAGCCATGAACAGACTTTCTACACCCAATGAGACCAGAGATATTAAGCCGCAAATAAGTCCTACGCGCGTCTTTTCTACGCCTCGCACCACATTTAAAAAATCGTAGCGTAAGAACGGTGGGTCCGATCCGCGTGCCGCTTAAAGGCGATTACAGGGGAGATGCAACCCTTTCCAAAGAACCATGAAAAGACTTTCTACTCCCAAGGAGACAAGAGATATTAAGCCGCAATGACGTCCGACGCGCGCATTTTCTCCGCCGCGCAGCACATTTAAAAAAATCATAGCGTGAAAACCGTGGGTTCGATCCGCGTGCCGCTCGAAGGCGATTACAGGGGAGATGCAGCCCTTTCCAAAGAGGCATGAACAGACTTCCTACTCCCAAGGAGCCCAAAGATATTAAGCCGCAAATACGTCCTACGCGCGTCTTTTCTACGCCGCGCACCACATTTAAAAAATCGTAGCGTAAGAACGGTGGGTCCGATCCGCGTGCCGCTTAAAGGCGATTACAGGGGAGATGCAAACCTTTCCAAAGAGCCATGAACAGACTTACTACTCCCAATGAGACAAGAGATATCAAGCCGCAAATACGTCCGGCGCGCGTCTATTCTCCGCCGCGCAACACATTTCAAAAAAATCGTAGCGTGAAAACCGTGGGTTCGATCCGCGTGCCGCTTAAAGGCGATTACAGGGGAGATGCAGCCCTTTCCAAAGAGCCATGAAAAGACTTTCTACTCCCAAGGAGACAAGAGATATTAAGCCGAAATGACGTCCGACGCGCGCATTTCCTCCGCCGCGCACCACATTTAAAAAAATCATAGCGTGAAAACAGTGGGTTCGATCCGCGTGCCGCTCGAAGGCGATTACAGGGGAGATGCAGCCCTTTCCAAAGAGCCATGAACAGACTTTCTACACCCAATGAGACCAGAGATATTAAGCCGCAAATAAGTCCTACGCGCGTCTTTTCTACGCCTCGCACCACATTTAAAAAATCGTAGCGTAAGAACGGTGGGTCCGATCCGCGTGCCGCTTAAAGGCGATTACAGGGGAGATGCAACCCTTTCCAAAGAACCATGAAAAGACTTTCTACTCCCAAGGAGACAAGAGATATTAAGCCGCAATGACGTCCGACGCGCGCATTTTCTCCGCCGCGCAGCACATTTAAAAAAATCATAGCGTGAAAACCGTGGGTTCGATCCGCGTGCCGCTCGAAGGCGATTACAGGGGAGATGCAGCCCTTTCCAAAGAGGCATGAACAGACTTCCTACTCCCAAGGAGCCCAAAGATATTAAGCCGCAAATACGTCCTACGCGCGTCTTTTCTACGCCGCGCACCACATTTAAAAAATCGTAGCGTAAGAACGGTGGGTCCGATCCGCGTGCCGCTTAAAGGCGATTACAGGGGAGATGCAAACCTTTCCAAAGAGCCATGAACAGACTTACTACTCCCAATGAGACAAGAGATATCAAGCCGCAAATAGGTCCGGCGCGCGTCTATTCTCCGCCGCGCAACACATTTCAAAAAAATCGTAGCGTGAAAACCGTGGGTTCGATCCGCGTGCCGCTTAAAGGCGATTACAGGGGAGATGCAGCCCTTTCCAAAGAGCCATGAAAAGACTTTCTACTCCCAAGGAGACAAGAGATATTAAGCGGAAATGACGTCCGACGCGCGCATTTCCTCCGCCGCGCACCACATTTAAAAAAATCATAGCGTGAAAACAGTGGGTTCGATCCGCGTGCCGCTCGAAGGCGATTACAGGGGAGATGCAGCCCTTTCCAAAGAGCCATGAACAGACTTTCTACTCCCAAGGAGACCAGAAATATTAACTTATAAAGCGTTACGCTCCAGTCGGATGAACGAGAAACGCTTGTACAATTGCAACGAATTGGAGGAGAAAGTTTAAACAAACGCGCTGACTTTGAACGCTCACATCTAGGCCGGGCCAACTCCAAATGGCGTGCAACTCGGTGTGCATCACCTCCATGACTGTCCCTAACGAACGCCACCTGCCACGCTTTCGGCCTATCCCTGGCGGCATTAAAAAATCGTAGCGTGATAACGATGGTTCCGATGCGCGTGCCGCTCGAAGGCGATTACAGGGGAGATACAGCCCTTTCCAAAGAGCCATGAACAGACTTTCTACTCCCAAGGAGACAAGAGATATTACGCGCATTTTCTCCGACGCGCACCACGTTTAAAAAATCGTAGCGTGAGAACGGTGGGTCCGATCCGCGTGCCGCTTAAAGGCGATTACAGGGGAGATGCAACCCTTTCCAAAGAGGCATGAACAGACTTCCTACTCGCAAGGAGACAAGAGATATTAAGCCGCAATGACGTCCGACGCGCGCATTTTCTCCGCCGCGCAGCACATTTAAAAAAATCATAGCGTGAAAACCGTGGGTTCGATCCGCGTGCCGCTCGAAGTCGATTACAGGGGAGATGGAGCCCTTTCCAAAGAGGCATGAACAGACTTCCTACTCCCAAGGAGCCCAAAGATATTAAGCCGCAAATACGTCCTACGCGCGTCTTTTCTACGCCGCGCACCACATTTAAAAAATCGTAGCGTAAGAACGGTGGGTCCGATCCGCGTGCCGCTTAAAGGCGATTACAGGGGAGATGCAAACCTTTCCAAAGAGCCATGAAAAGACTTTCTACTCCCAAGGAGACAAGAGATATTAAGCCGCAATGACGTCCGACGCGCGCATTTTCTCCGACGCGCAACACATTTAAAAAAATCGTAGCGTGAAAACCGTGGGTTCGATCCGCGTGCCGCTTAAAGGCGATTACAGGGGAGATGCAGCCCTTTCCAAAGAGCCATGAAAAGACTTTCTACTCCCAAGGAGACCAGAAATATTAACATATAAAGCGTTACGCTCCAGTCGGATGAACGAGAAACGCTTGTACAATTGCAACGAATTGGAGGAGAAAGTTTAAACAAACGCGCTGACTTTGAACGCTCACATCTAGGCCGGGCCAACTCCAAATGGCGTGCAACTCGGTGCGCATCACCTCCATGACTGTCCCTAACGAACGCCACCTGCCACGCTTTCGGCCCGTCCCTGGCGGCATTAAAAAATCGTAGCGTGATAACGATGGTTCCGATGCGCGTGCCGCTCGAAGGCGATTACAGGGGAGATACAGCCCTTTCCAAAGAGCCATGAACAGACTTTCTACTCCCAAGGAGACAAGAGATATTACGCGCATTTTCTCCGACGCGCACCACGTTTAAAAAATCGTAGCGTGACAACGGTGGGTCCGATCCGCGTGCCGCTTAAAGGCGATTACAGGGGAGATGCATCCCTTTCCAAAGAGCCATGAACAGACTTTCTACTCCCAAGGAGACCAGAGATATTAACAGATAAAGCGTTCCGCTCCAGTCGGATGAGCGAGAAACGCTTGTACAATTGCAACGAATTGGAGGAGAAAGTTTAAACAAACGCGCTGACTTTGAAGGCTCACATCTAGGCCGGGCCAGGTCCAAATGGCCTGCAACTCGGTCCGCATCACGTCCATGACTTTTCCTAACGAACGCCACCTGCCAAGCTTTCGGCCCGTCCCTGTCGGCATTAAAAAATCGTAGCGTGATAACGATGGTTCCGATCCGCGTGCCGCGCGAAGGCGATTACAGGGGAGATGCAGCCCTTTCCAAAGAGCCATGAACAGACTTTCTACTCCCAAGGAGCCCAAAGATATTAAGCCGCAAATAAGTCCTACGCGCGTCTTTTCTACGCCTCGCACCACATTTAAAAAATCGTAGCGTAAGAACGGTGGGTCCGATCCGCGTGCCGCTTAAAGGCGATTACAGGGGAGATGCAACCCTTTCCAAAGAACCATGAAAAGACTTTCTACTCCCAAGGAGACAAGAGATATTAAGCCGCAATGACGTCCGACGCGCGCATTTTCTCCGCCGCGCAGCACATTTAAAAAAATCATAGCGTGAAAACCGTGGGTTCGATCCACGTGCCGCTCGAAGGCGATTACAGGGGAGATGCAGCCCTTTCCAAAGAGGCATGAACAGACTTCCTACTCCCAAGGAGCCCAAAGATATTAAGCCGCAAATACGTCCTACGCGCGTCTTTTCTACGCCGCGCACCACATTTAAAAAATCGTATCGGAAGAACGGTGGGTCCAATCCGCGTGCCGCTTAAAGGCGATTACAAGGGAGATGCAAACCTTTCCAAAGAGCCATGAAAAGACTTTCTACTCCCAAGGAGACAAGAGATATTAAGCCGAAATGACGTCCGACGCGCGCATTTCCTCCGCCGCGCACCACATTTAAAAAAATCATAGCGTGAAAACCGTGGGTTCGATCCGCGTGCCGCTCGAAGGCGATTACAGGGGAGATGCAGCCCTTTCCAAAGAGGCATGAACAGACTTCCTACTCCCAAGGAGCCCAAAGATATTAAGCCGCAAATACGTCCTACGCGCGTCTTTTCTACGCCGCGCACCACATTTAAAAAATCGTATCGGAAGAACGGTGGGTCCAATCCGCGTGCCGCTTAAAGGCGATTACAAGGGAGATGCAAACCTTTCCAAAGAGCCATGAAAAGACTTTCTACTCCCAAGGAGACAAGAGATATTAAGCCGAAATGACGTCCGACGCGCGCATTTCCTCCGCCGCGCACCACATTTAAAAAAATCATAGCGTGAAAACCGTGGGTTCGATCCGCGTGCCGCTCGAAGGCGATTACAGGGGAGATGCAGCCCTTTCCAAAGAGGCATGAACAGACTTCCTACTCCCAAGGAGCCCAAAGATATTAAGCCGCAAATACGTCCTACGCGCGTCTTTTCTACGCCGCGCACCACATTTAAAAAATCGTAGCGTAAGAACGGTGGGTCCGATCCGCGTGCCGCTTAAAGGCGATTACAGGGGAGATGCAAACCTTTCCAAAGAGCCATGAACAGACTTACTACTCCCAATGAGACAAGAGATATCAAGCCGCAAATACGTCCGGCGCGCGTCTATTCTCCGCCGCGCAACACATTTCAAAAAAATCGTAGCGTGAAAACCGTGGGTTCGATCCGCGTGCCGCTTAAAGGCGATTACAGGGGAGATGCAGCCCTTTCCAAAGAGCCATGAAAAGACTTTCTACTCCCAAGGAGACAAGAGATATTAAGCCGAAATGACGTCCGACGCGCGCATTTCCTCCGCCGCGCACCACATTTAAAAAAATCATAGCGTGAAAACAGTGGGTTCGATCCGCGTGCCGCTCGAAGGCGATTACAGGGGAGATGCAGCCCTTTCCAAAGAGCCATGAAAAGACTTTCTACTCCCAAGGAGACAAGAGATATTAAGCCGAAATGACGTCCGACGCGCGCATTTCCTCCGCCGCGCACCACATTTAAAAAAATCATAGCGTGAAAACAGTGGGTTCGATCCGCGTGCCGCTCGAAGGCGATTACAGGGGAGATGCAGCCCTTTCCAAAGAGCCATGAACAGACTTTCTACACCCAATGAGACCAGAGATATTAAGCCGCAAATAAGTCCTACGCGCGTCTTTTCTACGCCTCGCACCACATTTAAAAAATCGTAGCGTAAGAACGGTGGGTCCGATCCGCGTGCCGCTTAAAGGCGATTACAGGGGAGATGCAACCCTTTCCAAAGAACCATGAAAAGACTTTCTACTCCCAAGGAGACAAGAGATATTAAGCCGCAATGACGTCCGACGCGCGCATTTTCTCCGCCGCGCAGCACATTTAAAAAAATCATAGCGTGAAAACCGTGGGTTCGATCCGCGTGCCGCTCGAAGGCGATTACAGGGGAGATGCAGCCCTTTCCAAAGAGGCATGAACAGACTTCCTACTCCCAAGGAGCCCAAAGATATTAAGCCGCAAATACGTCCTACGCGCGTCTTTTCTACGCCGCGCACCACATTTAAAAAATCGTAGCGTAAGAACGGTGGGTCCGATCCGCGTGCCGCTTAAAGGCGATTACAGGGGAGATGCAAACCTTTCCAAAGAGCCATGAACAGACTTACTACTCCCAATGAGACAAGAGATATCAAGCCGCAAATACGTCCGGCGCGCGTCTATTCTCCGCCGCGCAACACATTTCAAAAAAATCGTAGCGTGAAAACCGTGGGTTCGATCCGCGTGCCGCTTAAAGGCGATTACAGGGGAGATGCAGCCCTTTCCAAAGAGCCATGAAAAGACTTTCTACTCCCAAGGAGACAAGAGATATTAAGCCGAAATGACGTCCGACGCGCGCATTTCCTCCGCCGCGCACCACATTTAAAAAAATCATAGCGTGAAAACAGTGGGTTCGATCCGCGTGCCGCTCGAAGGCGATTACAGGGGAGATGCAGCCCTTTCCAAAGAGGCATGAACAGACTTCCTACTCCCAAGGAGCCCAAAGATATTAAGCCGCAAATACGTCCTACGCGCGTCTTTTCTACGCCGAGCACCACATTTAAAAAATCGTATCGGAAGAACGGTGGGTCCAATCCGCGTGCCGCTTAAAGGCGATTACAAGGGAGATGCAAACTTTTCCAAAGAGCCATGAAAAGACTTTCTACTCCCAAGGAGACAAGAGATATTAAGCCGAAATGACGTCCGACGCGCGCATTTCCTCCGCCGCGCACCACATTTAAAAAAATCATAGCGTGAAAACAGTGGGTTCGATCCGCGTGCCGCTCGAAGGCGATTACAGCGGAGATGCAGCCCTTTCCAAAGAGCCATGAAAAGACTTTCTACTCCCAAGGAGACAAGAGATATTAAGCCGAAATGACGTCCGACGCGCGCATTTCCTCCGCCGCGCACCACATTTAAAAAAATCATAGCGTGAAAACAGTGGGTTCGATCCGCGTGCCGCTCGAAGGCGATTACAGGGGAGATGCAGCCCTTTCCAAAGAGCCATGAACAGACTTTCTACTCCCAAGGAGACCAGAAATATTAACTTATAAAGCGTTACGCTCCAGTCGGATGAACGAGAAACGCTTGTACAATTGCAACGAATTGGAGGAGAAAGTTTAAACAAACGCGCTGACTTTGAACGCTCACATCTAGGCCGGGCCAACTCCAAATGGCGTGCAACTCGGTGTGCATCACCTCCATGACTGTCCCTAACGAACGCCACCTGCCACGCTTTCGGCCTATCCCTGGCGGCATTAAAAAATCGTAGCGTGATAACGATGGTTCCGATGCGCGTGCCGCTCGAAGGCGATTACAGGGGAGATACAGCCCTTTCAAAAGAGCCATGAACAGACTTTCTACTCCCAAGGAGACAAGAGATATTACGCGCATTTTCTCCGACGCGCACCACGTTTAAAAAATCGTAGCGTGAGAACGGTGGGTCCGATCCGCGTGCCGCTTAAAGGCGATTACAGGGGAGATGCAACCCTTTCCAAAGAGGCATGAACAGACTTCCTACTCCCAAGGAGACAAGAGATATTAAGCCGCAATGACGTCCGACGCGCGCATTTTCTCCGCCGCGCAGCACATTTAAAAAAATCATAGCGTGAAAACCGTGGGTTCGATCCGCGTGCCGCTCGAAGTCGATTACAGGGGAGATGGAGCCCTTTCCAAAGAGGCATGAACAGACTTCCTACTCCCAAGGAGCCCAAAGATATTAAGCCGCAAATACGTCCTACGCGCGTCTTTTCTACGCCGCGCACCACATTTAAAAAATCGTAGCGTAAGAACGGTGGGTCCGATCCGCGTGCCGCTTAAAGGCGATTACAGGGGAGATGCAAACCTTTCCAAAGAGCCATGAAAAGACTTTCTACTCCCAAGGAGACAAGAGATATTAAGCCGCAATGACGTCCGACGCGCGCATTTTCTCCGACGCGCAACACATTTAAAAAAATCGTAGCGTGAAAACCGTGGGTTCGATCCGCGTGCCGCTTAAAGGCGATTACAGGGGAGATGCAGCCCTTTCCAAAGAGCCATGAAAAGACTTTCTACTCCCAAGGAGACAAGAGATATTAAGCCGAAATGACGTCCGACGCGCGCATTTCCTCCGCCGCGCACCACATTTAAAAAAATCATAGCGTGAAAACCGTGGGTTCGATCCGCGTGCCGCTCGAAGGCGATTACAGGGGAGATGCAGCCCTTTCCAAAGAGGCATGAACAGACTTCCTACTCCCAAGGAGCCCAAAGATATTAAGCCGCAAATACGTCCTACGCGCGTCTTTTCTACGCCGAGCACCACATTTAAAAAATCGTATCGGAAGAACGGTGGGTCCAATCCGCGTGCCGCTTAAAGGCGATTACAAGGGAGATGCAAACCTTTCCAAAGAGCCATGAAAAGACTTTCTACTCCCAAGGAGACAATAGATATTAAGCCGAAATGACGTCCGACGCGCGCATTTTCTCCGCCGCGCACCACATTTAAAAAAATCATAGCGTGAAAACCGTGGGTTCGATCCGCGTGCCGCTCGAAGGCGATTACAGCGGAGATGCAGCCCTTTCCAAAGAGCCATGAAAAGACTTTCTACTCCCAAGGAGACAAGAGATATTAAGCCGAAATGACGTCCGACGCGCGCATTTCCTCCGCCGGGCACCACATTTAAAAAAATCATAGCGTGAAAACCGTGCGTTCGATCCGCGTGCCGCTCGAAGGCGATTACAGGGGAGATGCAGCCCTTTCCAAAGAGGCATGAACAGACTTCCTACTCCCAAGGAGCCCAAAGATATTAAGCCGCAAATACGTCCTACGCGCGTCTTTTCTACGCCGCGCACCACATTTAAAAAATCGTAGCGTAAGAACGGTGGGTCCGATCCGCGTGCCGCTTAAAGGCGATTACAGGGGAGATGCAAACCTTTCCAAAGAGCCATGAACAGACTTACTACTCCCAATGAGACAAGAGATATCAAGCCGCAAATACGTCCGGCGCGCGTCTATTCTCCGCCGCGCAACACATTTCAAAAAAATCGTAGCGTGAAAACCGTGGGTTCGATCCGCGTGCCGCTTAAAGGCGATTACAGGGGAGATGCAGCCCTTTCCAAAGAGCCATGAAAAGACTTTCTACTCCCAAGGAGACAAGAGATATTAAGCCGAAATGACGTCCGACGCGCGCATTTCCTCCGCCGCGCACCACATTTAAAAAAATCATAGCGTGAAAACAGTGGGTTCGATCCGCGTGCCGCTCGAAGGCGATTACAGGGGAGATGCAGCCCTTTCCAAAGAGCCATGAACAGACTTTCTACACCCAATGAGACCAGAGATATTAAGCCGCAAATACGTCCTACGCGCGTCTTTTCTACGCCTCGCACCACATTTAAAAAATCGTAGCGTAAGAACGGTGGGTCCGATCCGCGTGCCGCTTAAAGGCGATTACAGGGGAGATGCAACCCTTTCCAAAGAACCATGAAAAGACTTTCTACTCCCAAGGAGACAAGAGATATTAAGCCGCAATGACGTCCGACGCGCGCATTTTCTCCGCCGCGCAGCACATTTAAAAAAATCATAGCGTGAAAACCGTGGGTTCGATCCGCGTGCCGCTCGAAGGCGATTACAGGGGAGATGCAGCCCTTTCCAAAGAGGCATGAACAGACTTCCTACTCCCAAGGAGCCCAAAGATATTAAGCCGCAAATACGTCCTACGCGCGTCTTTTCTACGCCGCGCACCACATTTAAAAAATCGTAGCGTAAGAACGGTGGGTCCGATCCGCGTGCCGCTTAAAGGCGATTACAGGGGAGATGCAAACCTTTCCAAAGAGCCATGAACAGACTTACTACTCCCAATGAGACAAGAGATATCAAGCCGCAAATACGTCCGGCGCGCGTCTATTCTCCGCCGCGCAACACATTTCAAAAAAATCGTAGCGTGAAAACCGTGGGTTCGATCCGCGTGCCGCTTAAAGGCGATTACAGGGGAGATGCAGCCCTTTCCAAAGAGCCATGAAAAGACTTTCTACTCCCAAGGAGACAAGAGATATTAAGCGGAAATGACGTCCGACGCGCGCATTTCCTCCGCCGCGCACCACATTTAAAAAAATCATAGCGTGAAAACAGTGGGTTCGATCCGCGTGCCGCTCGAAGGCGATTACAGGGGAGATGCAGCCCTTTCCAAAGAGCCATGAACAGACTTTCTACTCCCAAGGAGACCAGAAATATTAACTTATAAAGCGTTACGCTCCAGTCGGATGAACGAGAAACGCTTGTACAATTGCAACGAATTGGAGGAGAAAGTTTAAACAAACGCGCTGACTTTGAACGCTCACATCTAGGCCGGGCCAACTCCAAATGGCGTGCAACTCGGTGTGCATCACCTCCATGACTGTCCCTAACGAACGCCACCTGCCACGCTTTCGGCCTATCCCTGGCGGCATTAAAAAATCGTAGCGTGATAACGATGGTTCCGATGCGCGTGCCGCTCGAAGGCGATTACAGGGGAGATACAGCCCTTTCCAAAGAGCCATGAACAGACTTTCTACTCCCAAGGAGACAAGAGATATTACGCGCATTTTCTCCGACGCGCACCACGTTTAAAAAATCGTAGCGTGAGAACGGTGGGTCCGATCCGCGTGCCGCTTAAAGGCGATTACAGGGGAGATGCAACCCTTTCCAAAGAGGCATGAACAGACTTCCTACTCGCAAGGAGACAAGAGATATTAAGCCGCAATGACGTCCGACGCGCGCATTTTCTCCGCCGCGCAGCACATTTAAAAAAATCATAGCGTGAAAACCGTGGGTTCGATCCGCGTGCCGCTCGAAGTCGATTACAGGGGAGATGGAGCCCTTTCCAAAGAGGCATGAACAGACTTCCTACTCCCAAGGAGCCCAAAGATATTAAGCCGCAAATACGTCCTACGCGCGTCTTTTCTACGCCGCGCACCACATTTAAAAAATCGTAGCGTAAGAACGGTGGGTCCGATCCGCGTGCCGCTTAAAGGCGATTACAGGGGAGATGCAAACCTTTCCAAAGAGCCATGAAAAGACTTTCTACTCCCAAGGAGACAAGAGATATTAAGCCGCAATGACGTCCGACGCGCGCATTTTCTCCGACGCGCAACACATTTAAAAAAATCGTAGCGTGAAAACCGTGGGTTCGATCCGCGTGCCGCTTAAAGCGATTACAGGGGAGATGCAGCCCTTTCCAAAGAGCCATGAAAAGACTTTCTACTCCCAAGGAGACCAGAAATATTAACATATAAAGCGTTACGCTCCAGTCGGATGAACGAGAAACGCTTGTACAATTGCAACGAATTGGAGGAGAAAGTTTAAACAAACGCGCTGACTTTGAACGCTCACATCTAGGCCGGGCCAACTCCAAATGGCGTGCAACTCGGTGCGCATCACCTCCATGACTGTCCCTAACGAACGCCACCTGCCACGCTTTCGGCCCGTCCCTGGCGGCATTAAAAAATCGTGGCGTGATAACGATGGTTCCGATGCGCGTGCCGCTCGAAGGCGATTACAGGGGAGATACAGCCCTTTCCAAAGAGCCATGAACAGACTTTCTACTCCCAAGGAGACAAGAGATATTACGCGCATTTTCTCCGACGCGCACCACGTTTAAAAAATCGTAGCGTGACAACGGTGGGTCCGATCCGCGTGCCGCTTAAAGGCGATTACAGGGGAGATGCATCCCTTTCCAAAGAGCCATGAACAGACTTTCTACTCCCAAGGAGACCAGAGATATTAACAGATAAAGCGTTCCGCTCCAGTCGGATGAGCGAGAAACGCTTGTACAATTGCAACGAATTGGAGGAGAAAGTTTAAACAAACGCGCTGACTTTGAAGGCTCACATCTAGGCCGGGCCAGGTCCAAATGGCCTGCAACTCGGTCCGCATCACGTCCATGACTTTTCCTAACGAACGCCACCTGCCAAGCTTTCGGCCCGTCCCTGTCGGCATTAAAAAATCGTAGCGTGATAACGATGGTTCCGATCCGCGTGCCGCGCGAAGGCGATTACAGGGGAGATGCAGCCCTTTCCAAAGAGCCATGAACAGACTTTCTACTCCCAAGGAGCCCAAAGATATTAAGCCGCAAATAAGTCCTATGCGCGTCTTTTCTACGCCTCGCACCACATTTAAAAAATCGTAGCGTAAGAACGGTGGGTCCGATCCGCGTGCCGCTTAAAGGCGATTACAGGGGAGATGCAACCCTTTCCAAAGAACCATGAAAAGACTTTCTACTCCCAAGGAGACAAGAGATATTAAGCCGCAATGACGTCCGACGCGCGCATTTTCTCCGCCGCGCAGCACATTTAAAAAAATCATAGCGTGAAAACCGTGGGTTCGATCCACGTGCCGCTCGAAGGCGATTACAGGGGAGATGCAGCCCTTTCCAAAGAGGCATGAACAGACTTCCTACTCCCAAGGAGCCCAAAGATATTAAGCCGCAAATACGTCCTACGCGCGTCTTTTCTACGCCGCGCACCACATTTAAAAAATCGTATCGGAAGAACGGTGGGTCCAATCCGCGTGCCGCTTAAAGGCGATTACAAGGGAGATGCAAACCTTTCCAAAGAGCCATGAAAAGACTTTCTACTCCCAAGGAGACAAGAGATATTAAGCCGAAATGACGTCCGACGCGCGCATTTCCTCCGCCGCGCACCACATTTAAAAAAATCATAGCGTGAAAACCGTGGGTTCGATCCGCGTGCCGCTCGAAGGCGATTACAGGGGAGATGCAGCCCTTTCCAAAGAGGCATGAACAGACTTCCTACTCCCAAGGAGCCCAAAGATATTAAGCCGCAAATACGTCCTACGCGCGTCTTTTCTATGCCGCGCACCACATTTAAAAAATCGTATCGGAAGAACGGTGGGTCCAATCCGCGTGCCGCTTAAAGGCGATTACAAGGGAGATGCAAACCTTTCCAAAGAGCCATGAAAAGACTTTCTACTCCCAAGGAGACAATAGATATTAAGCCGAAATGACGTCCGACGCGCGCATTTTCTCCGCCGCGCACCACATTTAAAAAAATCATAGCGTGAAAACCGTGGGTTCGATCCGCGTGCCGCTCGAAGTCGATTACAGCGGAGATGCAGCCCTTTCCAAAGAGCCATGAAAAGACTTTCTACTCCCAAGGAGACAAGAGATATTAAGCCGAAATGACGTCCGACGCGCGCATTTCCTCCGCCGCGCACCACATTTAAAAAAATCATAGCGTGAAAACAGTGGGTTCGATCCGCGTGCCGCTCGAAGGCGATTACAGGGGAGATGCAGCCCTTTCCAAAGAGCCATGAACAGACTTTCTACTCCCAAGGAGACCAGAAATATTAACTTATAAAGCGTTACGCTCCAGTCGGATGAACGAGAAACGCTTGTACAATTGCAACGAATTGGAGGAGAAAGTTTAAACAAACGCGCTGACTTTGAACGCTCACATCTAGGCCGGGCCAACTCCAAATGGCGTGCAACTCGGTGTGCATCACCTCCATGACTGTCCCTAACGAACGCCACCTGCCACGCTTTCGGCCTATCCCTGGCGGCATTAAAAAATCGTAGCGTGATAACGATGGTTCCGATGCGCGTGCCGCTCGAAGGCGATTACAGGGGAGATACAGCCCTTTCAAAAGAGCCATGAACAGACTTTCTACTCCCAAGGAGACAAGAGATATTACGCGCATTTTCTCCGACGCGCACCACGTTTAAAAAATCGTAGCGTGAGAACGGTGGGTCCGATCCGCGTGCCGCTTAAAGGCGATTACAGGGGAGATGCAACCCTTTCCAAAGAGGCATGAACAGACTTCCTACTCCCAAGGAGACAAGAGATATTAAGCCGCAATGACGTCCGACGCGCACATTTTCTCCGCCGCGCAGCACATTTAAAAAAATCATAGCGTGAAAACCGTGGGTTCGATCCGCGTGCCGCTCGAAGTCGATTACAGGGGAGATGGAGCCCTTTCCAAAGAGGCATGAACAGACTTCCTACTCCCAAGGAGCCCAAAGATATTAAGCCGCAAATACGTCCTACGCGCGTCTTTTCTACGCCGCGCACCACATTTAAAAAATCGTAGCGTAAGAACGGTGGGTCCGATCCGCGTGCCGCTTAAAGGCGATTACAGGGGAGATGCAAACCTTTCCAAAGAGCCATGAAAAGACTTTCTACTCCCAAGGAGACAAGAGATATTAAGCCGCAATGACGTCCGACGCGCGCATTTTCTCCGACGCGCAACACATTTAAAAAAATCGTAGCGTGAAAACCGTGGGTTCGATCCGCGTGCCGCTTAAAGGCGATTACAGGGGAGATGCAGCCCTTTCCAAAGAGCCATGAAAAGACTTTCTACTCCCAAGGAGACAAGAGATATTAAGCCGAAATGACGTCCGACGCGCGCATTTCCTCCGCCGCGCACCACATTTAAAAAAATCATAGCGTGAAAACCGTGGGTTCGATCCGCGTGCCGCTCGAAGGCGATTACAGGGGAGATGCAGCCCTTTCCAAAGAGGCATGAACAGACTTCCTACTCCCAAGGAGCCCAAAGATATTAAGCCGCAAATACGTCCTACGCGCGTCTTTTCTACGCCGAGCACAACATTTAAAAAATCGTATCGGAAGAACGGTGGGTCCAATCCGCGTGCCGCTTAAAGGCGATTACAAGGGAGATGCAAACCTTTCCAAAGAGCCATGAAAAGACTTTCTACTCCCAAGGAGACAATAGATATTAAGCCGAAATGACGTCCGACGGGCGCATTTTCTCCGCCGCGCACCACATTTAAAAAAATCATAGCGTGAAAACCGTGGGTTCGATCCGCGTGCCGCTCGAAGGCGATTACAGCGGAGATGCAGCCCTTTCCAAAGAGCCATGAAAAGACTTTCTACTCCCAAGGAGACAAGAGATATTAAGCCGAAATGACGTCCGACGCGCGCATTTCCTCCGCCGGGCACCACATTTAAAAAAATCATAGCGTGAAAACCGTGGGTTCGATCCG
This sequence comes from Electrophorus electricus, assembly GCF_041902795.1. NCBI lineage: Eukaryota > Metazoa > Chordata > Actinopteri > Gymnotiformes > Gymnotidae > Electrophorus > Electrophorus electricus. The sequence goes on along the minus strand of NC_137505.1, from coordinate 31,374,982 downwards.
CGTGCCGCTCGAAGGCGATTACAGGGGAGATGCAGCCCTTTCCAAGAGCCATGAACAGACTTTCTACACCCAATGAGACCAGAGATATTAAGCCGCAAATAAGTCCTACGCGCGTCTTTTCTACGCCTCGCACCACATTTAAAAAATCGTAGCGTAAGAACGGTGGGTCCGATCCGCGTGCCGCTTAAAGGCGATTACAGGGGAGATGCAACCCTTTCCAAAGAACCATGAAAAGACTTTCTACTCCCAAGGAGACAAGAGATATTAAGCCGCAATGACGTCCGACGCGCGCATTTTCTCCGCCGCGCAGCACATTTAAAAAAATCATAGCGTGAAAACCGTGGGTTCGATCCGCGTGCCGCTCGAAGGCGATTACAGGGGAGATGCAGCCCTTTCCAAAGAGGCATGAACAGACTTCCTACTCCCAAGGAGCCCAAAGATATTAAGCCGCAAATACGTCCTACGCGCGTCTTTTCTACGCCGCGCACCACATTTAAAAAATCGTAGCGTAAGAACGGTGGGTCCGATCCGCGTGCCGCTTAAAGGCGATTACAGGGGAGATGCAAACCTTTCCAAAGAGCCATGAACAGACTTACTACTCCCAATGAGACAAGAGATATCAAGCCGCAAATACGTCCGGCGCGCGTCTATTCTCCGCCGCGCAACACATTTCAAAAAAATCGTAGCGTGAAAACCGTGGGTTCGATCCGCGTGCCGCTTAAAGGCGATTACAGGGGAGATGCAGCCCTTTCCAAAGAGCCATGAAAAGACTTTCTACTCCCAAGGAGACAAGAGATATTAAGCCGAAATGACGTCCGACGCGCGCATTTCCTCCGCCGCGCACCACATTTAAAAAAATCATAGCGTGAAAACAGTGGGTTCGATCCGCGTGCCGCTCGAAGGCGATTACAGGGGAGATGCAGCCCTTTCCAAAGAGCCATGAACAGACTTTCTACACCCAATGAGACCAGAGATATTAAGCCGCAAATAAGTCCTACGCGCGTCTTTTCTACGCCTCGCACCACATTTAAAAAATCGTAGCGTAAGAACGGTGGGTCCGATCCGCGTGCCGCTTAAAGGCGATTACAGGGGAGATGCAACCCTTTCCAAAGAACCATGAAAAGACTTTCTACTCCCAAGGAGACAAGAGATATTAAGCCGCAATGACGTCCGACGCGCGCATTTTCTCCGCCGCGCAGCACATTTAAAAAAATCATAGCGTGAAAACCGTGGGTTCGATCCGCGTGCCGCTCGAAGGCGATTACAGGGGAGATGCAGCCCTTTCCAAAGAGGCATGAACAGACTTCCTACTCCCAAGGAGCCCAAAGATATTAAGCCGCAAATACGTCCTACGCGCGTCTTTTCTACGCCGCGCACCACATTTAAAAAATCGTAGCGTAAGAACGGTGGGTCCGATCCGCGTGCCGCTTAAAGGCGATTACAGGGGAGATGCAAACCTTTCCAAAGAGCCATGAACAGACTTACTACTCCCAATGAGACAAGAGATATCAAGCCGCAAATACGTCCGGCGCGCGTCTATTCTCCGCCGCGCAACACATTTCAAAAAAATCGTAGCGTGAAAACCGTGGGTTCGATCCGCGTGCCGCTTAAAGGCGATTACAGGGGAGATGCAGCCCTTTCCAAAGAGCCATGAAAAGACTTTCTACTCCCAAGGAGACAAGAGATATTAAGCGGAAATGACGTCCGACGCGCGCATTTCCTCCGCCGCGCACCACATTTAAAAAAATCATAGCGTGAAAACAGTGGGTTCGATCCGCGTGCCGCTCGAAGGCGATTACAGGGGAGATGCAGCCCTTTCCAAAGAGCCATGAACAGACTTTCTACTCCCAAGGAGACCAGAAATATTAACTTATAAAGCGTTACGCTCCAGTCGGATGAACGAGAAACGCTTGTACAATTGCAACGAATTGGAGGAGAAAGTTTAAACAAACGCGCTGACTTTGAACGCTCACATCTAGGCCGGGCCAACTCCAAATGGCGTGCAACTCGGTGTGCATCACCTCCATGACTGTCCCTAACGAACGCCACCTGCCACGCTTTCGGCCTATCCCTGGCGGCATTAAAAAATCGTAGCGTGATAACGATGGTTCCGATGCGCGTGCCGCTCGAAGGCGATTACAGGGGAGATACAGCCCTTTCCAAAGAGCCATGAACAGACTTTCTACTCCCAAGGAGACAAGAGATATTACGCGCATTTTCTCCGACGCGCACCACGTTTAAAAAATCGTAGCGTGAGAACGGTGGGTCCGATCCGCGTGCCGCTTAAAGGCGATTACAGGGGAGATGCAACCCTTTCCAAAGAGGCATGAACAGACTTCCTACTCGCAAGGAGACAAGAGATATTAAGCCGCAATGACGTCCGACGCGCGCATTTTCTCCGCCGCGCAGCACATTTAAAAAAATCATAGCGTGAAAACCGTGGGTTCGATCCGCGTGCCGCTCGAAGTCGATTACAGGGGAGATGGAGCCCTTTCCAAAGAGGCATGAACAGACTTCCTACTCCCAAGGAGCCCAAAGATATTAAGCCGCAAATACGTCCTACGCGCGTCTTTTCTACGCCGCGCACCACATTTAAAAAATCCTAGCGTAAGAACGGTGGGTCCGATCCGCGTGCCGCTTAAAGGCGATTACAGGGGAGATGCAAACCTTTCCAAAGAGCCATGAAAAGACTTTCTACTCCCAAGGAGACAAGAGATATTAAGCCGCAATGACGTCCGACGCGCGCATTTTCTCCGACGCGCAACACATTTAAAAAAATCGTAGCGTGAAAACCGTGGGTTCGATCCGCGTGCCGCTTAAAGGCGATTACAGGGGAGATGCAGCCCTTTCCAAAGAGCCATGAAAAGACTTTCTACTCCCAAGGAGACCAGAAATATTAACATATAAAGCGTTACGCTCCAGTCGGATGAACGAGAAACGCTTGTACAATTGCAACGAATTGGAGGAGAAAGTTTAAACAAACGCGCTGACTTTGAACGCTCACATCTAGGCCGGGCCAACTCCAAATGGCGTGCAACTCGGTGCGCATCACCTCCATGACTGTCCCTAACGAACGCCACCTGCCACGCTTTCGGCCCGTCCCTGGCGGCATTAAAAAATCGTAGCGTGATAACGATGGTTCCGATGCGCGTGCCGCTCGAAGGCGATTACAGGGGAGATACAGCCCTTTCCAAAGAGCCATGAACAGACTTTCTACTCCCAAGGAGACAAGAGATATTACGCGCATTTTCTCCGACGCGCACCACGTTTAAAAAATCGTAGCGTGACAACGGTGGGTCCGATCCGCGTGCCGCTTAAAGGCGATTACAGGGGAGATGCATCCCTTTCCAAAGAGCCATGAACAGACTTTCTACTCCCAAGGAGACCAGAGATATTAACAGATAAAGCGTTCCGCTCCAGTCGGATGAGCGAGAAACGCTTGTACAATTGCAACGAATTGGAGGAGAAAGTTTAAACAAACGCGCTGACTTTGAAGGCTCACATCTAGGCCGGGCCAGGTCCAAATGGCCTGCAACTCGGTCCGCATCACGTCCATGACTTTTCCTAACGAACGCCACCTGCCAAGCTTTCGGCCCGTCCCTGTCGGCATTAAAAAATCGTAGCGTGATAACGATGGTTCCGATCCGCGTGCCGCGCGAAGGCGATTACAGGGGAGATGCAGCCCTTTCCAAAGAGCCATGAACAGACTTTCTACTCCCAAGGAGCCCAAAGATATTAAGCCGCAAATAAGTCCTACGCGCGTCTTTTCTACGCCTCGCACCACATTTAAAAAATCGTAGCGTAAGAACGGTGGGTCCGATCCGCGTGCCGCTTAAAGGCGATTACAGGGGAGATGCAACCCTTTCCAAAGAACCATGAAAAGACTTTCTACTCCCAAGGAGACAAGAGATATTAAGCCGCAATGACGTCCGACGCGCGCATTTTCTCCGCCGCGCAGCACATTTAAAAAAATCATAGCGTGAAAACCGTGGGTTCGATCCACGTGCCGCTCGAAGGCGATTACAGGGGAGATGCAGCCCTTTCCAAAGAGGCATGAACAGACTTCCTACTCCCAAGGAGCCCAAAGATATTAAGCCGCAAATACGTCCTACGCGCGTCTTTTCTACGCCGCGCACCACATTTAAAAAATCGTATCGGAAGAACGGTGGGTCCAATCCGCGTGCCGCTTAAAGGCGATTACAAGGGAGATGCAAACCTTTCCAAAGAGCCATGAAAAGACTTTCTACTCCCAAGGAGACAAGAGATATTAAGCCGAAATGACGTCCGACGCGCGCATTTCCTCCGCCGCGCACCACATTTAAAAAAATCATAGCGTGAAAACCGTGGGTTCGATCCGCGTGCCGCTCGAAGGCGATTACAGGGGAGATGCAGCCCTTTCCAAAGAGGCATGAACAGACTTCCTACTCCCAAGGAGCCCAAAGATATTAAGCCGCAAATACGTCCTACGCGCGTCTTTTCTACGCCGCGCACCACATTTAAAAAATCGTATCGGAAGAACGGTGGGTCCAATCCGCGTGCCGCTTAAAGGCGATTACAAGGGAGATGCAAACCTTTCCAAAGAGCCATGAAAAGACTTTCTACTCCCAAGGAGACAATAGATATTAAGCCGAAATGACGTCCGACGCGCGCATTTTCTCCGCCGCGCACCACATTTAAAAAAATCATAGCGTGAAAACCGTGGGTTCGATCCGCGTGCCGCTCGAAGGCGATTACAGCGGAGATGCAGCCCTTTCCAAAGAGCCATGAAAAGACTTTCTACTCCCAAGGAGACAAGAGATATTAAGCCGAAATGACGTCCGACGCGCGCATTTCCTCCGCCGCGCACCACATTTAAAAAAATCATAGCGTGAAAACAGTGGGTTCGATCCGCGTGCCGCTCGAAGGCGATTACAGGGGAGATGCAGCCCTTTCCAAAGAGCCATGAACAGACTTTCTACTCCCAAGGAGACCAGAAATATTAACTTATAAAGCGTTACGCTCCAGTCGGATGAACGAGAAACGCTTGTACAATTGCAACGAATTGGAGGAGAAAGTTTAAACAAACGCGCTGACTTTGAACGCTCACATCTAGGCCGGGCCAACTCCAAATGGCGTGCAACTCGGTGTGCATCACCTCCATGACTGTCCCTAACGAACGCCACCTGCCACGCTTTCGGCCTATCCCTGGCGGCATTAAAAAATCGTAGCGTGATAACGATGGTTCCGATGCGCGTGCCGCTCGAAGGCGATTACAGGGGAGATACAGCCCTTTCAAAAGAGCCATGAACAGACTTTCTACTCCCAAGGAGACAAGAGATATTACGCGCATTTTCTCCGACGCGCACCACGTTTAAAAAATCGTAGCGTGAGAACGGTGGGTCCGATCCGCGTGCCGCTTAAAGGCGATTACAGGGGAGATGCAACCCTTTCCAAAGAGGCATGAACAGACTTCCTACTCCCAAGGAGACAAGAGATATTAAGCCGCAATGACGTCCGACGCGCGCATTTTCTCCGCCGCGCAGCACATTTAAAAAAATCATAGCGTGAAAACCGTGGGTTCGATCCGCGTGCCGCTCGAAGTCGATTACAGGGGAGATGGAGCCCTTTCCAAAGAGGCATGAACAGACTTCCTACTCCCAAGGAGCCCAAAGATATTAAGCCGCAAATACGTCCTACGCGCGTCTTTTCTACGCCGCGCACCACATTTAAAAAATCGTAGCGTAAGAACGGTGGGTCCGATCCGCGTGCCGCTTAAAGGCGATTACAGGGGAGATGCAAACCTTTCCAAAGAGCCATGAAAAGACTTTCTACTCCCAAGGAGACAAGAGATATTAAGCCGCAATGACGTCCGACGCGCGCATTTTCTCCGACGCGCAACACATTTAAAAAAATCGTAGCGTGAAAACCGTGGGTTCGATCCGCGTGCCGCTTAAAGGCGATTACAGGGGAGATGCAGCCCTTTCCAAAGAGCCATGAAAAGACTTTCTACTCCCAAGGAGACAAGAGATATTAAGCCGAAATGACGTCCGACGCGCGCATTTCCTCCGCCGCGCACCACATTTAAAAAAATCATAGCGTGAAAACCGTGGGTTCGATCCGCGTGCCGCTCGAAGGCGATTACAGGGGAGATGCAGCCCTTTCCAAAGAGGCATGAACAGACTTCCTACTCCCAAGGAGCCCAAAGATATTAAGCCGCAAATACGTCCTACGCGCGTCTTTTCTACGCCGAGCACCACATTTAAAAAATCGTATCGGAAGAACGGTGGGTCCAATCCGCGTGCCGCTTAAAGGCGATTACAAGGGAGATGCAAACCTTTCCAAAGAGCCATGAAAAGACTTTCTACTCCCAAGGAGACAAGAGATATTAAGCCGAAATGACGTCCGACGCGCGCATTTCCTCCGCCGCGCACCACATTTAAAAAAATCATAGCGTGAAAACAGTGGGTTCGATCCGCGTGCCGCTCGAAGGCGATTACAGCGGAGATGCAGCCCTTTCCAAAGAGCCATGAAAAGACTTTCTACTCCCAAGGAGACAAGAGATATTAAGCCGAAATGACGTCCGACGCGCGCATTTCCTCCGCCGCGCACCACATTTAAAAAAATCATAGCGTGAAAACAGTGGGTTCGATCCGCGTGCCGCTCGAAGGCGATTACAGGGGAGATGCAGCCCTTTCCAAAGAGCCATGAACAGACTTTCTACTCCCAAGGAGACCAGAAATATTAACTTATAAAGCGTTACGCTCCAGTCGGATGAACGAGAAACGCTTGTACAATTGCAACGAATTGGAGGAGAAAGTTTAAACAAACGCGCTGACTTTGAACGCTCACATCTAGGCCGGGCCAACTCCAAATGGCGTGCAACTCGGTGTGCATCACCTCCATGACTGTCCCTAACGAACGCCACCTGCCACGCTTTCGGCCTATCCCTGGCGGCATTAAAAAATCGTAGCGTGATAACGATGGTTCCGATGCGCGTGCCGCTCGAAGGCGATTACAGGGGAGATACAGCCCTTTCAAAAGAGCCATGAACAGACTTTCTACTCCCAAGGAGACAAGAGATATTACGCGCATTTTCTCCGACGCGCACCACGTTTAAAAAATCGTAGCGTGAGAACGGTGGGTCCGATCCGCGTGCCGCTTAAAGGCGATTACAGGGGAGATGCAACCCTTTCCAAAGAGGCATGAACAGACTTTCTACTCCCAAGGAGACAAGAGATATTAAGCCGCAATGACGTCCGACGCGCGCATTTTCTCCGACGCGCAACACATTTAAAAAAATCGTAGCGTGAAAACCGTGGGTTCGATCCGCGTGCCGCTTAAAGGCGATTACAGGGGAGATGCAGCCCTTTCCAAAGAGCCATGAAAAGACTTTCTACTCCCAAGGAGACAAGAGATATTAAGCCGAAATGACGTCCGACGCGCGCATTTCCTCCGCCGCGCACCACATTTAAAAAAATCATAGCGTGAAAACCGTGGGTTCGATCCGCGTGCCGCTCGAAGGCGATTACAGGGGAGATGCAGCCCTTTCCAAAGAGGCATGAACAGACTTCCTACTCCCAAGGAGCCCAAAGATATTAAGCCGCAAATACGTCCTACGCGCGTCTTTTCTACGCCGAGCACCACATTTAAAAAATCGTATCGGAAGAACGGTGGGTCCAATCCGCGTGCCGCTTAAAGGCGATTACAAGGGAGATGCAAACCTTTCCAAAGAGCCATGAAAAGACTTTCTACTCCCAAGGAGACAATAGATATTAAGCCGAAATGACGTCCGACGCGCGCATTTTCTCCGCCGCGCACCACATTTAAAAAAATCATAGCGTGAAAACCGTGGGTTCGATCCGCGTGCCGCTCGAAGGCGATTACAGCGGAGATGCAGCCCTTTCCAAAGAGCCATGAAAAGACTTTCTACTCCCAAGGAGACAAGAGATATTAAGCCGAAATGACGTCCGACGCGCGCATTTCCTCCGCCGGGCACCACATTTAAAAAAATCATAGCGTGAAAACCGTGGGTTCGATCCGCGTGCCGCTCGACGGCGATTACAGGGGAGATGCAGCCCTTTCCAAAGAGCCATGAACAGACTTTCTACACCCAATGAGACCAGAGATATTAAGCCGCAAATAAGTCCTACGCGCGTCTTTTCTACGCCTCGCACCACATTTAAAAAATCGTAGCGTAAGAACGGTGGGTCCGATCCGCGTGCCGCTTAAAGGCGATTACAGGGGAGATGCAACCCTTTCCAAAGAACCATGAAAAGACTTTCTACTCCCAAGGAGACAAGAGATATTAAGCCGCAATGACGTCCGACGCGCGCATTTTCTCCGCCGCGCAGCACATTTAAAAAAATCATAGCGTGAAAACCGTGGGTTCGATCCGCGTGCCGCTCGAAGGCGATTACAGGGGAGATGCAGCCCTTTCCAAAGAGGCATGAACAGACTTCCTACTCCCAAAGAGCCCAAAGATATTAAGCCGCAAATACGTCCTACGCGCGTCTTTTCTACGCCGCGCACCACATTTAAAAAATCGTAGCGTAAGAACGGTGGGTCCGATCCGCGTGCCGCTTAAAGGCGATTACAGGGGAGATGCAAACCTTTCCAAAGAGCCATGAACAGACTTTCTACTCCCAATGAGACAAGAGATATCAAGCCGCAAATACGTCCGGCGCGCGTCTATTCTCCGCCGCGCAACACATTTCAAAAAAATCGTAGCGTGAAAACCGTGGGTTCGATCCGCGTGCCGCTTAAAGGCGATTACAGGGGAGATGCAGCCCTTTCCAAAGAGCCATGAAAAGACTTTCTACTCCCAAGGAGACAAGAGATATTAAGCCGAAATGACGTCCGACGCGCGCATTTCCTCCGCCGCGCACCACATTTAAAAAAATCATAGCGTGAAAACAGTGGGTTCGATCCGCGTGCCGCTCGAAGGCGATTACAGGGGAGATGCAGCCCTTTCCAAAGAGCCATGAACAGACTTTCTACTCCCAAGGAGACCAGAAATATTAACTTATAAAGCGTTACGCTCCAGTCGGATGAACGAGAAACGCTTGTACAATTGCAACGAATTGGAGGAGAAAGTTTAAACAAACGCGCTGACTTTGAACGCTCACATCTAGGCCGGGCCAACTCCAAATGGCGTGCAACTCGGTGTGCATCACCTCCATGACTGTCCCTAACGAACGCCACCTGCCACGCTTTCGGCCTATCCCTGGCGGCATTAAAAAATCGTAGCGTGATAACGATGGTTCCGATGCGCGTGCCGCTCGAAGGCGATTACAGGGGAGATACAGCCCTTTCCAAAGAGCCATGAACAGACTTTCTACTCCCAAGGAGACAAGAGATATTACGCGCATTTTCTCCGACGCGCACCACGTTTAAAAAATCGTAGCGTGAGAACGATGGTTCCGATCCGCGTGCCGCGCGAAGGCGATTACAGGGGAGATGCAGCCCTTTCCAAAGAGCCATGAACAGACTTTCTACTCCCAAGGAGCCCAAAGATATTAAGCCGCAAATAAGTCCTACGCGCGTCTTTTCTACGCCTCGCACCACATTTAAAAAATCGTAGCGTAAGAACGGTGGGTCCGATCCGCGTGCCGCTTAAAGGCGATTACAGGGGAGATGCAACCCTTTCCAAAGAACCATGAAAAGACTTTCTACTCCCAAGGAGACAAGAGATATTAAGCCGCAATGACGTCCGACGCGCGCATTTTCTCCGCCGCGCAGCACATTTAAAAAAATCATAGCGTGAAAACCGTGAGTTCGATCCACGTGCCGCTCGAAGGCGATTACAGGGGAGATGCAGCCCTTTCCAAAGAGGCATGAACAGACTTCCTACTCCCAAGGAGCCCAAAGATATTAAGCCGCAAATACGTCCTACGCGCTCTTTTCTACGCCGCGCACCACATTTAAAAAATCGTATCGGAAGAACGGTGGGTCCAATCCGCGTGCCGCTTAAAGGCGATTACAAGGGAGATGCAAACCTTTCCAAAGAGCCATGAAAAGACTTTCTACTCCCAAGGAGACAAGAGATATTAAGCCGAAATGACGTCCGACGCGCGCATTTCCTCCGCCGCGCACCACATTTAAAAAAATCATAGCGTGAAAACCGTGGGTTCGATCCGCGTGCCGCTCGAAGGCGATTACAGGGGAGATGCAGCCCTTTCCAAAGAGGCATGAACAGACTTCCTACTCCCAAGGAGCCCAAAGATATTAAGCCGCAAATACGTCCTACGCGCGTCTTTTCTACGCCGCGCACCACATTTAAAAAATCGTATCGGAAGAACGGTGGGTCCAATCCGCGTGCCGCTTAAAGGCGATTACAAGGGAGATGCAAACCTTTCCAAAGAGCCATGAAAAGACTTTCTACTCCCAAGGAGACAATAGATATTAAGCCGAAATGACGTCCGACGCGCGCATTTTCTCCGCCGCGCACCACATTTAAAAAAATCATAGCGTGAAAACCGTGGGTTCGATCCGCGTGCCGCTCGAAGGCGATTACAGCGGAGATGCAGCCCTTTCCAAAGAGCCATGAAAAGACTTTCTACTCCCAAGGAGACAAGAGATATTAAGCCGAAATGACGTCCGACGCGCGCATTTCCTCCGCCGCGCACCACATTTAAAAAAATCATAGCGTGAAAACAGTGGGTTCGATCCGCGTGCCGCTCGAAGGCGATTACAGGGGAGATGCAGCCCTTTCCAAAGAGCCATGAACAGACTTTCTACTCCCAAGGAGACCAGAAATATTAACTTATAAAGCGTTACGCTCCAGTCGGATGAACGAGAAACGCTTGTACAATTGCAACGAATTGGAGGAGAAAGTTTAAACAAACGCGCTGACTTTGAACGCTCACATCTAGGCCGGGCCAACTCCAAATGGCGTGCAACTCGGTGTGCATCACCTCCATGACTGTCCCTAACGAACGCCACCTGCCACGCTTTCGGCCTATCCCTGGCGGCATTAAAAAATCGTAGCGTGATAACGATGGTTCCGATGCGCGTGCCGCTCGAAGGCGATTACAGGGGAGATACAGCCCTTTCCAAAGAGCCATGAACAGACTTTCTACTCCCAAGGAGACAAGAGATATTACGCACATTTTCTCCGACGCGCACCACGTTTAAAAAATCGTAGCGTGAGAACGGTGGGTCCGATCCGCGTGCCGCTTAAAGGCGATTACAGGGGAGATGCAACCCTTTCCAAAGAGGCATGAACAGACTTCCTACTCGCAAGGAGACAAGAGATATTAAGCCGCAATGACGTCCGACGCGCGCATTTTCTCCGCCGCGCAGCACATTTAAAAAAATCATAGCGTGAAAACCGTGGGTTCGATCCGCGTGCCGCTCGAAGTCGATTACAGGGGAGATGGAGCCCTTTCCAAAGAGGCATGAACAGACTTCCTACTCCCAAGGAGCCCAAAGATATTAAGCCGCAAATATGTCCTACGCGCGTCTTTTCTACGCCGCGCACCACATTTAAAAAATCGTAGCGTAAGAACGGTGGGTCCGATCCGCGTGCCGCTTAAAGGCGATTACAGGGGAGATGCAAACCTTTCCAAAGAGCCATGAAAAGACTTTCTACTCCCAAGGAGACAAGAGATATTAAGCCGCAATGACGTCCGACGCGCGCATTTTCTCCGACGCGCAACACATTTAAAAAAATCGTAGCGTGAAAACCGTGGGTTCGATCCGCGTGCCGCTTAAAGGCGATTACAGGGGAGATGCAGCCCTTTCCAAAGAGCCATGAAAAGACTTTCTACTCCCAAGGAGACAAGAGATATTAAGCCGAAATGACGTCCGACGCGCGCATTTCCTCCGCCGCGCACCACATTTAAAAAAATCATAGCGTGAAAACCGTGGGTTCGATCCGCGTGCCGCTCGAAGGCGATTACAGGGGAGATGCAGCCCTTTCCAAAGAGCCATGAACAGACTTTCTACACCCAATGAGACCAGAGATATTAAGCCGCAAATAAGTCCTACGCGCGTCTTTTCTACGCCTCGCACCACATTTAAAAAATCGTAGCGTAAGAACGGTGGGTCCGATCCGCGTGCCGCTTAAAGGCGATTACAGGGGAGATGCAACCCTTTCCAAAGAACCATGAAAAGACTTTCTACTCCCAAGGAGACAAGAGATATTAAGCCGCAATGACGTCCGACGCGCGCATTTTCTCCGCCGCGCAGCACATTTAAAAAAATCATAGCGTGAAAACCGTGGGTTCGATCCGCGTGCCGCTCGAAGGCGATTACAGGGGAGATGCAGCCCTTTCCAAAGAGGCATGAACAGACTTCCTACTCCCAAAGAGCCCAAAGATATTAAGCCGCAAATACGTCCTACGCGCGTCTTTTCTACGCCGCGCACCACATTTAAAAAATCGTAGCGTAAGAACGGTGGGTCCGATCCGCGTGCCGCTTAAAGGCGATTACAGGGGAGATGCAAACCTTTCCAAAGAGCCATGAACAGACTTTCTACTCCCAATGAGACAAGAGATATCAAGCCGCAAATACGTCCGGCGCGCGTCTTTTCTCCGCCGCGCAACACATTTAAAAAAAATCGTAGCGTGAAAAACGTGGGTTCGATCCGCGTGCCGCTCGAAGGCGATTACAGGGGAGATGCATCCCTTTCAAAAGAGCCATGAACAGACTTTCTACTCCCAAGGAGACCAGAAATATTAACATATAAAGCGTTACGCTCCAGTCGGATGAACGAGAAACGCTTGTACAATTGCAACGAATTGGAGGAGAAAGTTTAAACAAACGCGCTGACTTTGAACGCTCACATCTAGGCCGGGCCAACTCCAAATGGCGTGCAACTCGGTGTGCATCACCTCCATGACTGTCCCTAACGAACGCCACCTGCCACGCTTTCGGCCTATCCCTGGCGGCATTAAAAAATCGTAGCGTGATAACGATGGTTCCGATGCGCGTGCCGCTCGAAGGCGATTACAGGGCAGATACAGCCCTTTCCAAAGAGCCATGAACAGACTTTCTACTCCCAAGGAGACAAGAGATATTACGCGCATTTTCTCCGACGCGCACCACGTTTAAAAAATCGTAGCGTGAGAACGGTGGGTCCGATCCGCGTGCCGCTTAAAGGCGATTACAGGGGAGATGCATCCCTTTCCAAAGAGCCATGAACAGACTTTCTACTCCCAAGGAGACCAGAAATATTAACTTATAAAGCGTTACGCTCCAGTCGGATGAACGAGAAACGCTTGTACAATTGCAACGAATTGGAGGAGAAAGTTTAAACAAACGCGCTGACTTTGAACGCTCACATCTAGGCCGGGCCAACTCCAAATGGCGTGCAACTCGGTGTGCATCACCTCCATGACTGTCCCTAACGAACGCCACCTGCCACGCTTTCGGCCTATCCCTGGCGGCATTAAAAAATCGTAGCGTGATAACGATGGTTCCGATGCGCGTGCCGCTTAAAGGCGATTACAGGGGAGATGCAACCCTTTCCAAAGAGGCATGAACAGACTTCCTACTCGCAAGGAGACAAGAGATATTAAGCCGCAATGACGTCCGACGCGCGCATTTTCTCCGCCGCGCAGCACATTTAAAAAAATCATAGCGTGAAAACCGTGGGTTCGATCCGCGTGCCGCTCGAAGTCGATTACAGGGGAGATGGAGCCCTTTCCAAAGAGGCATGAACAGACTTCCTACTCCCAAGGAGCCCAAAGATATTAAGCCGCAAATACGTCCTACGCGCGTCTTTTCTACGCCGCGCACCACATTTAAAAAATCGTAGCGTAAGAACGGTGGGTCCGATCCGCGTGCCGCTTAAAGGCGATTACAGGGGAGATGCAAACCTTTCCAAAGAGCCATGAAAAGACTTTCTACTCCCAAGGAGACAAGAGATATTAAGCCGCAATGACGTCCGACGCGCGCATTTTCTCCGACGCGCAACACATTTAAAAAAATCGTAGCGTGAAAACCGTGGGTTCGATCCGCGTGCCGCTTAAAGGCGATTACAGGGGAGATGCAGCCCTTTCCAAAGAGCCATGAAAAGACTTTCTACTCCCAAGGAGACAAGAGATATTAAGCCGAAATGACGTCCGACGCGCGCATTTCCTCCGCCGCGCACCACATTTAAAAAAATCATAGCGTGAAAACCGTGGGTTCGATCCGCGTGCCGCTCGAAGTCGATTACAGGGGAGATGCAGCCCTTTCCAAAGAGCCATGAACAGACTTTCTACACCCAATGAGACCAGAGATATTAAGCCGCAAATAAGTCCTACGCGCGTCTTTTCTACGCCTCGCACCACATTTAAAAAAAATCATAGCGTGAAAACCGTGGGTTCGATCCACGTGCCGCTCGAAGGCGATTACAGGGGAGATGCAGCCCTTTCCAAAGAGGCATGAACAGACTTCCTACTCCCAAGGAGCCCAAAGATATTAAGCCGCAAATACGTCCTACGCGCGTCTTTTCTACGCCGCGCACCACATTTAAAAAATCGTATCGGAAGAACGGTGGGTCCAATCCGCGTGCCGCTTAAAGGCGATTACAAGGGAGATGCAAACCTTTCCAAAGAGCCATGGAAAGACTTTCTACTCCGAAGGAGACAAGAGATATTAAGCCGCAATGACGTCCGACGCGCATTTTCTCCGACGCGCACCACATCTAAAAAAATCATAGCGTGAAAACCGTGGGTTCGATCCGCGTGCCGCTCGAAGGCGATTACAGCGGAGATGCAGCCCTTTCCAAAGAGCCATGAACAGACTTTCTACACCCAATGAGACAAGAGATATTAAGCCGCAAATACGTCCGGCGCGCGTCTTTTCTCCGCCGCGCAACACATTTAAAAAAAATCGTAGCGTGAAAAACGTGGGTTCGATCCGCGTGCCGCTCGAAGGCGATTACAGGGGAGATGCATCCCTTTCAAAAGAGCCATGAACAGACTTTCTACTCCCAAGGAGACCAGAAATATTAACATATAAAGCGTTACGCTCCAGTCGGATGAACGAGAAACGCTTGTACAATTGCAACGAATTGGAGGAGAAAGTTTAAACAAACGCGCTGACTTTGAACGCTCACATCTAGGCCGGGCCAACTCCAAATGGCGTGCAACTCGGTGTGCATCACCTCCATGACTGTCCCTAACGAACGCCACCTGCCACGCTTTCGGCCTATCCCTGGCGGCATTAAAAAATCGTAGCGTGATAACGATGGTTCCGATGCGCGTGCCGCTCGAAGGCGATTACAGGGCAGATACAGCCCTTTCCAAAGAGCCATGAACAGACTTTCTACTCCCAAGGAGACAAGAGATATTACGCGCATTTTCTCCGACGCGCACCACGTTTAAAAAATCGTAGCGTGAGAACGGTGGGTCCGATCCGCGTGCCGCTTAAAGGCGATTACAGGGGAGATGCATCCCTTTCCAAAGAGCCATGAACAGACTTTCTACTCCCAAGGAGACCAGAGATATTAACAGATAAAGCGTTACGCTCCAGTCGGATGAGCGAGAAACGCTTGTACAATTGCAACGAATTGGAGGAGAAAGTTTAAACAAACGCGCTGACTTTGAAGGCTCACATCTAGGCCGGGCCAACTCCAAATGGCGTGCAACTCGGTGCGCATCACCTCCATGACTGTCCCTAACGAACGCCACCTGCCACGCTTTCGGCCCGTCCCTGGCGGCATTAAAAAATCGTAGCGTGATAACGATGGTTCCGATGCGCGTGCCGCTCGAAGGCGATTACAGGGGAGATGCAACCCTTTCCAAAGAACCATGAAAAGACTTGCTACTCCCAAGGAGACAAGAGATATTAAGCCGCAAATAAGTCCTACGCGCGTCTTTTCTACGCCTCGCACCACATTTAAAAAATCGTAGCGTAAGAACGGTGGGTCCGATCCGCGTGCCGCTTAAAGGCGATTACAGGGGAGATGCAACCCTATCCAAAGAACCATGAAAAGACTTTCTACTCCCAAGGAGACCAAAGATATTAAGCCGCAATGACGTCCGACGCGCTCATTTTCTCCGCCGCGCACCACATTTAAAAAAATCATAGCGTGAAAACCGTGGGTTCGATCCGCGTGCCGCTCGAAGGCGATTACAGGGGAGATGCAGCCCTTTCCAAAGAGCCATGAACAGACTTCCTACTCCCAAGGAGACAAGAGATATTAAGCAGCAATGATGTCCGACACGCGCATTTTCTCCGCCGCGCACCACATTTAAAAAATCTTAGCGTGAGAACGGTGGGTCCGATCCGCGTGCCGCTTAAAGGCGATTACAGGGGAGATGCAGCCCTTTCCAAAGAGCCATGAAAAGACTTTCTACTCCCAAGGAGACAAGAGATATTAAGCCGAAATGACGTCCGACGCGCGCATTTTCTCCGCCGCGCACCACATTTAAAAAAATCTTAGCGTGAAAACCGTGGGTTCGATCCGCGTGCCGCTCGAAGGCGATTACAGGGGAGATGCAGCCCTTTCCAAAGAGCCATGAACAGACTTCCTACTCCCAAGGAGACAAGAGATATTAAGCAGCAATGATGTCCGACACGCGCATTTTCTCCGCCGCGCACCACATTTAAAAAATCTTAGCGTGAGAACGGTGGGTCCGATCCGCGTGCCGCTTAAAGGCGATTACAGGGGAGATGCAGCCCTTTCCAAAGATCCATGAACAGACTTCCTACTCCCAAGGAGCCCAAAGATATTAAGCCGCAAATACGTCCTACGCGCGTCTTTTCTACGCCGAGCACCACATTTAAAAAATCGTATCGGAAGAACGGTGGGTCCAATCCGCGTGCCGCTTAAAGGCGATTACAAGGGAGATGCAAACCTTTCCAAAGAGCCATGAAAAGACTTTCTACTCCCAAGGAGACAATAGATATTAAGCCGAAATGACGTCCGATGCGCGCATTTTCTCCGCCGCGCACCACATTTAAAAAAATCATAGCGTGAAAACCGTGGGTTCGATCCGCGTGCCGCTCGAAGGCGATTACAGCGGAGATGCAGCCCTTTCCAAAGAGCCATGAAAAGACTTTCTACTCCCAAGGAGACAAGAGATATTAAGCCGAAATGACGTCCGACGCGCGCATTTCCTCCGCCGCGCACCACATTTAAAAAAATCATAGCGTGAAAACCGTGGGTTCGATCCGCGTGCCGCTCGAAGGCGATTACAGGGGAGATGCAGCCCTTTCCAAATAGCCATGAACAGACTTTCTACACCCAATGAGACCAGAGGGTATTAAGCCGCAAATAAGTCCTACGCGCGTCTTTTCTACGCCTCGCACCACATTTATAAAATCGTAGCGTAAGAACGGTGGGTCCGATCCGCGTGCCGCTTAAAGGCGATTACAGGGGAGATGCAACCCTTTCCAAAGAACCATGAAAAGACTTTCTACTCCCAAGGAGACAAGAGATATTAAGCCGCAATGACGTCCGACGCGCGCATTTTCTCCGCCGCGCAGCACATTTAAAAAAATCATAGCGTGAAAACCGTGGGTTCGATCCGCGTGCCGCTCGAAGGCGATTACAGGGGAGATGCAGCCCTTTCCAAAGAGGCATGAACAGACTTCCTACTCCCAAAGAGCCCAAAGATATTAAGCCGCAAATACGTCCTACGCGCGTCTTTTCTACGCCGCGCACCACATTTAAAAAATCGTAGCGTAAGAACGGTGGGTCCGATCCGCGTGCCGCTTAAAGGCGATTACAGGGGAGATGCAAACCTTTCCAAAGAGCCATGAACAGACTTTCTACTCCCAATGAGACAAGAGATATCAAGCCGCAAATACGTCCGGCGCGCGTCTATTCTCCGCCGCGCAACACATTTCAAAAAAATCGTAGCGTGAAAACCGTGGGTTCGATCCGCGTGCCGCTTAAAGGCGATTACAGGGGAGATGCAGCCCTTTCCAAAGAGCCATGAAAAGACTTTCTACTCCCAAGGAGACAAGAGATATTAAGCCGAAATGACGTCCGACGCGCGCATTTCCTCCGCCGCGCACCACATTTAAAAAAATCATAGCGTGAAAACAGTGGGTTCGATCCGCGTGCCGCTCGAAGGCGATTACAGGGGAGATGCAGCCCTTTACAAAGAGCCATGAACAGACTTTCTACTCCCAAGGAGACCAGAAATATTAACTTATAAAGCGTTACGCTCCAGTCGGATGAACGAGAAACGCTTGTACAATTGCAACGAATTGGAGGAGAAAGTTTAAACAAACGCGCTGACTTTGAACGCTCACATCTAGGCCGGGCCAACTCCAAATGGCGTGCAACTCGGTGTGCATCACCTCCATGACTGTCCCTAACGAACGCCACCTGCCACGCTTTCGGCCTATCCCTGGCGGCATTAAAAAATCGTAGCGTGATAACGATGGTTCCGATGCGCGTGCCGCTCGAAGGCGATTACAGGGGAGATACAGCCCTTTCCAAAGAGCCATGAACAGACTTTCTACTCCCAAGGAGACAAGAGATATTACGCGCATTTTCTCCGACGCGCACCACGTTTAAAAAATCGTAGCGTGAGAACGGTGGGTCCGATCCGCGTGCCGCTTAAAGGCGATTACAGGGGAGATGCAACCCTTTCCAAAGAGGCATGAACAGACTTCCTACTCGCAAGGAGACAAGAGATATTAAGCCGCAATGACGTCCGACGCGCGCATTTTCTCCGCCGCGCAGCACATTTAAAAAAATCATAGCGTGAAAACCGTGGGTTCGATCCGCGTGCCGCTCGAAGTCGATTACAGGGGAGATGGAGCCCTTTCCAAAGAGGCATGAACAGACTTCCTACTCCCAAGGAGCCCAAAGATATTAAGCCGCAAATACGTCCTACGCGCGTCTTTTCTACGCCGCGCACCACATTTAAAAAATCGTAGCGTAAGAACGGTGGGTCCGATCCGCGTGCCGCTTAAAGGCGATTACAGGGGAGATGCAAACCTTTCCAAAGAGCCATGAAAAGACTTTCTACTCCCAAGGAGACAAGAGATATTAAGCCGCAATGACGTCCGACGCGCGCATTTTCTCCGACGCGCAACACATTTAAAAAAATCGTAGCGTGAAAACCGTGGGTTCGATCCGCGTGCCGCTTAAAGGCGATTACAGGGGAGATGCAGCCCTTTCCAAAGAGCCATGAAAAGACTTTCTACTCCCAAGGAGACAAGAGATATTAAGCCGAAATGACGTCCGACGCGCGCATTTCCTCCGCCGCGCACCACATTTAAAAAAATCATAGCGTGAAAACTGTGGGTTCGATCCGCGTGCCGCTCGAAGGCGATTACAGGGGAGATGCAGCCCTTTCCAAAGAGCCATGAACAGACTTTCTACACCCAATGAGACCAGAGATATTAAGCCGCAAATAAGTCCTACGCGCGTCTTTTCTACGCCTCGCACCACATTTAAAAAATCGTAGCGTAAGAACGGTGGGTCCGATCCGCGTGCCGCTTAAAGGCGATTACAGGGGAGATGCAACCCTTTCCAAAGAACCATGAAAAGACTTTCTATTCCCAAGGAGACAAGAGATATTAAGCCGCAATGACGTCCGACGCGCGCATTTTCTCCGCCGCGCAGCACATTTAAAAAAATCATAGCGTGAAAACCGTGGGTTCGATCCGCGTGCCGCTCGAAGGCGATTACAGGGGAGATGCAGCCCTTTCCAAAGAGGCATGAACAGACTTCCTACTCCCAAAGAGCCCAAAGATATTAAGCCGCAAATACGTCCTACGCGCGTCTTTTCTACGCCGCGCACCACATTTAAAAAATCGTAGCGTAAGAACGGTGGGTCCGATCCGCGTGCCGCTTAAAGGCGATTACAGGGGAGATGCAAACCTTTCCAAAGAGCCATGAACAAACTTTCTACTCCCAATGAGACAAGAGATATCAAGCCGCAAATACGTCCGGCGCGCGTCTATTCTCCGCCGCGCAACACATTTAAAAAAAATCGTAGCGTGAAAACCGTGGGTTCGATCCGCGTGCCGCTTAAAGGCGATTACAGGGGAGATGCAGCCCTTTCCAAAGAGCCATGAAAAGACTTTCTACTCCCAAGGAGACAAGAGATATTACGCGCATTTTCTCCGACGCGCACCACGTTTAAAAAATCGTAGCGTGAGAACGGTGGGTCCGATCCGCGTGCCGCTTAAAGGCGATTACAGGGGAGATGCATCCCTTTCCAAAGAGCCATGAACAGACTTTCTACTCCCAAGGACACCAGAGATATTAACAGATAAAGCGTTACGCTCCAGTCGGATGAGCGAGAAACGCTTGTACAATTGCAACGAATTGGAGGAGAAAGTTTAAACAAACGCGCTGACTTTGAAGGCTCACATCTAGGCCGGGCCAGGTCCAAATGGCCTGCAACTCGGTCCGCATCACGTCCATGACTTTTCCTAACGAACGCCACCTGCCAAGCTTTCGGCCCGTCCTGTCGGCATTAAAAAATCGTAGCGTGATAACGATGGTTCCGATCCGCGTGCCGCGCGAAGGCGATTACAGGGGAGATGCAGCCCTTTCCAAAGAGCCATGAACAGACTTTCTACTCCCAAGGAGCCCAAAGATATTAAGCCGCAAATAAGTCCTACGCGCGTCTTTTCTACGCCGCGCACCACATTTAAAAAATCGTAGCGTAAGAACGGTGGGTCCGATCCGCGTGCCGCTTAAAGGCGATTACAGGGGAGATGCAAACCTTTCCAAAGAGCCATGAAAAGACTTTCTACTCCCAAGGATACAATAGATATTAAGCCGAAATGACGTCCGACGCGCGCATTTTCTCTGACGCGCACCACATTTAAAAAAATCATAGCGTGAAAACCGTGGGTTCGATCCGCGTGCCGCTCGAAGGCGATTACAGCGGAGATGCAGCCCTTTCCAAAGAGCCATGAAAAGACTTTCTACTCCCAAGGAGACAAGAGATATTAAGCCGAAATGACGTCCGACGCGCGCATTTCCTCCGCCGCGCACCACATTTTAAAAAATCATAGCGTGAAAACCGTGGGTTCGATCCGCGTGCCGCTCGAAGGCGATTACAGGGGAGATGCAGCCCTTTCCAAAGAGCCATTAACAGACTTTCTACACCCAATGAGACAAGAGATATTAAGCCGCAAATACGTCCGGCGCGCGTCTTTTCTCCGCCGCGCAACACATTTAAAAAAAATCGTAGCGTGAAAAACGTGGGTTCGATCCGCGTGCCGCTCGAAGGCGATTACAGGGGAGATGCATCCCTTTCAAAAGAGCCATGAACAGACTTTCTACTCCCAAGGAGACCAGAAATATTAACATATAAAGCGTTACGCTCCAGTCGGATGAAAGAGAAACGCTTGTACAATTGCAACGAATTGGAGGAGAAAGTTTAAACAAACGCGCTGACTTTGAACGCTCACATCTAGGCCGGGCCAACTCCAAATGGCGTGCAACTCGGTGCGCATCACCTCCATGACTGTCCCTAACGAACGGCACCTGCCACGCTTTCGGCCCGTCCCTGGCGGCATTAAAAAATCGTAGCGTGATAACGATGGTTCCGATGCGCGTGCCGCTCGAAGGCGATTACAGGGGAGATGCAACCCTTTCCAAAGAACCATGAAAAGACTTGCTACTCCCAAGGAGACAAGAGATATTAAGCCGCAAATAAGTCGTACGCGCGTCTTTTCTACGCCTCGCACCACATTTAAAAAATCGTAGCGTAAGAACGGTGGGTCCGATCCGCGTGCCGCTTAAAGGCGATTACAGGGGAGATGCAACCCTTTCCAAAGAACCATGAAAAGACTTTCTACTCCCAAGGAGACAAGAGATATTAAGCCGCAATGACGTCCGACGCGCGCATTTTCTCCGCCGCGCACCACATTTAAAAAAAATCATAGCGTGAAAACCGTGGGTTCGATCCACGTGCCGCTCGAAGGCGATTACAGGGGAGATGCAGCCCTTTCCAAAGAGGCATGAACAGACTTCCTACTCCCAAGGAGCCCAAAGATATTAAGCCGCAAATACGTCCTACGCGCGTCTTTTCTACGCCGCGCACCACATTTAAAAAATCGTATCGGAAGAACGGTGGGTCCAATCCGCGTGCCGCTTAAAGGCGATTACAAGGGAGATGCAAACCTTTCCAAAGAGCCATGGAAAGACTTTCTACTCCCAAGGAGACAAGAGATATTAAGCCGCAATGACGTCCGACGCGCGCATTTTCTCCGACGCGCACCACATCTAAAAAAATCATAGCGTGAAAACCGTGGGTTCGATCCGCGTGCCGCTCGAAGGCGATTACAGCGGAGATGCAGCCCTTTCCAAAGAGCCATGAACAGACTTTCTACACCCAATGAGACAAGAGATATTAAGCCGCAAATACGTCCGGCGCGCGTCTTTTCTCCGCCGCGCAACACATTTAAAAAAAATCGTAGCGTGAAAAACGTGGGTTCGATCCGCGTGCCGCTCGAAGGCGATTACAGGGGAGATGCATCCCTTTCAAAAGAGCCATGAACAGACTTTCTACTCCCAAGGAGACCAGAAATATTAACATATAAAGCGTTACGCTCCAGTCGGATGAACGAGAAACGCTTGTACAATTGCAACGAATTGGAGGAGAAAGTTTAAACAAACGCGCTGACTTTGAACGCTCACATCTAGGCCGGGCCAACTCCAAATGGCGTGCAACTCGGTGTGCATCACCTCCATGACTGTCCCTAACGAACGCCACCTGCCACGCTTTCGGCCTATCCCTGGCGGCATTAAAAAATCGTAGCGTGATAACGATGGTTCCGATGCGCGTGCCGCTCGAAGGCGATTACAGGGCAGATACAGCCCTTTCCAAAGAGCCATGAACAGACTTTCTACTCCCAAGGAGACAAGAGATATTATGCGCATTTTCTCCGACGCGCACCACGTTTAAAAAATCGTAGCGTGAGAACGGTGGGTCCGATCCGCGTGCCGCTTAAAGGCGATTACAGGGGAGATGCATCCCTTTCCAAAGAGCCATGAACAGACTTTCTACTCCCAAGGAGACCAGAGATATTAACAGATAAAGCGTTACGCTCCAGTCGGATGAGCGAGAAACGCTTGTACAATTGCAACGAATTGGAGGAGAAAGTTTAAACAAACGCGCTGACTTTGAAGGCTCACATCTAGGCCGGGCCAACTCCAAATGGCGTGCAACTCGGTGCGCATCACCTCCATGACTGTCCCTAACGAACGCCACCTGCCACGCTTTCGGCCCGTCCCTGGCGGCATTAAAAAATCGTAGCGTGATAACGATGGTTCCGATGCGCGTGCCGCTCGAAGGCGATTACAGGGGAGATGCAACCCTTTCCAAAGAACCATGAAAAGACTTGCTACTCCCAAGGAGACAAGAGATATTAAGCCGCAAATAAGTCCTACGCGCGTCTTTTCTACGCCTCGCACCACATTTAAAAAATCGTAGCGTAAGAACGGTGGGTCCGATCCGCGTGCCGCTTAAAGGCGATTACAGGGGAGATGCAACCCTTTCCAAAGAACCATGAAAAGACTTTCTACTCCCAAGGAGACCAAAGATATTAAGCCGCAATGACGTCCGACGCGCTCATTTTCTCCGCCGCGCACCACATTTAAAAAAATCATAGCGTGAAAACCGTGGGTTCGATCCGCGTGCCGCTCGAAGGCGATTACAGGGGAGATGCAGCCCTTTCCAAAGAGCCATGAACAGACTTCCTACTCCCAAGGAGACAAGAGATATTAAGCAGCAATGATGTCCGACACGCGCATTTTCTCCGCCGCGCACCACATTTAAAAAATCTTAGCGTGAGAACGGTGGGTCCGATCCGCGTGCCGCTTAAAGGCGATTACAGGGGAGATGCAGCCCTTTCCAAAGAGCCATGAAAAGACTTTCTACTCCCAAGGAGACAAGAGATATTAAGCCGAAATGACGTCCGACGCGCGCATTTTCTCCGCCGCGCACCACATTTAAAAAAATCTTAGCTTGAAAACCGTGGGTTCGATCCGCGTGCCGCTCGAAGGCGATTACAGGGGAGATGCAGCCCTTTCCAAAGAGCCATGAACAGACTTCCTACTCCCAAGGAGACAAGAGATATTAAGCAGCAATGATGTCCGACACGCGCATTTTCTCCGCCGCGCACCACATTTAAAAAATCTTAGCGTGAGAACGGTGGGTCCGATCCGCGTGCCGCTTAAAGGCGATTACAGGGGAGATGCAGCCCTTTCCAAAGATCCATGAACAGACTTCCTACTCCCAAGGAGACAAGAGATATTAACATATAAAGCGTTACGCTCCAGTCGGATGAGCGAGAAACGCTTGAGCAGTTGCAACGAATTGGAGGAGAAAGTTTAAACAAACGCGCTGACTTTGAACGCTCACATCTAGGTCTGGCCAAGTCCAAATGGCGTGCAACTCGGTGCGCATCACCTCCATGACTGTCCCTAACGAACGCCACCTGCCACGCTTTCGGCCCGTCCCTGGCGGCTTTAAAAAATCGTAGCGTGATAACCGTGGGTCCAATCCGCTTGAAGCTCGAAGCCGATTAGAGGGGAGATGCAGCCCTTTCCAAAGAGCCATGAACAGACTTCCTACTCCCAAGGAGACAAGAGATATTAAGCCACAAATACGTCCGGACCGCGTCTTTTCTCCGCAGCTCACCACATTTAAAAAAATCGTAGCGTGAAAACCGTGGGTTCGATATAGTATACATACAGAGTATATAGTTTGACCAAAAGATCGTGCTGATCTTTGATCTCCTGGTTCTTCATCTCCAGCGCCACTTTCAGACTCATAATGTCCTCCTCTATGGGCTGGTATAACACAGACACGAATCATCACTACAGCCAGTACAATGGAAAGGTGGGAATGTGTACTGAATGTGTACTGACGTTATAAGTGAGAGGTGGTGGTACTGGTGGATGTGTACTGACACTATAAGGGATCTCTACCTGCAGTGACAGTTTGAGCTTCTCAAGTTCTTCCTCCAGAGATTTCTTCTCCTGTTCACAGGCCATTTTCATATCTGCCAGAGCAAGTATCATTACTGCTGGATATAACACAGATTGTATATACTACATAATTACTGCTGAATATATAAAATATAATATATATAGTACTATACATATATTAGTGTCACTTTTATTGGAGCCTAAAGGCTAGCATTCATTATTAGTTATGTTAGTATTATTGCATTTCCATAGTACTTACTCTTGATGGACCTGTTATGCTCCTCCTCCTCCTGCTGTTTCTGCAGGAGCTCTGTCTCCTCCTGCTGCTTGTGTTTCAGCATCTCCTGAAGAACCTGCAGCTCCTTCTGCTTCTGCAACCTCAACTCCTTCAGCTGCTCCAACAAACTGTTCTCCAACTCCTCCTTCTCACACCGCAAACACTCCAATCGGGCCACAGGCCCCACTAGTGACACAGAACCACACACACACACACACAGACACACACACACACACAAAGAGAGAGATAAACATGTATAAATGTATAAGAATTTGTGGATAAAATTATTATGAGATTATTTATAATGAAACGACTACACTACACAACCACTTCTTCCTTTTATTTACATATTATACAGATATTTACAGATATTTACATTTTATTTACCCGCGTGCGTCTCTCTTCTCCAAGGTAGCGGAGAGATATGAAAGGATAAAAGGGGAAAAGAATAAAATGCACGTCGGTTTTAAATTCGCAGGCTACCTGCGCTGAAGGCGTGGAAAACGAGCACGTGACGGAAAGGCTTCCGTACCCGATGGGTCCAAATCACATGCCCAGCAAAGTAGCCTTAAACCTGGACACACAATGGAGACCATTTGACCCTTTAAATAATACTACAAGCAGACACATACAGGTGCGCACATATACCCAGATACACATTCTGTTTAAATTTCTTCACATCTGCAGACTAGAGTAAGCTGAGGGTATAGTGTTAAACCAGGAACTACATAAACAGTATATAGTATATATACAGAGGATATAGTGTTAAACCAGGTACTACATACAGAGTATATAGTATACATACAGAGTATATAGTTTGACCAAAAGATCGTGCTGATCTTTGATCTCCTGGTTCTTCATCTCCAGCGCCACTTTCAGACTCATAAAGTCCTCCTCTATGGGCTGGTATAACACACACACGAATCATATCTACAGCCAGTACAATGGAAAGGTGGGAATGTGTACTGAATGTGTACTGACGTTATAAGTGAAAGGTGGAGGTACTGGTGGATGTGTACTGACACTATAAGGGATCTCTACCTGCAGTGACAGTCTGAGCTTCTCAAGTTCTTCCTCCAGAGATTTCTTCTCCTGTTCACAGGCCATTTTCATATCTGCCAGAGCAAGTATCATTACTGCTGGATATAACACAGATTGTATATACTACATAATTACTACTGAATATATAAAATATAATATATATAGTACTATACATATATTAGTATCACTTTTATTGGAGCCTAAAGGCTAACATTCATTATTAGTTATGTTAGTATTATTGCATTTCCATAGTACTTACTCTTGATGGACCTGTTATGCTCCTCCTCCTCCTGCTGTTTCTGCAGGAGCTCTGTCTCCTCTTGCTGCTTGTGTTTCAGCATCTCCTGAAGAACCTGCAGCTCCTTCTGCTTCTGCAACCTCAACTCCTTCAGCTGCTCCAACAAATTGTTCTCCAACTCCTCCTTCTCACACCGCAAACACTCCAATCGGGCCACAGGCCCCACTAGTGACACAGAACCACACACACAAACACAGAGAGAGAGATAAACATGTATAAATGTATAAGAATTTGTGGATAAAATTATTATGAGATTATTTATAATCAAACGACTACACTACACAACCACTTCTTCCTTTTATTTACATATTATACAGATATTTACAGATATTTACATTTTATTTACCCGCGTGCGTCTCTCTTCTCCAAGGTAGCGGAGAGATATGAAAGGATAAAAGGGGAAAAGAGTAAAATGCACGTCGGTTTTAAATTCGCAGGCTACCTGCGCTGAAGGCGTATAAAACGAGCACTTGAGGGAAAGGCTTCCGTACCCGATGGGTCCAAATCACATGCCCAGCAAACTAGCCTTAAACCTGGACACACAATGGAGACCATTTGACCCTTTAAAATCATACTAAAACCAGACTTCCAGGCCCAAGAGGTCACACAGTCATGCCCAGCAAAGTAGCTCTGGGCCTGGGCACACTTCACGCAGTTTGACCGTTTAAATAAAACTAGAAACAGACTTCCTGGCCCAAGAGGTCACAGAGTCATGCCTGGGTCTGGGCACACTTCACGCAGTTTGACCCTTTAAATAATACTACAACCAGACACATACAGGTGCGCACATATACACAGATACACATTCTGTTTAATTTCTTCACATCTGCAGACTAGAGTAAGCTGAGGGTATAGTGTTAAACCAGGTACTACATAAACAGTATATAATATATATACAGAGGACATAATGTTAAACCAGGTACTACATACAGAGTATATAGTTTTACCAAAAGATCGTGCTGATCTTTGATCTCCTGGTTCTTCATCTCCAGCACCACTTTCAGACTCATGTCCTCCTCTATGGGCTGGTATAACACACACACACACACACACACACACAAATTAGCAAGCCATATAGTGTAGAAATAGATAGATGTTATTCAGGGACCTCATTTATAAAACTTTGTGGATTCCAAAGTGAAAGTGTGTGTATTCTGCACAAATAACAGGAAATGGCATATACCCCCCAAAAACTTAGATTTCTAAAGCCTCGAGTATGAATTATTGGGAGATAGAGGCGACAATGCAGCGCTAAAGACAAAAAAGGAATTTTAACCACAGGTATGAGTGGCAGCACCAGCAACCGCAGGTGTGAGTGGCATTATATTTACATTTACCCTCCACATCCTTTGTGTCTGTGTATTCGTCCTCGATGCGTCCAGCACACCATCTCCAGAAACGCCTCATTTTTCCTCTGTCTTCTTCAGTGTCTTTCCACAGACTGATCTGTAAAGGTGTTCATGGGATTCCCCTCACGTGTGACATCGGGCCACAGGACATATGGGGTTCTAAAGTTCCAAGAGCGTAGATGAGTTGTTTTTCTTTGAATTTCCTAATTTCATTGCTGCCATAGCAGCAACTGGCAATGCAAACAGACGTGTCATTAATGCAGTGACTCTACCTCAACCTGGATTGATCAACCATGTACGGCTCACCGGAGACTGTGATACGTATAACATCCCAAAGTGTACTTAATTCTGAGCAAAATCTAACTAGCCTCATTACTGCTGAACTATGAGGGGCCATTTAGGGAGAAATCAGGGAAACACTACTTGTACATACATATGAAACATTTTCACATAAATAGCCTACTACTTACATTTGTGTATAATAATTTAAACTCGCATATACACGCACTTGCCCACTCAATCTCTGGTGCGTAAACAAAGAGTTGCACTATGCTTATGTTGGTATGGGGGTGTCTGTGTGTATATAACAATTTTCAGTGCGCCCGGAAGTCATTTCATTGTCATTTCAAGGCAGATATTTAACATGTGTACAGTGCGTATAATAGACAGAGGAAGACTGTTGAACTATTAATATTAGGACGGTTATTGACATCTGTGTAATGAGTAGTGCTTCTCTTAATGACAACTGTAACTGTTTTCCCATATAGAATTGTGTGCCTTATATTGTTTGGAGGAACTTTTTCTTCTCATTTAGAAATATGTGGACTAAGTGCTCAGATTGTCTTATTACTTATTATGCTCAGTCTCACCATTTTTGGCAGATTTCACCACGTTATTACGAACGTGGATACGTTATCTTATAATTATAAGCAGTGTGAGATGTGAAGCTAAGCGGAGCACATGTGCAGAATTTCTAACAATAGCCTGTTTTGTATAGCCTGGCTAACTGACCAATCAGTGAAATTAAATGTGGTTGCTGAGCCTGTTGCAGCTGGGTCAATTTAATTTGATTTCATTGTGTTTAATTTTAAACTCAGCTGCGTGCCATGAGACACAAGTTAATCTGAGCATTTTTTGTTCTAACGCCGACTTAACCTAGCCATGTTTTACAGTTATCTTGAAATAATTGAGGTTCATCGCTAGAGGGTGCTGTTCATCTTTTTTTTTTCTTTTTTTTCTATTATTGATCAGGAAAAAACGATAAAATAGAGAATTTGTGGATAAAATTATTATGAGATTATTTATAATGAAACGACTACACTACACAACCACTTCTTCCTTTTATTTACATATTATACAGATATTTAGAGATATTTACATTTTATTTACCCGCGTGCGTCTCTCTTCTCCAAGGTAGCGGAGAGATATGAAAGGATAAAAGGGGAAAAGAATAAAATGCACGTCGGTTTTAAATTCGCAGGCTACCTGCGCTGAAGGCGTGGAAAACGAGCACGTGACGGAAAGGCTTCCGTACCCGATGGGTCCAAATCACATGCCCAGCAAAGTAGCCTTAAACCTGGACACACAATGGAGACCATTTGACCCTTTAAAATCATACTACAACCAGACTTCCAGGCCCAAGAGGTCACACAGCCATGCCCAGCAAAGTAGCTCTGGGCCTGGGCACACTTCATTCACTTTGTACCTTTAAATCATACTACTACTACTACTACTACCACCAGAATTCCAGGCCCAAGAGGTCACACAGTCATGCCCAGCAAAGTAGCTCTGGGCCTGGGCACACTTCACGCAGTTTGACCCTTTAAATAATACTACAACCAGACACATACAGGTGGGCACATATACACAGATACACATTCTGTTTAATTTCTTCACATCTGCAGACTAGAGTAAGCTGAGGGTATAGTGTTCAACCAGGTACTACATAAACAGTATATAGTATATATACAGAGGATATAGTGTTAAACCAGGTACTACATACAGAGTATATAGTATACATACAGAGTATATAGTTTGACCAAAAGATCGTGCTGATCTTTGATCTCCTGGTTCTTCATCTCCAGCGCCACTTTCAGACTCATAATGTCCTCCTCTATGGGCTGGTATAACCCACGCACACGAATCATCACTACAGCCAGTACAATGGAAAGGTGGGAATGTGTACTGAATGTGTACTGACGTTATAAGTGAAAGGTGGAGGTACTGGTGGATGTGTACTGACACTATAAGGGATCTCTACCTGCAGTGACAGTCTGAGCTTCTCAAGTTCTTCCTCCAGAGATTTCTTCTCCTGTTCACAGGCCATTTTCATATCTGCCAGAACAAGTATCATTACTGCTGGATATAACACAGATTGTATATACTACATAATTACTACTGAATATATAAAATATAATATAAATAGAGTACTATACATATATTAGTATCACTTTTATTGGAGCCTAAAGGCTAGCATTCATTATTAGTTATGTTAGTATTATTGCATTTCCATAGTACTTACTCTTGATGGACCTGTTATGCTCCTCCTCCTCCTGCTGTTTCTGCAGGAGCTCTGTCTCCTCCTGCTGCTTGTGTTTCAGCATCTCCTGAAGAACCTGCAGCTCCTTCTGCTTCTGCAACCTCAACTCCTTCAGCTGCTCCAACAAACTGTTCTCCAACTCCTCATTCCTCATTCTCACACCGCAAACACTCCAATCGGGCCACAGGCCCCACTAGTGACACAGAACCACACACACACACAGACACAGACAAACACACACACACAGACACACACACACACACACACACACACACAAACACACACACACAGAGAGATAAACATGTATAAATGTATAAGAATTTGTGGATAAAATTATTATGAGATTATTTATAATGAAACGACTACACTACACAGCCACTTCTTCCTTTTATTTACATATTATACAGATATTTACAGATATTTACATTTTATTTACCCGCGTGCGTCTCTCTTCTCCAACATAGCGGAGAGATATGAAAGGATAAAAGGGGAAAAGAATAAAATGCACGTCGGTTTTAAATTCGTAGGCTACCTGCGCTGAAGGCGTGGAAAACGAGCACGTGACGGAAAGGCTTCCGTACCCGATGGGTCCAAATCACATGCCCAGCAAAGTAGCCTTAAACCTGGAAACACAATGGAGACCATTTGACCCTTTAAATAATACTACAACCAGACACATACAGGTGCGCACATATACACAGATACACATTCTGTTTAAATTTCTTCACATCTGCAGACTAGAGTAAGCTGAGGGTATAGTGTTAAACCAGGAACTACATAAACAGTATATAGTATATATACAGAGGATATAATGTTAAACCAGGTACTACATACAGAGTATATAGTTTGACCAAAAGTTCGTGCTGATCTTTGATCTCCTGGTTCTTCATCTCCAGCGCCACTTTCAGACTCAATGTCCTCCTCTATGGGCTGGTATAACACACACACGAATCATCACTACAGCCAGTACAATGGAAAGGTGGGAATGTGTACCGAATGTGTACTGACGTTATAAGTGAAAGGTGGAGGTACTGGTGGATGTGTACTGACACTATAAGGGATCTCTACCTGCAGTGACAGTCTGAGCTTCTCAAGTTCTTCCTCCAGAGATTTCTTCTCCTGTTCACAGGACATTTTCATATCTGCCAGAGCAAGTATCATTACTGCTGGACATAACACAGATTGTATATACTACGTAATTACTACTGAATATATAAAATATAATATATATAGTACTATACATATATTAGTATCACTTTTATTGGAGCCTAAAGGCTAACATTCATTATTAGTTATGTTATTATTATTGCATTTCCATAGTACTTACTCTTGATGGACCTGTTATGCTCCTCCTCCTCCTGCTGTTTCTGCAGGAGCTCTGTCTCCTTTTGCTGCTTGTGTTTCAGCATCTCCTGAAGAACCTGCAGCTCCTTCTGCTTCTGCAACCTCACATCCTTCAGCTGCTCCAACAAACTGTTCTCCAACTCCTCCTTCTCACACCGCAAACACTCCAATCGGGCCACAGGCACAACTAGTGACACAGAACCACACACACACACAGACACACACACACACACACACACACAGAGAGAGAGATAAACATGTATAAATGTATAAGAATTTGTGGATAAAATTATTATGAGATTATTTATAATCAAACGACTACACTACACAACCACTTCTTCCTTTTATTTACATATTATTCAGATATTTACATTTTATTTACCCGCGTGCGTCTCTCTTCTCCAAGGTAGCGGAGAGATATGAAAGGATAAAAGGGGAAAAGAATAAAATGCACGTCGGTTTTAAATTCGCAGGCTACCTGCGCTGAAGGCGTATAAAACGAGCACTTGAGGGAAAGGCTTCCGTACCCGATGGGTCCAAATCACATGCCCAGCAAACTAGCCTTAAACCTGGACACACAATGGAGACCATTTGACCCTTTAAAATCATACTAAAACCAGACTTCCAGGCCCAAGAGGTCACACAGTCATGCCCAGCAAAGTAGCTCTGGGCCTGGGCACACTTCACGCAGTTTGACCGTTTAAATAAAACTAGAAACAGACTTCCTGGCCCAAGAGGTCACAGAGTCATGCCTGGGTCTGGGCACACTTCACGCAGTTTGACCCTTTAAATAATACTACAACCAGACACATACAGGTGCGCACATATACACAGATACACATTCTGTTTAATTTCTTCACATCTGCAGACTAGAGTAAGCTGAGGGTATAGTGTTAAACCAGGTACTACATAAACAGTATATAATATATATACAGAGGATATAATGTTAAACCAGGTACTACATACAGAGTATATAGTATACATACAGAGTATATAGTTTGACCAAAAGATCGTGCTGATCTTTGATCTCCTGGTTCTTCATCTCCAGCACCACTTTCAGACTCATGTCCTCCTCTATGGGCTGGTATAACACACACACACACACACACACACACACACACACACAAATTAGCAAGCCATATAGTGTAGAAATAGATAGATGTTATTCAGGGACCTCATTTATAAAACTTTGTGGATTCCAAAGTGAAAGTGTGTGTATTCTGCACAAATAACAGGAAATGGCATATACCCCCCAAAAACTTAGATTTCTAAAGCCTCGAGTATGAATTATTGGGAGATAGAGGCGACAATGCAGCGCTAAAGACAAAAAAGGAATTGTAACCACAGGTATGAGTGCCAGCACCAGCAACCGCAGGTGTGAGTGGCATTATATTTACATTTACCCTCCACATCCTTTGTGTCTGTGTATTCGTCCTCGATGCGTCCAGCACACCAGCTCCAGAAACACCTCATTTTTCCTCTGTCCTCTTCAGTGTCTTTCCACAGACTGATCTGTAAAGGTGTTCATGGGATTCCCCTCACGTGTGACATCGGGCCACAGGACATATGGGGTTCTAAAGTTCCAAGAGCGTAGATGAGTTGTTTTTCTTTGAATTTCCTAATTTCATTGCTGCCATAGCAACAACTGGCAATGCAAACAGACGTGTCATTAATGCAGTGACTCTACCTCAACCTGGATTGATCAACCATGTACGGCTCACCGGAGACTGTGATACGTATAACATCCCAAAGTGTACTTAATTCTGAGCAAAATCTAACTAGCCTCATTACTGCTGAACTATGAGGGGCCATTTAGGGAGAAATCAGGGAAACACTACTTGTACATACATATGAAACATTTTCACATAAATAGCCTACTACTTACATTTGTGTATAATAATTTAAACTCGCATATACACGCACTTGCCCACTCAATCTCTGGTGCGTAAACAAAGAGTTGCACTATGCTTATGTTGGTATGGGGGTGTCTGTGTGTGTA
>NC_137505.1:30681306-30738806 GCF_041902795.1 Electrophorus electricus | reverse complement strand
ACACCGCAAACACTCCAATCGGGCCACAGGCCCCACTAGTGACACAGAACTACACACACACACACAAACACACACACACACACACACACACACACACACACACACACACACACACACACAAAGAGAGAGATAAACATGTATAAATGTATAAGAATTTGTGGATAAAATTATTATGAGATTATTCATAATCAAACGACTACACTACACAACCACTTCTTCCTTTTATTTACATATTATACAGATATTTACAGATAGTTACATTTTATTTACCCGCATGCGTCTCTCTTCTCCAAGGTAGCGGAGAGATATGAAAGGATAAAAGGGGAAAAGAATAAAATGAACGTCGGTTTTAAATTCGCAGGCTACCTGCACTGAAGGCGTGGAAAACGAGCACGTGACGGAAAGGCTTCCGTACCCGATGGGTCCAAATCACATGCCCAGCAAAGTAGCCTTAAACCTGGACACACAATGGAGACCATTTGACCCTTTAAAATCATACTACAACCAGACTTCCAGGCCCAAGAGGTCACACAGTCATGCCCAGCAAGGATGCTTTAAACGTGGGCACACTTCAGACCGTTTCACTCTTTAAATCATTCAAAGCACCACATTTCAAGACCCAAGAGGTCACAGAATCATGCCCATCAAAGTAGCTCTGCGCCTGGGCACACTTCACGCAGTTTGACCCTTTAAATAATACTACAACCAGACACATACAGGTGCGCACATATACACAGATACACATTCTGTTTAATTTCTTCACATCTGCAGACTAGAGTAAGCTGAGGGTATAGTGTTAAACCAGGTACTACATAAACAGTATATAGTATATATACAGAGGATATAATGTTAAACCAGGTACTACATACAGAGTATATAGTTTGACCAAAAGATCGTGCTGATCTTTGATCTCCTGGTTCTTCATCTCCAGCGCCACTTTCAGACTCATAATGTCCTCCTCTATGGGCTGGTATAACACACACACGAATCATCACTACAGCCAGTACAATGGAAAGGTGGGAATGTGTACTGAATGTGTACTGACGTTATAAGTGAAAGGTGGAGCTACTGGTGGATGTGTACTGACACTATAAGGGATCTCTACCTGCAGTGACAGTCTGAGCTTCTCAAGTTCTTCCTCCAGAGATTTCTTCTCCTGTTCACAGGCCATTTTCATATCTGCCAGAGCAAGTATCATTACTGCTGGATATAACACAGATAGTATATACTACATAATTCACTTCTTCCTTTTATTTACATATTATACAGATATTTACAGATATTTACATTTTATTTACCCGCGTGCGTCTCTCTTCTCCAAGGTAGCGGAGAGATATGAAGGGATAAAAGGGGAAAAGAATAAAATGCACGTCGGTTTTAAATTCGCAGGCTACCTGCGCTGAAGGCGTGGAAAATGAGCACGTGACGGAAAGGCTTCCGTACCCGATGGGTCCAAATCACATGCCAAGCAAAGTAGCCTTAAACCTGGACACACAATGGAGACCATTTGACCCTTTAAAATCATACTACAACCAGACTTCCAGGCCCAAGAGGTCACACAGTCATGCCCAGCAAGGATGCTTTAAACGTGGGCACACTTCAGACCATTTCACTCTTTAAATCATTCAAAGCACCACATTTCAAGGCCCAAGAGGTCACAGAATCATGCCCATCAAAGTAGCTCTGGGCCTGGGCACACTTCACGCAGTTTGACCCTTTAAATAATACTACAACCAGACACATACAGGTGCGCACATATACACAGATACACATTCTGTTTAATTTCTTCACATCTGCAAACTAGAGTAAGCTGAGGGTATAGTGTTAAACCAGGTACTACATAAACAGTATATAGTATATATACAGAGGATATAATGTTAAACCAGGTACTACATACAGACTATATAGTTTGACCAAAAGATCATGCTGATCTTTGATCTCCTGGTTCTTCATCTCCAGCGCCACTTTCAGACTCATAATGTCCTCCTCTATGGGCTGGTATAACACACACACGAATCATCACTACAGCCAGTACAATGGAAAGGTGGGAATGTGTACTGAATGTGTACTGACGTTATAAGTGAAAGGTGGAGCTACTGGTGGATGTGTACTGACACTATAAGGGATCTCTACCTGCAGTGACAGTCTGAGCTTCTCAAGTTCTTCCTCCAGAGATTTCTTCTCCTGTTCACAGGCCATTTTCATATCTGCCAGAGCATGTATCATTACTGCTGGATATAACACAGATTGTATATACTACATAATTACTACTGAATATATAAAATATAATATATATAGTACTATACATATATTAGTATCACTTTTATTGGAGCCTAAAGGCTAACATTCATTATTAGTTATGTTAGTATTATTGCATTTCCATAGTACTTACCCTTGAGGGACCTGTTATGCTCCTCCTCCTCCTGCTGTTTCTGCAGGAGCTCTGTCTCCTCCTGCTGCTTGTGTTTCAGCATCTCCTGAAGAACCTGCAGCTCCTTCTGCTTCTGCAACCTCAACTCCTTCAGCTGCTCCAACAAACTGTTCTCCAACTCCTCCTTCTCACACCGCAAACACTCCAATCGGGCCACAGGCCCCACTAGTGACACAGAAGCACACACACGCACACACAGACACACACACACACACACACACACACACACACACACACACACACAAAGAGAGAGATAAACATGTATAAATGTATAAGAATTTGTGGATAAAATTATTATGAGATTATTTATAATGAAACGACTACACTACACAACCACTTCTTCCTTTTATTTACATATTATACAGATATTTACAGATATTTACATTTTATTTACCCGCGTGCGTCTCTCTTCTCCAAGGTAGCGGAGAGATATGAAAGGATAAAAGGGGAAAAGAATAAAATGCACGTCGGTTTTAAATTCGCAGGCTACCTGCGCTGAAGGCGTGGAAAACGAGCACGTGACGGAAAGGCTTCCGTACCCGATGGGTCCAAATCACATGCCCAGCAAAGTAGCCTTAAACCTGGACACACAATGGAGACCATTTGACCCTTTAAATAATACTACAACCAGACACATACAGGTGCGCACATATACACAGATACACATTCTGTTTAAATTTCTTCACATCTGCAGACTAGAGTAAGCTGAGGGTATAGTGTTAAACCAGGAACTACATAAACAGTATATAGTATATATACAAAGGATATAGTGTTAAACCAGGTACTACATACAGAGTATATAGTATACATACAGAGTATATAGTTTGACCAAAAGATCGTGCTGATCTTTGATCTCCTGGTTCTTCATCTCCAGCGCCACTTTCAGACTCATAATGTCCTCCTCTATGGGCTGGTATAACCCACACACACGAATCATCACTACAGCCAGTACAATGGAAAGGTGGGAATGTGTACTGAATGTGTACTGACGTTATAAGTGAAAGGTGGAGGTAGTGGTGGATGTGTACTGACACTATAAGGGATCTCTACCTGCAGTGACAGTCTGAGCTTCTCAAGTTCTTCCTCCAGAGATTTCTTCTCCTGTTCACAGGCCATTTTCATATCTGCCAGAGCAAGTATCATTACTGCTGGATATAACATAGATTGTATATACTACATAATTACTACTGAATATATAAAATATAATATATATAGTACTATACATATATTAGTATCACTTTTATTGGAGCCTAAAGGCTAGCATTCATTATTAGTTATGTTAGTATTATTGCATTTCCATAGTACTTACTCTTGATGGACCTGTTATGCTCCTCCTCCTCCTGCTGTTTCTGCAGGAGCTCTGTCTCCTCCTGCTGCTTGTGTTTCAGCATCTCCTGAAGAACCTGCAGCTCCTTCTGCTTCTGCAACCTCAACTCCTTCAGCTGCTCCAAGAAACAGTTATCCAACTCCTCCTTCTCACACCGCAAACACTCCAATCGGGCCACAGGCCCCACTAGTGACACAGAACCACACACACACACACACACACACACACACACACACACACACAAAGAGAGAGATAAACATGTATAAATGTATAAGAATTTGTGGATAAAATTATTATGAGATTATTTATAATCAAACGACTACACTACACAACCACATCTTCCTTTTATTTACATATTATACAGATATTTAGAGATATTTACATTTTATTTACCCGCGTGCGTCTCTCTTCTCCAAGGTAGCGGAGAGATATGAAAGGATAAAAGGGGAAAAGAATAAAATGCACGTCGGTTTTAAATTCGCAGGCTATCTGCGCTGAAGGCATGGAAAACGAGCACGTGACGGAAAGGCTTCCGTACCCGATGGGTCCAAATCACATGCCC
Organism: Electrophorus electricus; assembly: GCF_041902795.1. Classification (NCBI taxonomy): domain Eukaryota; kingdom Metazoa; phylum Chordata; class Actinopteri; order Gymnotiformes; family Gymnotidae; genus Electrophorus; species Electrophorus electricus. The sequence goes on along the minus strand of NC_137505.1, from coordinate 30,734,486 downwards.
AGCAAAGTAGCCTTAAACCTGGACACACAATGGAGACCATTTGACCCTTTAAATAATACTACAACCAGACACATACAGGTGCGCACATATACACAGATACACATTCTGTTTAAATTTCTTCACATCTGCAGACTAGAGTAAGCTGAGGGTATAGTGTTAAACCAGGAACTACATAAACAGTATATAGTATATATACAGAGGATATAGTGTTAAACCAGATACTACATCCAGAGTATATAGTATACATACAGAGTATATAGTTTGACCAAAAGATCGTGCTGATCTTTGATCTCCTGGTTCTTCATCTCCAGCGCCACTTTCAGACTCATAATGTCCTCCTCTATGGGCTGGTATAACCCACACACACGAATCATCACTACAGCCAGTACAATGGAAAGGTGGGAATGTGTACTGAATGTGTACTGACGTTATAAGTGAAAGGTGGAGGTACTGGTGGATGTGTACTGACACTATAAGGGATCTCTACCTGCAGTGACAGGCTGAGCTTCTCAAGTTCTTCCTCCAGAGATTTCTTCTCCTGTTCACAGGCCATTTTCATATCTGCCAGAGCAAGTATCATTACTGCTGGATATAACATAGATTGTATATACTACATAATTACTACTGAATATATAAAATATAATATATATAGTACTATACATATATTAGTATCACTTTTATTGGAGCCTAAAGGCTAGCATTCATTATTAGTTATGTTAGTATTATTGCATTTCCATAGTACTTACTCTTGATGGACCTGTTATGCTCCTCCTCCTCCTGCTGTTTCTGCAGGAGCTCTGTCTCCTCCTGCTGCTTGTGTTTCAGCATCTCCTGAAGAACCTGCAGCTCCTTCTGCTTCTGCAACCTCAACTCCTTCAGCTGCTCCAACAAACTGTTCTCCAACTCCTCCTTCTCACACCGCAAACACTCCAATCGGGCCACAGGCCCCACTAGTGACACAGAACCACACACACACACACACACACACACACACACACACACACACACAAAGAGAGAGATAAACATGTATAAATGTATAAGAATTTGTGGATAAAATTATTATGAGATTATTCATAATCAAACGACAACACTACACAACCACTTCTTCCTTTTATTTACATATTATACAGATATTTAGAGATATTTACATTTTATTTACCCGCGTGCGTCTCTCTTCTCCAAGGTAGCGGAGAGATATGAAGGGATAAAAGGGGAAAAGAATAAAATGCACGTCGGTTTTAAATTTGCAGGCTACCTGCGCTGAAGGCGTGGAAAACGAGCACGTGACGGAAAGGCTTCCGTACCCGATGGGTCCAAATCACATGCCCAGCAAAGTAGCCTTAAACCTGGACACACAATGGAGACCATTTGACCCTTTAAAATCATACTACAACCAGACTTCCAGGCCCAAGAGGTCACACAGTCATGCCCAGCAAAGTAGCTCTGGGCCTGGGCACACTTCACGCAGTTTGACCGTTTAAATAAAACTAGAAACAGACTTCCTGGCCCAAGAGGTCACACAGTCATGCCCAGCAAGGTTGCTTTAAACGTGGGCACACTTCAGACCGTTTCACTCTTTAAATCATTCAAAGCACCACATTTCAAGGCCCAAGAGGTCACAGAATCATGCCCATCAAAGTAGCTCTGGACCTGGGCACACTTCACGCAGTTTGACCCTTTAAATAATACTACAACCAGACACATACAGGTGCGCACATATACACAGATACACATTCTGTTTAATTTCTTCACATCTGCAGACTAGAGTAAGCTGAGGGTATAGTGTTAAACCAGGTACTACATAAACAGTATATAGTATATATACAGAGGATATAGTGTTAAACCAGGTACTACATACAGAGTATATAGTATACATACAGAGTATATAGTTTGACCAAAAGATCGTGCTGATCTTTGATCTCCTGGTTCTTCATCTCCAGCGCCACTTTCAGACTCATAATGTCCTCCTCTATGGGCTGGTATAACCCACACACACGAATCATCACTACAGCCAGTACAATGGAAAGGTGGGAATGTGTACTGAATGTGTACTGACGTTATAAGTGAAAGGTGGAGGTACTGGTGGATGTGTACTGACACTATAAGGGATCTCTACCTGCAGTGACAGTCTGAGCTTCTCAAGTTCTTCCTCCAGAGATTTCTTCTCCTGTTCACAGGCCATTTTCATATCTGCCAGAGCAAGTATCATTACTGCTGGATATAACATAGATTGTATATACTACATAATTACTACTGAATATATAAAATATAATATATATAGTACTATACATATATTAGTATCACTTTTATTGGAGCCTAAAGGCTAGCATTCATTATTAGTTATGTTAGTATTATTGCATTTCCATAGTACTTACTCTTGATGGACCTGTTATGCTCCTCCTCCTCCTGCTGTTTCTGCAGGAGCTCTGTCTCCTCATGCTGCTTGTGTTTCAGCATCTCCTGAAGAACCTGCAGCTCCTTCTGCTTCTGCAACCTCAACTCCTTCAGCTGCTCCAACAAACTGTTCTCCAACTCCTCCTTCTCACACCGCAAACACTCCAATTGGGCCACAGGCCCCACTAGTGACACAGAACCACACACACACACACACACACACACACACACACACACACACACACACACAGACAAAGAGAGAGATAAACATGTATAAATGTATAAGAATTTGTGGATAAAATTATTATTAGATTATTTATAATGAAACGACTACACTACACAACCACTTCTTCCTTTTATTTACATATTATACAGATATTTAGAGATATTTACATTTTATTTACCCGCGTGCGTCTCTCTTCTCCAAGGTAGCGGAGAGATATGAAGGGATAAAAGGGGAAAAGAATAAAATGCACGTCGGTTTTAAATTTGCAGGCTACCTGCGCTGAAGGCGTGGAAAACGAGCACGTGACAGAAAGGCTTCCGTACCCGATGGGTCCAAATCACATGCCCAGCAAAGTAGCCTTAAACCTGGACACACAATGGAGACCATTTGACCCTTTAAAATCATACTACAACCAGACTTCCAGGCCCAAGAGGTCACACAGTCATGCCCAGCAAAGTAGCTCTGGGCCTGGGCACACTTCACGCAGTTTGACCGTTTAAATAAAACTAGAAACAGACTTCCTGGCCCAAGAGGTCACACAGTCATGCCCAGCAAGGTTGCTTTAAACGTGGGCACACTTCAGACCGTTTCACTCTTTAAATCATTCAAAGCACCACATTTCAAGGCCCAAGAGGTCACAGAATCATGCCCATCAAAGTAGCTCTGGGCCTGGGCACACTTCGCGCAGTTTGACCCTTTAAATAATACTACAACCAGACACATACAGGTGCGCACATATACACAGATACACATTCTGTTTAATTTCTTCACATCTGCAGACTAGAGTAAGCTGAGGGTATAGTGTTAAACCAGGTACTACATAAACAGTATATAGTATATATACAGAGGATATAGTGTTAAACCAGGTACTACATACAGAGTATATAGTATACATACAGAGTATATAGTTTGACCAAAAGATCGTGCTGATCTTTGATCTCCTGGTTCTTCATCTCCAGCGCCACTTTCAGACTCATAATGTCCTCCTCTATGGGCTGGTATAACACACACACGAATCATCACTACAGCCAGTACAATGGAAAGGTGGGAATGTGTACTGAATGTGTACTGACATTATAAGTGAAAGGTGGAGCTACTGGTGGATGTGTACTGACACTATAAGGGATCTCTACCTGCAGTGACAGTCTGAGCTTCTCAAGTTCTTCCTCCAGAGATTTCTTCTCCTGTTCACAGGCCATTTTCATATCTGCCAGAGCATGTATCATTACTGCTGGATATAACACAGATTGTATATACTACATAATTACTACTGAATATATAAAATATAATATATATAGTACTATACATATATTAGTATCACTTTTATTGGAGCCTAAAGGCTAACATTCATTATTAGTTATGTTAGTATTATTGCATTTCCATAGTACTTACTCTTGATGGACCTGTTATGCTCCTCCTCCTCCTGCTGTTTCTGCAGGAGCTCTGTCTCCTCCTGCTGCTTGTGTTTCAGCATCTCCTGAAGAACCTGCAGCTCCTTCTGCTTCTGCAACCTCAACTCCTTCAGCTGCTCCAACAAACTGTTCTCCAACTCCTCCTTCTCACACCGCAAACACTCCAATTGGGCCACAGGCCCCACTAGTGACACAGAACCACACACACACACACACACACACACACACACACACACACACACACAGACAAAGAGAGAGATAAACATGTATAAATGTATAAGAATTTGTGGATAAAATTATTATTAGATTATTTATAATGAAACGACTACACTACACAACCACTTCTTCCTTTTATTTACATATTATACAGATATTTAGAGATATTTACATTTTATTTACCCGCGTGCGTCTCTCTTCTCCAAGGTAGCGGAGAGATATGAAGGGATAAAAGGGGAAAAGAATAAAATGCACGTCGGTTTTAAATTCGCAGGCTACCTGCGCTGAAGGCGTGGAAAACGAGCACGTGACGGAAAGGCTTCCGTACCCGATGGGTCCAAATCACATGCCCAGCAAAGTAGCCTTAAACCTGGACACACAATGGAGACCATTTGACCCTTTAAAATCATACTACAACCAGACTTCCAGGCCCAAGAGGTCACACAGTCATGCCCAGCAAAGTAGCTCTGGGCCTGGGCACACTTCACGCAGTTTGACCGTTTAAATAAAACTAGAAACAGACTTCCTGGCCCAAGAGGTCACACAGTCATGCCCAGCAAGGTTGCTTTAAACGTGTGCACACTTCAGACCGTTTCACTCTTTAAATCATTCAAAGCACCACATTTCAAGGCCCAAGAGGTCACAGAATCATGCCCATCAAAGTAGCTCTGGGCCTGGGCACACTTCGCGCAGTTTGACCCTTTAAATAATACTACAACCAGACACATACAGGTGCGCACATATACACAGATACACATTCTGTTTAATTTCTTCACATCTGCAGACTAGAGTAAGCTGAGGGTATAGTGTTAAACCAGGTACTACATAAACAGTATATAGTATATATACAGAGGATATAGTGTTAAACCAGGTACTACATACAGAGTATATAGTATACATACAGAGTATATAGTTTGACCAAAAGATCGTGCTGATCTTTGATCTCCTGGTTCTTCATCTCCAGCGCCACTTTCAGACTCATAATGTCCTCCTCTATGGGCTGGTATAACACACACACGAATCATCACTACAGCCAGTACAATGGAAAGGTGGGAATGTGTACTGAATGTGTACTGACATTATAAGTGAAAGGTGGAGCTACTGGTGGATGTGTACTGACACTATAAGGGATCTCTACCTGCAGTGACAGTCTGAGCTTCTCAAGTTCTTCCTCCAGAGATTTCTTCTCCTGTTCACAGGCCATTTTCATATCTGCCAGAGCATGTATCATTACTGCTGGATATAACACAGATTGTATATACTACATAATTACTACTGAATATATAAAATATAATATATATAGTACTATACATATATTAGTATCACTTTTATTGGAGCCTAAAGGCTAACATTCATTATTAGTTATGTTAGTATTATTGCATTTACATACTACTTACTCTTGATGGACCTGTTATGCTCCTCCTCCTCCTGCTGTTTCTGCAGGAGCTCTGTCTCCTCCTGCTGCTTGTGTTTCAGCATCTCCTGAAGAACCTGCAGCTCCTTCTGCTTCTGCAACCTCAACTCCTTCAGCTGCTCCAACAAACTGTTCTCCAACTCCTCCTTCTCACACCGCAAACACTCCAATCGGGCCACAGGCCCCACTAGTGACACAGAACCACACACACACACACACACACACACACACACACACAGAGAGAGATAAACATGTATAAATGTATAAGAATTTGTGGATAAAATTATTATGAGATTATTTATAATCAAACGACTACACTACACAACCACATCTTCCTTTTATTTACAAATTATACAGATATTTAGAGATATTTACATTTTATTTACCCGCGTGCGTCTCTCTTCTCCAAGGTAGCGGAGAGATATGAAAGGATAAAAGGGGAAAAGAATAAAATGCACGTCGGTTTTAAATTCGCAGGCTACCTGCGCTGAAGGCGTGGAAAACGAGCACGTGACGGAAAGGCTTCCGTACCCGAAGGGTCCAAATCACATGCCCAGCAAAGTAGCCTTAAACCTGGACACACAATGGAGACCATTTGACCCTTTAAATAATACTACAACCAGACACATACAGGTGCGCACATATACACAGATACACATTCTGTTTAAATTTCTTCACATCTGAAGACTAGAGTAAGCTGAGGGTATAGTGTTAAACCAGGTACTACATAAACAGTATATAGTATATATACAGAGGATATAGTGTTAAACCAGGTACTACATACAGAGTATATAGTATACATACAGAGTATATAGTTTGACCAAAAGATCGTGCTGATCTTTGATCTCCTGGTTCTTCATCTCCAGCGCCACTTTCAGACTCATAAAGTCCTCCTCTATGGGCTGGTATAACACACACACGAATCATCACTACAGCCAGTACAATGGAAAGGTGGGAATGTGTACTGAATGTGTACTGACGTTATAAGTGAGAGGTGGAGGTACTGGTGGATGTGTACTGACACTATAAGGGATCTCTACCTGCAGTGACAGTCTGAGCTTCTCAAGTTCTTCCTCCAGAGATTTCTTCTCCTGTTCACAGGCCATTTTCATATCTGCCAGAGCAAGTATCATTACTGCTGGATATAACACAGATTGTATATACTACATAATTACTACTGAATATATAAAATATAATATATATAGTACTATACATATATTAGTATCACTTTTATTGGAGCCTAAAGGCTAACATTCATTATTAGTTATGTTAGTATTATTGCATTTCCATAGTACTTACTCTTGATGGACCTGTTATGCTCCTCCTCCTCCTGCTGTTTCTGCAGGAGCTCTGTCTCCTCCTGCTGCTTGTGTTTCAGCATCTCCTGAAGAACCTGCAGCTCCTTCTGCTTCTGCAACCTCAACTCCTTCAGCTGCTCCAACAAACTGTTCTCCAACTCCTCATTCCTCATTCTCACACCGCAAACACTCCAATCGGGCCACAGGCCCCACTAGTGACACAGAACCACACACACACACACACACACACACACACACACACACAGAGAGAGAGATAAACATGTATAAATGTATAAGAATATGAGGATAAAATTATTATGAGATTATTTATAATCAAACGACTACACTATACAACCACTTCTTCCTTTTATTTAGATATTATACAGATATGTACAGATATTTACATTTTATTTACCCGCGTGCGTCTCTCTTCTCCAAGGTAGCGGAGAGATATGAAAGGATAAAAGGGGAAAAGAATAAAATGCACGTCGGTTTTAAATTCGCAGGCTACCTGCGCTGAAGGCGTGGAAAACGAGCACGTGACGGAAAGGCTTCCGTACCCGATGGGTCCAAATCACATGCCCAGCAAAGTAGCCTTAAACCTGGACACACAATGGAGAGCATTTGACCCTTTAAAATCATACTACAACCAGACTTCCAGGCCCAAGAGGTCACACAGCCATGCCCAGCAAAGTAGCTCTGGGCCTGGGCACACTTCACGCAGTTTGACCGTTTAAATAAAACTAGAAACAGACTTCCTGGCCCAAGAGGTCACAGTCATACCCAGCAAAGTACGTTTAAACCTGGAAACAAATCAGATCCTTTCTGTCATTCAAAGGAATGGGCCTGCAACTCACAACCACATCCCCAGTGAAGCGCACCGTCACCCAGCCACACTACCCCACCTTGCCCGTCCTGGAACAACCACACCTCCAGGGCACCACATGCCAATCTCTCATGCCCAGCAAACTGCAACCTCACGCAGCCAGGCCACACACTGTCTCCCCTTGTACCGTCCAAGGACGAACTCCTCCACAAACCTGGTGTTCACGCGCACACACGCAATTACAACGAATTGGTGGAGAACTTTGAAACAAACGTGCTGACTTTGAATACTCACATCTAGGCTGGGCCAGGTCCAAATGGCCTGCAGCTCGGTGCACATTAACTGCTTGACTGTCCGTCACGAACGCCACCTGCCAAGCGTTCGTTCCGTCCCTGGCGGATTTTAAAAAATCGTAGCGTGAGAACGATGGGTCCGATCCGCGTGCCGCTCAAAGGCGATTACAGGGGAGATGCAACCCTTTCCAAAGAACCATGAAAAGACTTTCTACTCCCAAGGAAACGAGATATTAAGCCGCAATGACGTCCGACGCGCGCATTTTCTCCGCCGCGCAGCACATTTAAAAAAATCATAGCGTGAAAACCGTGGGTTCGATCCGCGTGCCGCTCGAAGGCGATTACAGGGGAGATGCAGCCCTTTCCAAAGAGGCATGAACAGACTTCCTACTCCCAAGGAGCCCAAAGATATTAAGCCGCAAATTCGTCCTACGCGCGTCTTTTCTACGCCGCGCACCACATTTAAAAAATCGTATCGGAAGAACGGTGGGTCCAATCCGCGTGCCGCTTAAAGGCGATTACAAGGGAGATGCAACCCTTTCCAAAGAACCATGAAAAGACTTTCTACTCCCAAGGAGACAATAGATATTAAGCCGAAATGACGTCCGACGCGCGCATTTTCTCCGCCGCGCAACACATTTAAAAAAATCATAGCGTGAAAACCGTGGGTTCGATCCGCGTGCCGCTCGAAGGCGATTACAGCGGAGATGCAGCCCTTTCCAAAGATCCATGAACAGACTTTCTACTCCCAAGGAGACCAGAGATATTAACAGATAAAGCGTTACGCTCCAGTCGGATGAGCGAGAAACGCTTGTACATTTGCAACGAATTGAAGGAGAAAGTTTAAACAAACGCGCTGAATTTGAAGGCTCACATCTAGGCCGGGCCAGGTCCAAATGGCCTGCAACTCGGTCCGCATCACGTCCATGACTTTTCCTAACGAACGCCACCTGCCAAGCTTTCGGCCCGTCCCTGTCGGCATTAAAAATCGTAGCGTGATAACGATGGTTCCGATCCGCGTGCCGCGCGAAGGCGATTACAGGGGAGATGCAGCCCTTTCCAAAGAGCCATGAACAGACTTTCTACTCCCAAGGAGCCCAAAGATATTAAGCCGCAAATAAGTCCTACGCGCGTCTTTTCTACGCCGCGCACCACATTTAAAAAATCGTAGCGTAAGAACGGTGGGTCCGCTCCGCGTGCCGCTTAAAGGCGATTACAGGGGAGATGCAACCCTTTCCAAAGAGCCATGAAAAGACTTTCTACTCCCAATGAGACAAGAGATATCAAGCCGAAAATACGTCCGGCGCGCGTCTATTCTCCGCCGCGCAACACATTTAAAAAAAATCGTAGCGTGAAAACCGTGGGTTCGATCCGCGTGCCGCTTAAAGGCGATTACAGGGGAGATGCAGCCCTTTCCAAAGAGCCATGAAAAGACATTCTACTCCCAAGGAGACAAGAGATATTAAGCCGAAATGACGTCCGACGCGCGCATTTCCTCCGCCGCGCACCACATTTAAAAAAATCATAGCGTGAAAACCGTGGGTTCGATCCGCGTGCCGCTCGAAGGCGATTACAGGGGAGATGCAGCCCTTTCCAAAGAGCCATGAACAGACTTTCTACTCCCAAGGAGCCCAAAGATATTAAGCCGCAAATAAGTCCTACGCGCGTCTTTTCTACGCCACGCACCACATTTAAAAAATCGTAGCGTAAGAACGGTGGGTCCAATCCGCGTGCCGCTTAAAGGCGATTACAAGGGAGATGCAACCCTTTCCAAAGAGCCATGAACAGACTTTCTACTCCCAAGGAGACAAGAGATATTAAGCCCCAATGACGTCCGACGCGCGCATTTTCTCCGACGCGCACGACGTTTAAAAAATCGTAGCGTGAGAACGGTGGGTCCGATCCGCGTGCCGCTTAAAGGCGATTACAGGGGAGATGCATCTCTTTCCAAAGAGCCATGAACAGACTTTCTACTCCAAAGGAGACCAGAGATATTAACAGATAAAGCGTTACGCTCCAGTCGGATGAGCGAGAAACGCTTGTACAATTGCAACGAATTGGAGGAGAAAGTTTAAACAAACGCGCTGACTTTGAACGCTCACATCTAGACCGGGCCTGGTCCAAATGGCCTGCAACTCGGCGCGCATCACCTCCATGACTGTCCCTAACGAACGCCACCTGCCACGCTTTCGGCCCGTCCCTGTCGGCATTAAAAAATCGTAGCGTGATAACGATGGTTCCGATCCGCGTGCCGCGCGAAGGCGATTACAGGGGAGATGCAGCCCTTTCCAAAGAGGCATGAAAAGACTTTCTACTCCCAAGGAGCCCAAAGATATTAAGCCGCAAATACGTCCTACGCGCGTCTTTTCTACGCCGCGCACCACATTTAAAAAATCGTAGCGTAAGAACGGTGGGTCCGATCCGCGTGCCGCTTAAAGGCGATTACAGGGGAGATGCAGCCCTTTCCAAAGAGCCATGAACAAACTTTCTACACCCAATGAGACAAGAGATATTAAGCCGCAAATAAGTCCTACGCGCGTCTTTTCTACGCCGCGCACCACATTTAAAAAAATCGTAGCGTAAGAACGGTGGGTCCGATCCGCGTGCCGCTTAAAGGCGATTACAGGGGAGATGCAAACCTTTCCAAAGAGCCATGAAAAGACTTTCTACTCTCAAGGAGACAAGAGATATTAAGCCGCAATGACGTCCGACGCGCGCATTTTCTCCGACGCGCAACACATTTAAAAAAATCATAGCGTGAAAACCGTGGGTTCGATCCGCGTGCCGCTCGAAGGCGATTACAGGGGAGATGCAGCCCTTTCCAAAGAGCCATGAACAGACTTTCTACTCCCAATGAGACAAGAGATATCAAGCCGCAAATACGTCCGGCGCGCGTCTATTCTCCGCCGCGCAACACATTTAAAAAAAATCTTAGCGTGAAAACCGTGGGTTCGATCCGCGTGCCGCTTAAAGGCGATTACAGGGGAGATGCAGCCCTTTCCAAAGAGCCATGAAAAGACTTTCTACTCCCAAGGAGACAAGAGATATTAAGCCGAAATGACCTCCGACGCGCGCATTTCCTCCGCCGCGCACCACATTTAAAAAAATCATAGCGTGAAAACAGTGGGTTCGATCCGCGTGCCGCTCGAAGGCGATTACAGGGGAGATGCAGCCCTTTCCAAAGAGCCATGAACAGACTTTCTACTCCCAAGGAGACCAGAGATATTAACAGATAAAGCGTTACGCTCCAGTCGGATGAGCGAGAAACGCTTGTACAATTGCAACGAATTGGAGCAGAAAGTTTAAACAAACGCGCTGACTTTGAACGCTCACATCTAGGCCGGGCCAGGTCCAAATGGCCTGCAACTCGGTCCGCATCACGTCCATGACTGTCCCTAACGAACGCCACCTGCCAAGCTTTCGGCCCGTCCCTGTCGGCATTAAAAAATCGTAGCGTGATAACGATGGTTCCGATCCGCGTGCCGCGCGAAGGCGATTACAGGGGAGATGCAGCACTTTCCAAAGAGCCATGAACAGACTTTCTACTCCCAAGGAGCCCAAAGATATTAAGCCGCAAATAAGTCCTACGCGCGTCTTTTCTACGCCGCGCACCACATTTAAAAAATCGTAGCGTAAGAACGGTGGGTCCGATCCGCGTGCCGCTTAAAGGCGATTACAGGGGAGATGCAACCCTTTCCAAAGAACCATGAAAAGACTTTCTACTCCCAAGGAGACAAGAGATATTAAGCCGAAATTACGTCCGACGCGCGCATTTCCTCCGCCGCCCACCACATTTAAAAAAATCATAGCGTGAAAACCGTGGGTTCGATCCGCGTGCCGCTCGAAGGCGATTACAGGGGAGATGCAGCCCTTTCCAAAGAGCCATGAACAGACTTTCTACACCCAATGAGACAAGAGATATTAAGCCGCAAATAAGTCCTACGCGCGTCTTTTCTACGCCGCGCACCACATTTAAAAAATCGTAGCGTAAGAACGGTGGGTCCGATCCGCGTGCCGCTTAAAGGCGATTACAGGGGAGATGCAACCCTTTCCAAAGAACCATGAAAAGACTTTCTACTCCCAAGGAGACAAGAGATATTAAGCCGCAATGACGTCCGACGCGCGCATTTTCTCCGCCGCGCAGCTCATTTAAAAAAATCATAGCGTGAAAACCGTGGGTTCGATCCGCGTGCCGCTCGAAGGCGATTACAGGGGAGATGCAGCCCTTTCCAAAGAGGCATGAACAGACTTCCTACTCCCAAGGAGCCCAAAGATATTATGCCGCAAATACGTCCTACGCGCGTCTTTTCTACGCCGCGCACCACATTTAAAAAATCGTAGCGTAAGAACGGTGGGTCCGATCCGCGTGCCGCTTAAAGGCGATTACAGGGGAGATGCAAACCTTTCCAAAGAGCCATGAAAAGACTTTCTACTCTCAAGGAGACAAGAGATATTAAGCCGCAATGACGTCCGACGCGCGCATTTTCTCCGACGCGCAACACATTTAAAAAAATCATAGCGTGAAAACCGTGGGTTCGATCCGCGTGCCGCTCGAAGGCGATTACAGGGGAGATGCAGCCCTTTCCAAAGAGCCATGAACAGACTTTCTACTCCCAATGAGACAAGAGATATCAAGCCGCAAATACGTCCGGCGCGCGTCTATTCTCCGCCGCGCAACACATTTAAAAAAAATCTTAGCGTGAAAACCGTGGGTTCGATCCGCGTGCCGCTTAAAGGCGATTACAGGGGAGATGCAGCCCTTTCCAAAGAGCCATGAAAAGACTTTCTACTCCCAAGGAGACAAGAGATATTAAGCCGAAATGACCTCCGACGCGCGCATTTCCTCCGCCGCGCACCACATTTAAAAAAATCATAGCGTGAAAACAGTGGGTTCGATCCGCGTGCCGCTCGAAGGCGATTACAGGGGAGATGCAGCCCTTTCCAAAGAGCCATGAACAGACTTTCTACTCCCAAGGAGACCAGAGATATTAACAGATAAAGCGTTACGCTCCAGTCGGATGAGCGAGAAACGCTTGTACAATTGCAACGAATTGGAGCAGAAAGTTTAAACAAACGCGCTGACTTTGAACGCTCACATCTAGGCCGGGCCAGGTCCAAATGGCCTGCAACTCGGTCCGCATCACGTCCATGACTGTCCCTAACGAACGCCACCTGCCAAGCTTTCGGCCCGTCCCTGTCGGCATTAAAAAATCGTAGCGTGATAACGATGGTTCCGATCCGCGTGCCGCGCGAAGGCGATTACAGGGGAGATGCAGCACTTTCCAAAGAGCCATGAACAGACTTTCTACTCCCAAGGAGCCCAAAGATATTAAGCCGCAAATAAGTCCTACGCGCGTCTTTTCTACGCCGCGCACCACATTTAAAAAATCGTAGCGTAAGAACGGTGGGTCCGATCCGCGTGCCGCTTAAAGGCGATTACAGGGGAGATGCAACCCTTTCCAAAGAACCATGAAAAGACTTTCTACTCCCAAGGAGACAAGAGATATTAAGCCGAAATTACGTCCGACGCGCGCATTTCCTCCGCCGCCCACCACATTTAAAAAAATCATAGCGTGAAAACCGTGGGTTCGATCCGCGTGCCGCTCGAAGGCGATTACAGGGGAGATGCAGCCCTTTCCAAAGAGCCATGAACAGACTTTCTACACCCAATGAGACAAGAGATATTAAGCCGCAAATAAGTCCTACGCGCGTCTTTTCTACGCCGCGCACCACATTTAAAAAATCGTAGCGTAAGAACGGTGGGTCCGATCCGCGTGCCGCTTAAAGGCGATTACAGGGGAGATGCAACCCTTTCCAAAGAACCATGAAAAGACTTTCTACTCCCAAGGAGACAAGAGATATTAAGCCGCAATGACGTCCGACGCGCGCATTTTCTCCGCCGCGCAGCTCATTTAAAAAAATCATAGCGTGAAAACCGTGGGTTCGATCCGCGTGCCGCTCGAAGGCGATTACAGGGGAGATGCAGCCCTTTCCAAAGAGGCATGAACAGACTTCCTACTCCCAAGGAGCCCAAAGATATTATGCCGCAAATACGTCCTACGCGCGTCTTTTCTACGCCGCGCACCACATTTAAAAAATCGTAGCGTAAGAACGGTGGGTCCGATCCGCGTGCCGCTTAAAGGCGATTACAGGGGAGATGCAAACCTTTCCAAAGAGCCATGAAAAGACTTTCTACTCTCAAGGAGACAAGAGATATTAAGCCGCAATGACGTCCGACGCGCGCATTTTCTCCGACGCGCAACACATTTAAAAAAATCATAGCGTGAAAACCGTGGGTTCGATCCGCGTGCCGCTCGAAGGCGATTACAGGGGAGATGCAGCCCTTTCCAAAGAGCCATGAAAAGACTTCCTACTCACAAGGAGCCCAAAGATATTAAGCCGCAAATACGTCCTACGCGCGTCTTTTCTACGCCGCGCACCACATTTAAAAAATCGTATCGTAAGAACGGTGGGTCCAATCCGCGTGCCGCTTAAAGGCGATTACAAGGGAGATGCAACCCTTTCCAAAGAGCCATGAACAGACTTTCTACTCCCAAGGAGACAAGAGATATTAAGCCGCAATGACGTCCGACGCGCGCATTTTCTCCGACGCGCACCACGTTTAAAAAATCATAGCGTGAGAACGGTGGGTCCGATCCGCGTGCCGGTTAAAGGCGATTACAGGGGAGATGCATCCCTTTCCAAAGAGCCATGAACAGACTTTCTACTCCCAAGGAGACCAGAGATATTAACAGATAAAGCGTTACGCTTCAGTCGGATGAGCGAGAAACGCTTGTACAATTGCAACGAATTGGAGGAGAAAGTTTAAACAAACGCGCTGACTTTGAACGCTCACATCTAGACCGGGCCTGATCCAAATGGCCTGCAACTCGGCGCGCATCACCTCCATGACTGTCCCTAACGAACGCCACCTGCCACGCTTTCGGCCCGTCCCTGTCGGCATTAAAAAATCGTAGCGTGATAACGATGGTTCCGATCCGCGTGCCGCGCGAAGGCGATTACAGGGGAGATGCAGCCCTTTCCAAAGAGCCATGAAAAGACTTTCTACTCCCAATGAGACAAGAGATATCAAGCCGCAAATAGGTCCGGCGCGCGTTTATTCTCCGCCGCGCAACAGATTTAAAAAAAAATCGTAGCGTGAAAACCGTGGGTTCGATCCGCGTGCCGCTTAAAGGCGATTACAGGGGAGATGCAGCCCTTTCCAAAGAGCCATGAAAAGACTTTCTACTCCCAAGGAGACAAGAGATATTAAGCCGCAATGACGTCCGGCGCGCGCATTTTCTCCGCCGCGCACCACATTTAAAAAATCGTATCGTGAGAACGGTGGGTCCGATCCGCGTGCCGCTTAAAGGCGATTACAGGGGAGACGCAGCCCTTTCCAAAGAGCCATGAACAGACTTTCTACTCCCAAGGAGCCCAAAGATATTAAGCCGCAAATACGTCCTACGCGCGTCTTTTCTACGCCGCGCACCACATTTAAAAAATCGTAGCGTAAGAACGGTGGGTTCGATCCGCGTGCCGCTTAAAGGCGATTACAGGGGAGATGCAGCCCTTTCCAAAGAGCCATGAACAGACTTTCTACTCCCAAGGAGACAAGAGATATTAAGCCGCAATGACGTCCGACGCGCGCATTTTCTCCGCCTCGCACCACATTTAAAAAAATCATAGCGTGAAAACCGTGGGTTCGATCCGCGTGCCGCTCGAAGGCGATTACAGCGGAGATGCAGCCCTTTCGAAAGAGCCATGAAAAGACTTTCTACTCCCAAGGAGACAAGAGATATTAAGCCGAAATTACGTCCGACGCGCGCATTTCCTCCGTCGCGCACCACATTTAAAAAAATCATAGCGTGAAAACCGTGGGTTCGATCCGCGTGCCGCTCGAAGGCGATTACAGGGGAGATGCAGCCCTTTCCAAAGAGCCATGAACAGACTTTCTACACCCAATGAGACAAGAGATATTAAGCCGCAAATACGTCCGGCGCGCGTCTTTTCTCCGCCGCGCAACACATTTAAAAAAAATCGTAGCTTGAAAAACGTGGGTTCGATCCGCGTGCCGCTCGAAGGCGATTACAGGGGAGATGCATCCCTTTCAAAAGAGCCATGAACAGACTTTCTACTCCCAAGGAGACCAGAAATATTAACATATAAAGCGTTACGCTCCAGTCGGATGAACGAGAAACGCTTGTACAATTGCAACGAATTGGAGGAGAAAGTTTAAACAAACGCGCTGACTTTGAACGCTCACATCTAGGCCGGGCCAACTCCAAATGGCGTGCAACTCGGTGCGCATCACCTCCATGACTGTCCCTAACGAACGCCACCTGCCACGCTTTCGGCCCGTCCCTGGCGGCATTAAAAAATCGTAGCGTGATAACGATGGTTCCGATGCGCGTGCCGCTCGAAGGCGATTACAGGGGAGATACAGCCCTTTCCAAAGAGCCATGAACAGACTTTCTACTCCAAGGAGACAAGAGATATTACGCGCATTTTCTCCGACGCGCACCACGTTTAAAAAATCGTAGCGTGAGAACGGTGGGTCCGATCCGCGTGCCGCTTAAAGGCGATTACAGGGGAGATGCATCCCTTTCCAAAGAGCCATGAACAGACTTTCTACTCCCAAGGAGACCAGAGATATTAACAGATAAAGCGTTACGCTCCAGTCGGATGAGCGAGAAACGCTTGTACAATTGCAACGAATTGGAGGAGAAAGTTTAAACAAACGCGATGACATTGAAGGCTCACATCTAGGCCGGGCCAGGTCCAAATGGCCTGCAACTCGGTCCGCATCACGTCCATGACTTTTCCTAACGAACGCCACCTGCCAAGCTTTCGGCCCGTCCCTGTCGGTATTAAAAAATCGTAGCGTGATAACGATGGTTCCGATCCGCGTGCCGCGCGAAGGCGATTACAGGGGAGATGCAGCCCTTTCCAAAGAGCCATGAACAGACTTTCTACTCCCGAGGAGCCCAAAAGATATTAAGCCGCAAATAAGTCCTACGCGCGTCTTTTCTACGCGGCGCACCACATTTAAAAAATCGTAGCGTAAGAACGGTGGGTCCGATCCGCGTGCCGCTTAAAGGCGATTACAGGGGAGATGCAACCCTTTCCAAAGAACCATGAAAAGACTTTCTACTCCCAAGGAGACAAGAGATATTAAGCCGCAATGACGTCCGACGCGCGCATTTTCTCCGCCGCGCAGCTCATTTAAAAAAATCATAGCGTGAAAACCGTGGGTTCGATCCGCGTGCCGCTCGAAGGCGATTACAGGGGAGATGCAGCCCTTTCCAAAGAGCCATGAAAAGACTTTCTACTCCCAATGAGACAAGAGATATCAAGCCGCAAATACGTCCGGCGCGCGTTTATTCTCCGCCGCGCAACACATTTAAAAAAAATCGTAGCGTGAAAACCGTGGGTTCGATCCGCGTGCCGCTTAAAGGCGATTACAGGGGAGATGCAGCCCTTTCCAAAGAGCCATGAAAAGACTTTCTACTCCCAAGGAGACAAGAGATATTAAGCCGCAATGACGTCCGGCGCGCGCATTTTCTCCGCCGCGCACCACATTTAAAAAATCGTATCGTGAGAACGGTGGGTCCGATCCGCGTGCCGCTTAAAGGCGATTACAGGGTAGACGCAGCCCTTTCCAAAGAGCCATGAACAGACTTTCTACTCCCAAGGAGCCCAAAGATATTAAGCCGCAAATACGTCCTACGCGCGTCTTTTCTACGCCGCGCACCACATTTAAAAAATCGTAGCGTAAGAACGGTGGGTTCGATCCGCGTGCCGCTTAAAGGCGATTACAGGGGAGATGCAGCCCTTTCCAAAGAGCCATGAACAGACTTTCTACTCCCAAGGAGACAAGAGATATTAAGCCGCAATGACGTCCGACGCGCGCATTTTCTCCGACGCGCAACACATTTAAAAAAATCATAGCGTGAAAATCCTGGGTTCGATCCGCGTGCCGCTCGAAGGCGATTACAGGGGAGATGCAGCCCTTTCCAAAGAGGCATGAACAGACTTCCTACTCCCAAGGAGCCCAAAGATATTAAGCCGCAAATACGTCCTACGCGCGTCTTTTCTACGCCGCGCACCACATTTAAAAAATCGTAGCGTAAGAACGGTGGGTCCGATCCGCGTGCCGCTTAAAGGCGATTACAGGGGAGATGCAAAGCTTTCCAAAGAGCCATGAAAAGACTTTCTACTCTCAAGGAGACAAGAGATATTAAGCCGCAATGACGTCCGACGCGCGCATTTTCTCCGACGCGCAACACATTAAAAAAAATCATAGCGTGAAAACCGTGGGTTCGATCCGTGTGCCGCTCGAAGGCGATTACAGGGGAGATGCAGCCCTTTCCAAAGAGCCATGAAAAGACTTTCTACACCCAATGAGACAAGAGATATTAAGCCGCAAATACGTCCGGCGCGCGTCTTTTCTCCGCCGCGCAACACATTTAAAAAAAATCGTAGCTTGAAAAACGTGGGTTCGATCCGCGTGCCGCTCGAAGGCGATTACAGGGGAGATGCATCCCTTTCAAAAGAGCCATGAACAGACTTTCTACTCCCAAGGAGACCAGAAATATTAACATATAAAGCGTTACGCTCCAGTCGGATGAACGAGAAACGCTTGTACAATTGCAACGAATTGGAGGAGAAAGTTTAAACAAACGCGCTGACTTTGAACGCTCACATCTAGGCCGGGCCAACTCCAAATGGCGTGCAACTCGGTGCGCATCACCTCCATGACTGTCCCTAACGAACGCCACTTGCCACGCTTTCGGCCCGTCCCTGGCGGCATTAAAAAATCGTAGCGTGATAACGATGGTTCCGATGCGCGTGCCGCTCGAAGGCGATTACAGGGGAGATGCAGCCCTTTCCAAAGAGCCATGAACAGACTTTCTACTCCCAAGGAGCCCAAAAGATATTAAGCCGCAAATAAGTCCTACGCGCGTCTTTTCTACGCCGCGCACCACATTTAAAAAATCGTAGCGTAAGAACGGTGGGTCCGATCCGCGTGCCGCTTAAAGGCGATTACAGGGGAGATGCAACCCTTTCCAAAGAACCATGAAAAGACTTTCTACTCCCAAGGAGACAAGAGATATTAAGCCGCAATGACGTCCGACGCGCGCATTTTCTCCGCCGCGCAGCTCATTTAAAAAAATCATAGCGTGAAAACCGTGGGTTCGATCCGCGTGCCGCTCGAAGGCGATTACAGGGGAGATGCAGCCCTTTCCAAAGAGGCATGAACAGACTTCCTACTCCCAAGGAGCCCAAAGATATTAAGCCGCAAATACGTCCTACGCGCGTCTTTTCTACGCCGCGCACCACATTTAAAAAATCGTAGCGTAAGAACGGTGGGTCCGATCCGCGTGCCGCTTAAAGGCGATTACAGGGGAGATGCAGCCCTTTCCAAAGAGCCATGAACAGACTTTCTACTCCCAAGGAGCCCAAAGATATTAAGCCGCAAATAAGTCCTACGCGCGTCTTTTCTACGCCGCGCACCACATTTAAAAAATCGTAGCGTAAGAACGGTGGGTCCGATCCGCGTGCCGCTTAAAGGCGATTACAGGGGAGATGCAACCCTTTCCAAAGAACCATGAAAAGACTTTCTACTCCCAAGGAGACAAGTGATATTAAGCCGCAATGACGTCCGACGCGCGCAATTTCTCCGCTGCGCAGCTCATTTAAAAAAATCATAGCGTGAAAACCGTGGGTTCGATCCGCGTCCCGCTCGAAGGCGATTACAGGGGAGATGCAGCCCTTTCCAAAGAGCCATGAACAGACTTTCTAATCCCAATGAGACAAGAGATATCAAGCCGCAAATACGTCCGGCGCGCGTTTATTCTCCGCCGCGCAACACATTTAAAAAAAATCGTAGCGTGAAAACCGTGGGTTCGATCCGCGTGCTGCTTAAAGGCGATTACAGGGGAGATGCAGCCCTTTCCAAAGAGCCATGAAAAGACTTTCTACTCCCAAGGAGACAAGAGATATTAAGCCGAAATGACGTCCGACGCGCGCATTTCCTCCGCCGCGCACCACATTTAAAAAAATCATAGCGTGAAAACCGTGGGTTCGATCCGCGTGCCGCTCGAAGGCGATTACAGGGGAGATGCAGCCCTTTCCAAAGAGCCATGAACAGACTTTCTACACCCAATGAGACAAGAGATATTAAGCCGCAAATACGTCCGGCGCGCGTCTTTTCTCCGCCGCGCAACACATTTAAAAAAAATCGTAGCGTGAAAACCGTGGGTTCGATCCGCGTGCCGCTCGAAGGCGATTACAGGGGAGATGCATCCCTTTCAAACGAGCCATGAACAGACTTCCTACTCCCAAGGAGACCAGAAATATTAACATATAAAGCGTTACGCTCCAGTCGGATGAGCGAGAAAGGCTTGTACAATTGCAACGAATTGGAGGAGAAAGTTTAAACAAACGCGCTGAATTTGAACGCTCACATCTAGGCCGGGCCAGGTCCAAATGGCCTGCAACTCGGTGCGCATCACCTCCATGACTGTCCCTAACGAACGCCACCTGCCACGCTTTCGGCCCGTCCCTAGAGGAATTAAAAAATCGTAGCGTGATAACGATGGTTCCGATCCGCGTGCCGCTCGAAGGCGATTACAGGGGAGATGCAGCCCTTTCCAAAGAGCCATGAACAGACTTCCTACTCCCAAGGAGCCCAAAGATATTAAGCCGCAAATACGTCCTACGCGCGTCTTTTCTACGCCGCGCAACACATTTAAAAAATCGTAGCGTAAGAACGGTGGGTCCGATCCGCGTGCCGCTTAAAGGCGATTACAGGGGAGATGCAACCCTTTCCAAAGAGCCATGAAAAGACTTTCTACTCCCAAGTAGACAAGAGATATCAAGCCGCAAATACGTCCGGCGCGCGTCTATTCTCCGCCGCGCAACACATTTAAAAAAAATCCTAGCGTGAAAACCGAGGGTTCGATCCGCGTGCCGCTCGAAGGCGATTACAGGGGAGATGCAGCCCTTTCCAAAGAGCCATGAACAGACTTTCTACTCCCAAGGAGCCCAAAGATATTAAGCCGCAAATAAGTCCTACGCGCGTCTTTTCTACGCCACGCACCACATTTAAAAAATCGTAGCGTAAGAACGGTGGGTCCAATCCGCGTGCCGCTTAAAGGCGATTACAAGGGAGATGCAACCCTTTCCAAAGAGCCATGAACAGACTTTCTACTCCCAAGGAGACAAGAGATATTAAGCCCCAATGACGTCCGACGCGCGCATTTTCTCCGACGCGCACGACGTTTAAAAAATCGTAGCGTGAGAACGGTGGGTCCGATCCGCGTGCCGCTTAAAGGCGATTACAGGGGAGATGCATCTCTTTCCAAAGAGCCATGAACAGACTTTCTACTCCCAAGGAGACCAGAGATATTAACAGATAAAGCGTTACGCTCCAGTCGGATGAGCGAGAAACGCTTGTACAATTGCAACGAATTGGAGGAGAAAGTTTAAACAAACGCGCTGACTTTGAACGCTCACATCTAGACCGGGCCTGGTCCAAATGGCCTGCAACTCGGCGCGCATCACCTCCATGACTGTCCCTAACGAACGCCACCTGCCACGCTTTCGGCCCGTCCCTGTCGGCATTAAAAAATCGTAGCGTGATAACGATGGTTCCGATCCGCGTGCCGCGCGAAGGCGATTACAGGGGAGATGCAGCCCTTTCCAAAGAGGCATGAAAAGACTTTCTACTCCCAAGGAGCCCAAAGATATTAAGCCGCAAATACGTCCTACGCGCGTCTTTTCTACGCCGCGCACCACATTTAAAAAATCGTAGCGTAAGAACGGTGGGTCCGATCCGCGTGCCGCTTAAAGGCGATTACAGGGGAGATGCAACCCTTTCCAAAGAGCCATGAAAAGACTTTCTACTCCCAAGGAGACAAGAGATATTAAGCCGAAATTACGTCCGACGCGCGCATTTCCTCCGCCGCGCACCACATTTAAAAAAATCATAGCGTGAAAACCGTGGGTTCGATCCGCGTGCCGCTCGAAGGCGATTACAGGGGAGATGCAGCCCTTTCCAAAGAGCCATGAACAGACTTTCTACACCCAATGAGACAAGAGATATTAAGCCGCAAATAAGTCCTACGCGCGTCTTTTCTACGCCGCGCACCACATTTAAAAAAATCGTAGCGTAAGAACGGTGGGTCCGATACGCGTGCCGCTTAAAGGCGATTACAGGGGAGATGCAACCCTTTCCAAAGAACCATGAAAAGACTTTCTACTCCCAAGGAGACAAGAGATATTAAGCCGCAATGACGTCCGACGCGCGCATTTTCTCCGCCGCGCAGCTCATTTAAAAAAATCATAGCGTGAAAACCGTGGGTTCGATCCGCGTGCCGCTCGAAGGCGATTACAGGGGAGATGCAGCCCTTTCCAAAGAGGCATGAACAGACTTCCTACTCCCAAGGAGCCCAAAGATATTAAGCCGCAAATACGTCCTACGCGCGTCTTTTCTACGCCGCGCACCACATTTAAAAAATCGTAGCGTAAGAACGGTGGGTCCGATCCGCGTGCCGCTTAAAGGCGATTACAGGGGAGATGCAAACCTTTCCAAAGAGCCATGAAAAGACTTTCTACTCTCAAGGAGACAAGAGATATTAAGCCGCAATGACGTCCGACGCGCGCATTTTCTCCGACGCGCAACACATTTAAAAAAATCATAGCGTGAAAACCGTGGGTTCGATCCGCGTGCCGCTCGAAGGCCATTACAGGGGAGATGCAGCCCTTTCCAAAGAGCCATGAACAGACTTTCTACTCCCAATGAGACAAGAGATATCAAGCCGCAAATACGTCCGGCGCGCGTCTATTCTCCGCCGCGCAACACATTTAAAAAAAATCTTAGCGTGAAAACCGTGGGTTCGATCCGCGTGCCGCTTAAAGGCGATTACAGGGGAGATGCAGCCCTTTCCAAAGAGCCATGAAAAGACTTTCTACTCCCAAGGAGACAAGAGATATTAAGCCGAAATGACCTCCGACGCGCGCATTTCCTCCGCCGCGCACCACATTTAAAAAAATCATAGCGTGAAAACAGTGGGTTCGATCCGCGTGCCGCTCGAAGGCGATTACAGGGGAGATGCAGCCCTTTCCAAAGAGCCATGAACAGACTTTCTACTCCCAAGGAGACCAGAGATATTAACAGATAAAGCGTTACGCTCCAGTCGGATGAGCGAGAAACGCTTGTACAATTGCAACGAATTGGAGCAGAAAGTTTAAACAAACGCGCTGACTTTGAACGCTCACATCTAGGCCGGGCCAGGTCCAAATGGCCTGCAACTCGGTCCGCATCACGTCCATGACTGTCCCTAACGAACGCCACCTGCCAAGCTTTCGGCCCGTCCCTGTCGGCATTAAAAAATCGTAGCGTGATAACGATGGTTCCGATCCGCGTGCCGCGCGAAGGCGATTACAGGGGAGATGCAGCACTTTCCAAAGAGCCATGAACAGACTTTCTACTCCCAAGGAGCCCAAAGATATTAAGCCGCAAATAAGTCCTACGCGCGTCTTTTCTACGCCGCGCACCACATTTAAAAAATCGTAGCGTAAGAACGGTGGGTCCGATCCGCGTGCCGCTTAAAGGCGATTACAGGGGAGATGCAACCCTTTCCAAAGAACCATGAAAAGACTTTCTACTCCCAAGGAGACAAGAGATATTAAGCCGAAATTACGTCCGACGCGCGCATTTCCTCCGCCGCCCACCACATTTAAAAAAATCATAGCGTGAAAACCGTGGGTTCGATCCGCGTGCCGCTCGAAGGCGATTACAGGGGAGATGCAGCCCTTTCCAAAGAGCCATGAACAGACTTTCTACACCCAATGAGACAAGAGATATTAAGCCGCAAATAAGTCCTACGCGCGTCTTTTCTACGCCGCGCACCACATTTAAAAAATCGTAGCGTAAGAACGGTGGGTCCGATCCGCGTGCCGCTTAAAGGCGATTACAGGGGAGATGCAACCCTTTCCAAAGAACCATGAAAAGACTTTCTACTCCCAAGGAGACAAGAGATATTAAGCCGCAATGACGTCCGACGCGCGCATTTTCTCCGCCGCGCAGCTCATTTAAAAAAATCATAGCGTGAAAACCGTGGGTTCGATCCGCGTGCCGCTCGAAGGCGATTACAGGGGAGATGCAGCCCTTTCCAAAGAGGCATGAACAGACTTCCTACTCCCAAGGAGCCCAAAGATATTATGCCGCAAATACGTCCTACGCGCGTCTTTTCTACGCCGCGCACCACATTTAAAAAATCGTAGCGTAAGAACGGTGGGTCCGATCCGCGTGCCGCTTAAAGGCGATTACAGGGGAGATGCAAACCTTTCCAAAGAGCCATGAAAAGACTTTCTACTCTCAAGGAGACAAGAGATATTAAGCCGCAATGACGTCCGACGCGCGCATTTTCTCCGACGCGCAACACATTTAAAAAAATCATAGCGTGAAAACCGTGGGTTCGATCCGCGTGCCGCTCGAAGGCGATTACAGGGGAGATGCAGCCCTTTCCAAAGAGCCATGAAAAGACTTCCTACTCACAAGGAGCCCAAAGATATTAAGCCGCAAATACGTCCTACGCGCGTCTTTTCTACGCCGCGCACCACATTTAAAAAATCGTATCGTAAGAACGGTGGGTCCAATCCGCGTGCCGCTTAAAGGCGATTACAAGGGAGATGCAACCCTTTCCAAAGAGCCATGAACAGACTTTCTACTCCCAAGGAGACAAGAGATATTAAGCCGCAATGACGTCCGACGCGCGCATTTTCTCCGACGCGCACCACGTTTAAAAAATCATAGCGTGAGAACGGTGGGTCCGATCCGCGTGCCGGTTA
Source organism: Electrophorus electricus (assembly GCF_041902795.1). Taxonomy (NCBI): domain Eukaryota; kingdom Metazoa; phylum Chordata; class Actinopteri; order Gymnotiformes; family Gymnotidae; genus Electrophorus; species Electrophorus electricus. The sequence continues at coordinate 30,709,547 of NC_137505.1, read as the reverse complement.
AAGGCGATTACAGGGGAGATGCATCCCTTTCCAAAGAGCCATGAACAGACTTTCTACTCCCAAGGAGACCAGAGATATTAACAGATAAAGCGTTACGCTTCAGTCGGATGAGCGAGAAACGCTTGTACAATTGCAACGAATTGGAGGAGAAAGTTTAAACAAACGCGCTGACTTTGAACGCTCACATCTAGACCGGGCCTGGTCCAAATGGCCTGCAACTCGGCGCGCATCACCTCCATGACTGTCCCTAACGAACGCCACCTGCCACGCTTTCGGCCCGTCCCTGTCGGCATTAAAAAATCGTAGCGTGATAACGATGGTTCCGATCCGCGTGCCGCGCGAAGGCGATTACAGGGGAGATGCAGCCCTTTCCAAAGAGCCATGAACAGACTTTCTACTCCCAAGGAGACAAGAGATATTAAGCCGCAATGACGTCCGACGCGCGCATTTTCTCCGACGCGCAACACATTTAAAAAAATCATAGCGTGAAAACCGTGGGTTCGATCCGCGTGCCGCTCGAAGGCGATTACAGGGGAGATGCAGCCCTTTCCAAAGAGCCATGAAAAGACTTTCTACTCCCAATGAGACAAGAGATATCAAGCCGCAAATAGGTCCGGCGCGCGTTTATTCTCCGCCGCGCAACAGATTTAAAAAAAAATCGTAGCGTGAAAACCGTGGGTTCGATCCGCGTGCCGCTTAAAGGCGATTACAGGGGAGATGCAGCCCTTTCCAAAGAGCCATGAAAAGACTTTCTACTCCCAAGGAGACAAGAGATATTAAGCCGCAATGACGTCCGGCGCGCGCATTTTCTCCGCCGCGCACCACATTTAAAAAATCGTATCGTGAGAACGGTGGGTCCGATCCGCGTGCCGCTTAAAGGCGATTACAGGGGAGACGCAGCCCTTTCCAAAGAGCCATGAACAGACTTTCTACTCCCAAGGAGCCCAAAGATATTAAGCCGCAAATACGTCCTACGCGCGTCTTTTCTACGCCGCGCACCACATTTAAAAAATCGTAGCGTAAGAACGGTGGGTTCGATCCGCGTGCCGCTTAAAGGCGATTACAGGGGAGATGCAGCCCTTTCCAAAGAGCCATGAACAGACTTTCTACTCCCAAGGAGACAAGAGATATTAAGCCGCAATGACGTCCGACGCGCGCATTTTCTCCGCCTCGCACCACATTTAAAAAAATCATAGCGTGAAAACCGTGGGTTCGATCCGCGTGCCGCTCGAAGGCGATTACAGCGGAGATGCAGCCCTTTCGAAAGAGCCATGAAAAGACTTTCTACTCCCAAGGAGACAAGAGATATTAAGCCGAAATTACGTCCGACGCGCGCATTTCCTCCGTCGCGCACCACATTTAAAAAAATCATAGCGTGAAAACCGTGGGTTCGATCCGCGTGCCGCTCGAAGGCGATTACAGGGGAGATGCAGCCCTTTCCAAAGAGCCATGAACAGACTTTCTACACCCAATGAGACAAGAGATATTAAGCCGCAAATACGTCCGGCGCGCGTCTTTTCTCCGCCGCGCAACACATTTAAAAAAAATCGTAGCTTGAAAAACGTGGGTTCGATCCGCGTGCCGCTCGAAGGCGATTACAGGGGAGATGCATCCCTTTCAAAAGAGCCATGAACAGACTTTCTACTCCCAAGGAGACCAGAAATATTAACATATAAAGCGTTACGCTCCAGTCGGATGAACGAGAAACGCTTGTACAATTGCAACGAATTGGAGGAGAAAGTTTAAACAAACGCGCTGACTTTGAACGCTCACATCTAGGCCGGGCCAACTCCAAATGGCGTGCAACTCGGTGCGCATCACCTCCATGACTGTCCCTAACGAACGCCACCTGCCACGCTTTCGGCCCGTCCCTGGCGGCATTAAAAAATCGTAGCGTGATAACGATGGTTCCGATGCGCGTGCCGCTCGAAGGCGATTACAGGGGAGATACAGCCCTTTCCAAAGAGCCATGAACAGACTTTCTACTCCAAGGAGACAAGAGATATTACGCGCATTTTCTCCGACGCGCACCACGTTTAAAAAATCGTAGCGTGAGAACGGTGGGTCCGATCCGCGTGCCGCTTAAAGGCGATTACAGGGGAGATGCATCCCTTTCCAAAGAGCCATGAACAGACTTTCTACTCCCAAGGAGACCAGAGATATTAACAGATAAAGCGTTACGCTCCAGTCGGATGAGCGAGAAACGCTTGTACAATTGCAACGAATTGGAGGAGAAAGTTTAAACAAACGCGATGACATTGAAGGCTCACATCTAGGCCGGGCCAGGTCCAAATGGCCTGCAACTCGGTCCGCATCACGTCCATGACTTTTCCTAACGAACGCCACCTGCCAAGCTTTCGGCCCGTCCCTGTCGGTATTAAAAAATCGTAGCGTGATAACGATGGTTCCGATCCGCGTGCCGCGCGAAGGCGATTACAGGGGAGATGCAGCCCTTTCCAAAGAGCCATGAACAGACTTTCTACTCCCGAGGAGCCCAAAAGATATTAAGCCGCAAATAAGTCCTACGCGCGTCTTTTCTACGCGGCGCACCACATTTAAAAAATCGTAGCGTAAGAACGGTGGGTCCGATCCGCGTGCCGCTTAAAGGCGATTACAGGGGAGATGCAACCCTTTCCAAAGAACCATGAAAAGACTTTCTACTCCCAAGGAGACAAGAGATATTAAGCCGCAATGACGTCCGACGCGCGCATTTTCTCCGCCGCGCAGCTCATTTAAAAAAATCATAGCGTGAAAACCGTGGGTTCGATCCGCGTGCCGCTCGAAGGCGATTACAGGGGAGATGCAGCCCTTTCCAAAGAGCCATGAAAAGACTTTCTACTCCCAATGAGACAAGAGATATTAAGCCGCAATGACGTCCGGCGCGCGCATTTTCTCCGCCGCGCACCACATTTAAAAAATCGTATCGTGAGAACGGTGGGTCCGATCCGCGTGCCGCTTAAAGGCGATTACAGGGTAGACGCAGCCCTTTCCAAAGAGCCATGAACAGACTTTCTACTCCCAAGGAGCCCAAAGATATTAAGCCGCAAATACGTCCTACGCGCGTCTTTTCTACGCCGCGCACCACATTTAAAAAATCGTAGCGTAAGAACGGTGGGTTCGATCCGCGTGCCGCTTAAAGGCGATTACAGGGGAGATGCAACCCTTTCCAAAGAACCATGAAAAGACTTTCTACTCCCAAGGAGACAAGAGATATTAAGCCGCAATGACGTCCGACGCGCGCATTTTCTCCGCCGCGCAGCTCATTTAAAAAAATCATAGCGTGAAAACCGTGGGTTCGATCCGCGTGCCGCTCGAAGGCGATTACAGGGGAGATGCAGCCCTTTCCAAAGAGGCATGAACAGACTTCCTACTCCCAAGGAGCCCAAAGATATTAAGCCGCAAATACGTCCTACGCGCGTCTTTTCTACGCCGCGCACCACATTTAAAAAATCGTAGCGTAAGAACGGTGGGTCCGATCCGCGTGCCGCTTAAAGGCGATTACAGGGGAGATGCAAACCTTTCCAAAGAGCCATGAAAAGACTTTCTACTCTCAAGGAGACAAGAGATATTAAGCCGCAATGACGTCCGACGCGCGCATTTTCTCCGACGCGCAACACATTTAAAAAAATCATAGCGTGAAAACCGTGGGTTCGATCCGCGTGCCGCTCGAAGGCCATTACAGGGGAGATGCAGCCCTTTCCAAAGAGCCATGAACAGACTTTCTACTCCCAATGAGACAAGAGATATCAAGCCGCAAATACGTCCGGCGCGCGTCTATTCTCCGCCGCGCAACACATTTAAAAAAAATCTTAGCGTGAAAACCGTGGGTTCGATCCGCGTGCCGCTTAAAGGCGATTACAGGGGAGATGCAGCCCTTTCCAAAGAGCCATGAAAAGACTTTCTACTCCCAAGGAGACAAGAGATATTAAGCCGAAATGACCTCCGACGCGCGCATTTCCTCCGCCGCGCACCACATTTAAAAAAATCATAGCGTGAAAACAGTGGGTTCGATCCGCGTGCCGCTCGAAGGCGATTACAGGGGAGATGCAGCCCTTTCCAAAGAGCCATGAACAGACTTTCTACTCCCAAGGAGACCAGAGATATTAACAGATAAAGCGTTACGCTCCAGTCGGATGAGCGAGAAACGCTTGTACAATTGCAACGAATTGGAGCAGAAAGTTTAAACAAACGCGCTGACTTTGAACGCTCACATCTAGGCCGGGCCAGGTCCAAATGGCCTGCAACTCGGTCCGCATCACGTCCATGACTGTCCCTAACGAACGCCACCTGCCAAGCTTTCGGCCCGTCCCTGTCGGCATTAAAAAATCGTAGCGTGATAACGATGGTTCCGATCCGCGTGCCGCGCGAAGGCGATTACAGGGGAGATGCAGCACTTTCCAAAGAGCCATGAACAGACTTTCTACTCCCAAGGAGCCCAAAGATATTAAGCCGCAAATAAGTCCTACGCGCGTCTTTTCTACGCCGCGCACCACATTTAAAAAATCGTAGCGTAAGAACGGTGGGTCCGATCCGCGTGCCGCTTAAAGGCGATTACAGGGGAGATGCAACCCTTTCCAAAGAACCATGAAAAGACTTTCTACTCCCAAGGAGACAAGAGATATTAAGCCGAAATTACGTCCGACGCGCGCATTTCCTCCGCCGCCCACCACATTTAAAAAAATCATAGCGTGAAAACCGTGGGTTCGATCCGCGTGCCGCTCGAAGGCGATTACAGGGGAGATGCAGCCCTTTCCAAAGAGCCATGAACAGACTTTCTACACCCAATGAGACAAGAGATATTAAGCCGCAAATAAGTCCTACGCGCGTCTTTTCTACGCCGCGCACCACATTTAAAAAATCGTAGCGTAAGAACGGTGGGTCCGATCCGCGTGCCGCTTAAAGGCGATTACAGGGGAGATGCAACCCTTTCCAAAGAACCATGAAAAGACTTTCTACTCCCAAGGAGACAAGAGATATTAAGCCGCAATGACGTCCGACGCGCGCATTTTCTCCGCCGCGCAGCTCATTTAAAAAAATCATAGCGTGAAAACCGTGGGTTCGATCCGCGTGCCGCTCGAAGGCGATTACAGGGGAGATGCAGCCCTTTCCAAAGAGGCATGAACAGACTTCCTACTCCCAAGGAGCCCAAAGATATTATGCCGCAAATACGTCCTACGCGCGTCTTTTCTACGCCGCGCACCACATTTAAAAAATCGTAGCGTAAGAACGGTGGGTCCGATCCGCGTGCCGCTTAAAGGCGATTACAGGGGAGATGCAAACCTTTCCAAAGAGCCATGAAAAGACTTTCTACTCTCAAGGAGACAAGAGATATTAAGCCGCAATGACGTCCGACGCGCGCATTTTCTCCGACGCGCAACACATTTAAAAAAATCATAGCGTGAAAACCGTGGGTTCGATCCGCGTGCCGCTCGAAGGCGATTACAGGGGAGATGCAGCCCTTTCCAAAGAGCCATGAAAAGACTTCCTACTCACAAGGAGCCCAAAGATATTAAGCCGCAAATACGTCCTACGCGCGTCTTTTCTACGCCGCGCACCACATTTAAAAAATCGTATCGTAAGAACGGTGGGTCCAATCCGCGTGCCGCTTAAAGGCGATTACAAGGGAGATGCAACCCTTTCCAAAGAGCCATGAACAGACTTTCTACTCCCAAGGAGACAAGAGATATTAAGCCGCAATGACGTCCGACGCGCGCATTTTCTCCGACGCGCACCACGTTTAAAAAATCATAGCGTGAGAACGGTGGGTCCGATCCGCGTGCCGGTTAAAGGCGATTACAGGGGAGATGCATCCCTTTCCAAAGAGCCATGAACAGACTTTCTACTCCCAAGGAGACCAGAGATATTAACAGATAAAGCGTTACGCTTCAGTCGGATGAGCGAGAAACGCTTGTACAATTGCAACGAATTGGAGGAGAAAGTTTAAACAAACGCGCTGACTTTGAACGCTCACATCTAGACCGGGCCTGGTCCAAATGGCCTGCAACTCGGCGCGCATCACCTCCATGACTGTCCCTAACGAACGCCACCTGCCACGCTTTCGGCCCGTCCCTGTCGGCATTAAAAAATCGTAGCGTGATAACGATGGTTCCGATCCGCGTGCCGCGCGAAGGCGATTACAGGGGAGATGCAGCCCTTTCCAAAGAGCCATGAACAGACTTTCTACTCCCGAGGAGCCCAAAAGATATTAAGCCGCAAATAAGTCCTACGCGCGTCTTTTCTACGCGGCGCACCACATTTAAAAAATCGTAGCGTAAGAACGGTGGGTCCGATCCGCGTGCCGCTTAAAGGCGATTACAGGGGAGATGCAACCCTTTCCAAAGAACCATGAAAAGACTTTCTACTCCCAAGGAGACAAGAGATATTAAGCCGCAATGACGTCCGACGCGCGCATTTTCTCCGCCGCGCAGCTCATTTAAAAAAATCATAGCGTGAAAACCGTGGGTTCGATCCGCGTGCCGCTCGAAGGCGATTACAGGGGAGATGCAGCCCTTTCCAAAGAGCCATGAAAAGACTTTCTACTCCCAATGAGACAAGAGATATCAAGCCGCAAATACGTCCGGCGCGCGTTTATTCTCCGCCGCGCAACACATTTAAAAAAAATCGTAGCGTGAAAACCGTGGGTTCGATCCGCGTGCCGCTTAAAGGCGATTACAGGGGAGATGCAGCCCTTTCCAAAGAGCCATGAAAAGACTTTCTACTCCCAAGGAGACAAGAGATATTAAGCCGCAATGACGTCCGGCGCGCGCATTTTCTCCGCCGCGCACCACATTTAAAAAATCGTATCGTGAGAACGGTGGGTCCGATCCGCGTGCCGCTTATAGGCGATTACAGGGTAGACGCAGCCCTTTCCAAAGAGCCATGAACAGACTTTCTACTCCCAAGGAGCCCAAAGATATTAAGCCGCAAATACGTCCTACGCGCGTCTTTTCTACGCCGCGCACCACATTTAAAAAATCGTAGCGTAAGAACGGTGGGTTCGATCCGCGTGCCGCTTAAAGGCGATTACAGGGGAGATGCAGCCCTTTCCAAAGAGCCATGAACAGACTTTCTACTCCCAAGGAGACAAGAGATATTAAGCCGCAATGACGTCCGACGCGCGCATTTTCTCCGACGCGCAACACATTTAAAAAAATCATAGCGTGAAAATCCTGGGTTCGATCCGCGTGCCGCTCGAAGGCGATTACAGGGGAGATGCAGCCCTTTCCAAAGAGGCATGAACAGACTTCCTACTCCCAAGGAGCCCAAAGATATTAAGCCGCAAATACGTCCTACGCGCGTCTTTTCTACGCCGCGCACCACATTTAAAAAATCGTAGCGTAAGAACGGTGGGTCCGATCCGCGTGCCGCTTAAAGGCGATTACAGGGGAGATGCAAAGCTTTCCAAAGAGCCATGAAAAGACTTTCTACTCTCAAGGAGACAAGAGATATTAAGCCGCAATGACGTCCGACGCGCGCATTTTCTCCGACGCGCAACACATTAAAAAAAATCATAGCGTGAAAACCGTGGGTTCGATCCGTGTGCCGCTCGAAGGCGATTACAGGGGAGATGCAGCCCTTTCCAAAGAGCCATGAACAGACTTTCTACACCCAATGAGACAAGAGATATTAAGCCGCAAATACGTCCGGCGCGCGTCTTTTCTCCGCCGCGCAACACATTTAAAAAAAATCGTAGCTTGAAAAACGTGGGTTCGATCCGCGTGCCGCTCGAAGGCGATTACAGGGGAGATGCATCCCTTTCAAAAGAGCCATGAACAGACTTTCTACTCCCAAGGAGACCAGAAATATTAACATATAAAGCGTTACGCTCCAGTCGGATGAACGAGAAACGCTTGTACAATTGCAACGAATTGGAGGAGAAAGTTTAAACAAACGCGCTGACTTTGAACGCTCACATCTAGGCCGGGCCAACTCCAAATGGCGTGCAACTCGGTGCGCATCACCTCCATGACTGTCCCTAACGAACGCCACTTGCCACGCTTTCGGCCCGTCCCTGGCGGCATTAAAAAATCGTAGCGTGATAACGATGGTTCCGATGCGCGTGCCGCTCGAAGGCGATTACAGGGGAGATGCAGCCCTTTCCAAAGAGCCATGAACAGACTTTCTACTCCCAAGGAGCCCAAAAGATATTAAGCCGCAAATAAGTCCTACGCGCGTCTTTTCTACGCCGCGCACCACATTTAAAAAATCGTAGCGTAAGAACGGTGGGTCCGATCCGCGTGCCGCTTAAAGGCGATTACAGGGGAGATGCAACCCTTTCCAAAGAACCATGAAAAGACTTTCTACTCCCAAGGAGACAAGAGATATTAAGCCGCAATGACGTCCGACGCGCGCATTTTCTCCGCCGCGCAGCTCATTTAAAAAAATCATAGCGTGAAAACCGTGGGTTCGATCCGCGTGCCGCTCGAAGGCGATTACAGGGGAGATGCAGCCCTTTCCAAAGAGGCATGAACAGACTTCCTACTCCCAAGGAGCCCAAAGATATTAAGCCGCAAATACGTCCTACGCGCGTCTTTTCTACGCCGCGCACCACATTTAAAAAATCGTAGCGTAAGAACGGTGGGTCCGATCCGCGTGCCGCTTAAAGGCGATTACAGGGGAGATGCAGCCCTTTCCAAAGAGCCATGAACAGACTTTCTACTCCCAAGGAGCCCAAAGATATTAAGCCGCAAATAAGTCCTACGCGCGTCTTTTCTACGCCGCGCACCACATTTAAAAAATCGTAGCGTAAGAACGGTGGGTCCGATCCGCGTGCCGCTTAAAGGCGATTACAGGGGAGATGCAACCCTTTCCAAAGAACCATGAAAAGACTTTCTACTCCCAAGGAGACAAGTGATATTAAGCCGCAATGACGTCCGACGCGCGCAATTTCTCCGCTGCGCAGCTCATTTAAAAAAATCATAGCGTGAAAACCGTGGGTTCGATCCGCGTCCCGCTCGAAGGCGATTACAGGGGAGATGCAGCCCTTTCCAAAGAGCCATGAACAGACTTTCTAATCCCAATGAGACAAGAGATATCAAGCCGCAAATACGTCCGGCGCGCGTTTATTCTCCGCCGCGCAACACATTTAAAAAAAATCGTAGCGTGAAAACCGTGGGTTCGATCCGCGTGCTGCTTAAAGGCGATTACAGGGGAGATGCAGCCCTTTCCAAAGAGCCATGAAAAGACTTTCTACTCCCAAGGAGACAAGAGATATTAAGCCGAAATGACGTCCGACGCGCGCATTTCCTCCGCCGCGCACCACATTTAAAAAAATCATAGCGTGAAAACCGTGGGTTCGATCCGCGTGCCGCTCGAAGGCGATTACAGGGGAGATGCAGCCTTTTCCAAAGAGCCATGAACAGACTTTCTACACCCAATGAGACAAGAGATATTAAGCCGCAAATACGTCCGGCGCGCGTCTTTTCTCCGCCGCGCAACACATTTAAAAAAAATCGTAGCGTGAAAACCGTGGGTTCGATCCGCGTGCCGCTCGAAGGCGATTACAGGGGAGATGCATCCCTTTCAAACGAGCCATGAACAGACTTCCTACTCCCAAGGAGACCAGAAATATTAACATATAAAGCGTTACGCTCCAGTCGGATGAGCGAGAAAGGCTTGTACAATTGCAACGAATTGGAGGAGAAAGTTTAAACAAACGCGCTGAATTTGAACGCTCACATCTAGGCCGGGCCAGGTCCAAATGGCCTGCAACTCGGTGCGCATCACCTCCATGACTGTCCCTAACGAACGCCACCTGCCACGCTTTCGGCCCGTCCCTAGAGGAATTAAAAAATCGTAGCGTGATAACGATGATTCCGATCCGCGTGCCGCTCGAAGGCGATTACAGGGGAGATGCAGCCCTTTCCAAAGAGCCATGAACAGACTTCCTACTCCCAAGGAGCCCAAAGATATTAAGCCGCAAATACGTCCTACGCGCGTCTTTTCTACGCCGCGCACCACATTTAAAAAATCGTAGCGTAAGAACGGTGGGTCCGATCCGCGTGCCGCTTAAAGGCGATTACAGGGGAGATGCAACCCTTTCCAAAGAGCCATGAAAAGACTTTCTACTCCCAAGTAGACAAGAGATATCAAGCCGCAAATACGTCCGGCGCGCGTCTATTCTCCGCCGCGCAACACATTTAAAAAAAATCCTAGCGTGAAAACCGAGGGTTCGATCCGCGTGCCGCTCGAAGGCGATTACAGGGGAGATGCAGCCCTTTCCAAAGAGCCATGAACAGACTTTCTACTCCCAAGGAGCCCAAAGATATTAAGCCGCAAATAAGTCCTACGCGCGTCTTTTCTACGCCACGCACCACATTTAAAAAATCGTAGCGTAAGAACGGTGGGTCCAATCCGCGTGCCGCTTAAAGGCGATTACAAGGGAGATGCAACCCTTTCCAAAGAGCCATGAACAGACTTTCTACTCCCAAGGAGACAAGAGATATTAAGCCCCAATGACGTCCGACGCGCGCATTTTCTCCGACGCGCACGACGTTTAAAAAATCGTAGCGTGAGAACGGTGGGTCCGATCCGCGTGCCGCTTAAAGGCGATTACAGGGGAGATGCATCTCTTTCCAAAGAGCCATGAACAGACTTTCTACTCCCAAGGAGACCAGAGATATTAACAGATAAAGCGTTACGCTCCAGTCGGATGAGCGAGAAACGCTTGTACAATTGCAACGAATTGGAGGAGAAAGTTTAAACAAACGCGCTGACTTTGAACGCTCACATCTAGACCGGGCCTGGTCCAAATGGCCTGCAACTCGGCGCGCATCACCTCCATGACTGTCCCTAACGAACGCCACCTGCCACGCTTTCGGCCCGTCCCTGTCGGCATTAAAAAATCGTAGCGTGATAACGATGGTTCCGATCCGCGTGCCGCGCGAAGGCGATTACAGGGGAGATGCAGCCCTTTCCAAAGAGGCATGAAAAGACTTTCTACTCCCAAGGAGCCCAAAGATATTAAGCCGCAAATACGTCCTACGCGCGTCTTTTCTACGCCGCGCACCACATTTAAAAAATCGTAGCGTAAGAACGGTGGGTCCGATCCGCGTGCCGCTTAAAGGCGATTACAGGGGAGATGCAGCCCTTTCCAAAGAGGCATGAACAGACTTTCTACTCCCAAGGAGACAAGAGATATTACGCGCATTTTCTCCGACACGCACCACATTTAAAAAATCGTAGCGTGAGAACGGTGGGTCCGATCCGCGTGCCGCTTAAAGGCGATTACAGGGGAGATGCATCCCTTTCCAAAGAACCATGAAAAGACTTTCTACTCCCAAGGAGACAAGAGATATTAAGCCGCAATGACGTCCGACGCGCGCATTTTCTCCGCCGCGCAGCACATTTAAAAAAATCATAGCGTGAAAACCGTGGGTTCGATCCGCGTGCCGCTCGAAGGCGATTACAGGGGAGATGCAGCCCTTTCCAAAGAGGCATGAACAGACTTCCTACTCCCAAGGAGCCCAAAGATATTAAGCCGCAAATACGTCCTACGCGCGTCTTTTCTACGCCGCGCACCACATTTAAAAAATCGTATCGGAAGAACGGTGGGTCCAATCCGCGTGCCGCTTAAAGGCGATTACAAGGGAGATGCAAACCTTTCCAAAGAGCCATGAAAAGGCTTTCTACTCCCAAGGAGACAATAGATATTAAGCCGAAATGACGTCCGACGCGCGCATTTTCTCCGCCGCGCACCACATTTAAAAAAATCATAGCGTGAAAACCGTGGGTTCGATCCGCGTGCCGCTCGAAGGCGATTACAGCGGAGATGCAGCCCTTTCCAAAGAGCCATGAAAAGACTTTCTACTCCCAAGGAGACAAGAGATATTAAGCCGAAATGACGTCCGACGCGCGCATTTCCTCCGCCGCGCACCACATTTAAAAAAATCATAGCGTGAAAACCGTGGGTTCGATCCGCGTGCCGCTCGAAGGCGATTACAGGGGAGATGCAGCCCTTTCCAAAGAGGCATGAACAGACTTCCTACTCCCAAGGAGCCCAAAGATATTAAGCCGCAAATACGTCCTACGCGCGTCTTTTCTACGCCGCGCACCACATTTAAAAAATCGTATCGGAAGAACGGTGGGTCCAATCCGCGTGCCGCTTAAAGGCGATTACAAGGGAGATGCAAACCTTTCCAAAGAGCCATGAAAAGACTTTCTACTCCCAAGGAGACAATAGATATTAAGCCGAAATGACGTCCGACGCGCGCATTTTCTCCGCCGCTCACCACATTTAAAAAAATCATAGCGTGAAAACCGTGGGTTCGATCCGCGTGCCGCTCGAAGGCGATTACAGCGGAGATGCAGCCCTTTCCAAAGAGCCATGAAAAGACTTTCTACTCCCAAGGAGACAAGAGATATTAAGCCGAAATGACGTCCGACGCGCGCATTTCCTCCGCCTCGCACCACATTTAAAAAAATCATAGCTTGAAAACCGTGGGTTCGATCCGCGTGCCGCTCGAAGGCGATTACAGGGGAGATGCAGCCCTTTCCAAAGAGCCATGAACAGACTTTCTACACCCAATGAGACAAGAGATATTAAGCCGCAAATACGTCCGGCGCGCGTCTTTTCTCTGCCGCGCAACACATTTAAAAAAAATCGTAGCGTGAAAAACGTGGGTTCGATCCGCGTGCCGCTCGAACGCGATTACAGGGGAGATGCATCCCTTTCAAAAGAGCCATGAACGGACTTTCTACTCCCAAGGAGACCAGAAATATTAACATATAAAGCGTTACGCTCCAGTCGGATGAACGAGAAACGCTTGTACAATTGCAACGAATTGGAGGAGAAAGTTTAAACAAACGCGCTGACTTTGAACGCTCACATCTAGGCCGGGCCAACTCCAAATGGCGTGCAACTCGGTGCGCATCACCTCCATGACTGTCCCTAACGAACGCCACCTGCCACGCTTTCGGCCCGTCCCTGGCGGCATTAAAAAATCGTAGCGTGATAACGATGGTTCCGATGCGCGTGCCGCTCGAAGGCGATTACAGGGGAGATACAGCCCTTTCCAAAGAGCCATGAACAGACTTTCTACTCCCAAGGAGACAAGAGATATTACGCACATTTTCTCCGACGCGCACCACGTTTAAAAAATCGTAGCGTGAGAACGGTGGGTCCGATCCGCGTGCCGCTTAAAGGCGATTACAGGGGAGATGCATCCCTTTCCAAAGAGCCATGAACAGACTTTCTACTCCCAAGGAGACCAGAGATATTAACAGATAAAGCGTTACGCTCCAGTCGGATGAGCGAGAAACGCTTGTACAATTGCAACGAATTGGAGGAGAAAGTTTAAACAAACGCGCTGACTTTGAAGGCTCACATCTAGGCCGGGCCAGGTCCAAATGGCCTGCAACTCGGTCCGCATCACGTCCATGACTTTTCCTAACGAACGCCACCTGCCAAGCTTTCGGCTCGTCCCTGTCGGCATTAAAAAATCGTAGCGTGATAAGGATGGTTCCGATCCGCGTGCCGCGCGAAGGCGATTACAGGGGAGATGCAGCCCTTTCCAAAGAACCATGAAAAGACTTTCTACTCCCAAGGAGACAAGAGATATTAAGCCGCAATGACGTCCGACGCGCGCATTTTCTCCGCCGCGCAGCACATTTAAAAAAATCATAGCGTGAAAACCGTGGGTTCGATCCACGTGCCGCTCGAAGGCGATTACAGGGGAGATGCAGCCCTTTCCAAAGAGGCATGAACAGACTTCCTACTCCCAAGGAGCCAAAAGATATTAAGCCGCAAATACGTCCTACGCGCGTCTTTTCTACGCCGCGCACCACATTTAAAAAATCGTATCGGAAGAACGGTGGGTCCAATCCGCGTGCCGCTTAAAGGCGATTACAAGGGAGATGCAAACCTTTCCAAAGAGCCATGAAAAGACTTTCTACTCCCAAGGAGACAATAGATATTAAGCCGAAATGACGTCCGACGCGCGCATTTTCTCCGACGCGCACCACATTTAAAAAAATCATAGCGTGAAAACCGTGGGTTCGATCCGCGTGCCGCTCGAAGGCGATTACAGCGGAGATGCAGCCCTTTCCAAAGAGCCATGAAAAGACTTTCTACTCCCAAGGAGACAAGAGATATTAAGCCGCAATGACGTCCGACGCGCGCATTTTCTCCGACGCGCAACACATTTAAAAAAAATCGTAGCGTGAAAACCGTGGGTTCGATCCGCGTGCCGCTTAAAGGCGATTACAGGGGAGATGCAGCCCTTTCCAAAGAGCCATGAAAAGACTTTCTACTCCCAAGGAGACAAGAGATATTAAGCCGAAATGACGTCCGACGCGCGCATTTCCTCCGCCGCGCACCACATTTAAAAAAATCATAGCGTGAAAACCGTGGGTTCGATCCGCGTGCCGCTCGAAGGCGATTACAGGGGAGATGCAGCCCTTTCCAAAGAGGCATGAACAGACTTCCTACTCCCAAGGAGCCCAAAGATATTAAGCCGCAAATACGTCCTACGCGCGTCTTTTCTACGCCGCGCACCACATTTAAAAAATCGTATCGGAAGAACGGTGGGTCCAATCCGCGTGCCGCTTAAAGGCGATTACAAGGGAGATGCAAACCTTTCCAAAGAGCCATGAAAAGACTTTCTACTCCCAAGGAGACAATAGATATTAAGCCGAAATGACGTCCGACGCGCGCATTTTCTCCGCCGCTCACCACATTTAAAAAAATCATAGCGTGAAAACCGTGGGTTCGATCCGCGTGCCGCTCGAAGGCGATTACAGCGGAGATGCAGCCCTTTCCAAAGAGCCATGAAAAGACTTTCTACTCCCAAGGAGACAAGAGATATTAAGCCGAAATGACGTCCGACGCGCGCATTTCCTCCGCCGCGCACCACATTTAAAAAAATCATAGCTTGAAAACCGTGGGTTCGATCCGCGTGCCGCTCGAAGGCGATTACAGGGGAGATGCAGCCCTTTCCAAAGAGCCATGAACAGACTTTCTACACCCAATGAGACAAGAGATATTAAGCCGCAAATACGTCCGGCGCGCGTCTTTTCTCCGCCGCGCAACACATTTAAAAAAAATCGTAGCGTGAAAAACGTGGGTTCGATCCGCGTGCCGCTCGAAGGCGATTACAGGGGAGATGCATCCCTTTCAAAAGAGCCATGAACAGACTTTCTACTCCCAAGGAGACCAGAAATATTAACATATAAAGCGTTACGCTCCAGTCGGATGAACGAGAAACGCTTGTACAATTGCAACGAATTGGAGGAGAAAGTTTAAACAAACGCGCTGACTTTGAACGCTCACATCTAGGCCGGGCCAACTCCAAATGGCGTGCAACTCGGTGTGCATCACCTCCATGACTGTCCCTAACGAACGCCACCTGCCACGCTTTCGGCCTATCCCTGGCGGCATTAAAAAATCGTAGCGTGATAACGATGGTTCCGATGCGCGTGCCGCTCAAAGGCGATTACAGGGGAGATACAGCCCTTTCCAAAGAGCCATGAACAGACTTTCTACTCCCAAGGAGACAAGAGATATTACGCGCATTTTCTCCGACGCGCACCACGTTTAAAAAATCGTAGCGTGAGAACGGTGGGTCCGATCCGCGTGCTGCTTAAAGGCGATTACAGGGGAGATGCAGCCCTTTCCAAAGAGCCATGAAAAGACTTTCTACTCCCAAGGAGACAAGAGATATTAAGCCGAAATGACGTCCGACGCGCGCATTTCCTCCGCCGCGCACCACATTTAAAAAAATCATAGCGTGAAAACCGTGGGTTCGATCCGCGTGCCGCTCGAAGGCGATTACAGAGGAGATGCAGCCCTTTCCAAAGAGGCATGAACAGACTTCCTACTCCCAAGGAGCCCAAAGATATTAAGCCGCAAATACGTCCTACGCGCGTCTTTTCTACGCCGCGCACCACATTTAAAAAATCGTATCGGAAGATCGGTGGGTCCAATCCGCGTGCCGCTTAAAGGCGATTACAAGGGAGATGCAAACCTTTCCAAAGAGCCATGAAAAGACTTTCTACTCCCAAGGAGACAATAGATATTAAGCCGAAATGACGTCCGACGCGCGCATTTTCTCCGCCGCGCACCACATTTAAAAAAATCATAGCGTGAAAACCGTGGGTTCGATCCGCGTGCCGCTCGAAGGCGATTACAGCGGAGATGCAGCCCTTTCCAAAGAGCCATGAAAAGACTTTCTACTCCCAAGGAGACAAGAGATATTAAGCCGAAATGACGTCCGACGCGCGCATTTCCTCCGCCGCGCACCACATTTAAAAAAATCATAGCGTGAAAACCGTGGGTTCGATCCGCGTGCTGCTCGAAGGCGATTACAGGGGAGATGCAGCCCTTTCCAAAGAGGCATGAACAGACTTCCTACTCCCAAGGAGCCCAAAGATATTAAGCCGCAAATACGTCCTACGCGCGTCTTTTCTACGCCGCGCACCACATTTAAAAAATCGTATCGGAAGAACGGTGGGTCCAATCCGCGTGCCGCTTAAAGGCGATTACAAGGGAGATGCAAACCTTTCCAAAGAGCCATGAAAAGACTTTCTACTCCCAAGGAGACAATAGATATTAAGCCGAAATGACGTCCGACGCGCGCATTTTCTCCGCCGCTCACCACATTTAAAAAAATCATAGCGTGAAAACCGTGGGTTCGATCCGCGTGCCGCTCGAAGGCGATTACAGCGGAGATGCAGCCGTTTCCAAAGAGCCATGAAAAGACTTTCTACTCCCAAGGAGACAAGAGATATTAAGCCGAAATGACGTCCGACGCGCGCATTTCCTCCGCCGCGCACCACATTTAAAAAAATCATAGCTTGAAAACCGTGGGTTCGATCCGCGTGCCGCTCGAAGGCGATTACAGGGGAGATGCAGCCCTTTCCAAAGAGCCATGAACAGACTTTCTACACCCAATGAGACAAGAGATATTAAGCCGCAAATACGTCCGGCGCGCGTCTTTTCTCTGCCGCGCAACACATTTAAAAAAAATCGTAGCGTGAAAAACGTGGGTTCGATCCGCGTGCCGCTCGAAGGCGATTACAGGGGAGATGCATCCCTTTCAAAAGAGCCATGAACAGACTTTCTACTCCCAAGGAGACCAGAAATATTAACATATAAAGCGTTACGCTCCAGTCGGATGAACGAGAAACGCTTGTACAATTGCAACGAATTGGAGGAGAAAGTTTAAACAAACGCGCTGACTTTGAACGCTCACATCTAGGCCGGGCCAACTCCAAATGGCGTGCAACTCGGTGCGCATCACCTCCATGACTGTCCCTAACGAACGCCACCTGCCACGCTTTCGGCCCGTCCCTGGCGGCATTAAAAAATCGTAGCGTGATAACGATGGTTCCGATGCGCGTGCCGCTCGAAGGCGATTACAGGGGAGATACAGCCCTTTACAAAGAGCCATGAACAGACTTTCTACTCCCAAGGAGACAAGAGATATTACGCGCATTTTCTCCGACGCGCACCACGTTTAAAAAATCGTAGCGTGAGAACGGTGGGTCCGATCCGCGTGCCGCTTAAAGGCGATTACAGGGGAGATGCATCCCTTTCCAAAGAGCCATGAACAGACTTTCTACTCCCAAGGAGACCAGAGATATTAACAGATAAAGCGTTACGCTCCAGTCGGATGAGCGAGAAACGCTTGTACAATTGCAACGAATTGGAGGAGAAAGTTTAAACAAACGCGCTGACTTTGAAGGCTCACATCTAGGCCGGGCCAGGTCCAAATGGCCTGCAACTCGGTCCGCATCACGTCCATGACTTTTCCTAACGAACGCCACCTGCCAAGCTTTCGGCCCGTCCCTGTCGGCATTAAAAAATCGTAGCGTGATAAGGATGGTTCCGATCCGCGTGCCGCGCGAAGGCGATTACAGGGGAGATGCAGCCCTTTCCAAAGAACCATGAAAAGACTTTCTACTCCCAAGGAGACAATAGATATTAAGCCGAAATGACGTCCGACGCGCGCATTTTCTCCGCCGCTCACCACATTTAAAAAAATCATAGCGTGAAAACCGTGGGTTCGATCCGCGTGCCGCTCGAAGGCGATTACAGCGGAGATGCAGCCCTTTCCAAAGAGCCATGAAAAGACTTTCTACTCCCAAGGAGACAAGAGATATTAAGCCGAAATGACGTCCGACGCGCGCATTTCCTCCGCCTCGCACCACATTTAAAAAAATCATAGCTTGAAAACCGTGGGTTCGATCCGCGTGCCGCTCGAAGGCGATTACAGGGGAGATGCAGCCCTTTCCAAAGAGCCATGAACAGACTTTCTACACCCAATGAGACAAAAGATATTAAGCCGCAAATACGTCCGGCGCGCGTCTTTTCTCTGCCGCGCAACACATTTAAAAAAAATCGTAGCGTGAAAAACGTGGGTTCGATCCGCGTGCCGCTCGAAGGCGATTACAGGGGAGATGCATCCCTTTCAAAAGAGCCATGAACGGACTTTCTACTCCCAAGGAGACCAGAAATATTAACATATAAAGCGTTACGCTCCAGTCGGATGAACGAGAAACGCTTGTACAATTGCAACGAATTGGAGGAGAAAGTTTAAACAAACGCGCTGACTTTGAACGCTCACATCTAGGCCGGGCCAACTCCAAATGGCGTGCAACTCGGTGCGCATCACCTCCATGACTGTCCCTAACGAACGCCACCTGCCACGCTTTCGGCCCGTCCCTGGCGGCATTAAAAAATCGTAGCGTGATAACGATGGTTCCGATGCGCGTGCCGCTCGAAGGCGATTACAGGGGAGATACAGCCCTTTCCAAAGAGCCATGAACAGACTTTCTACTCCCAAGGAGACAAGAGATATTACGCACATTTTCTCCGACGCGCACCACGTTTAAAAAATCGTAGCGTGAGAACGGTGGGTCCGATCCGCGTGCCGCTTAAAGGCGATTACAGGGGAGATGCATCCCTTTCCAAAGAGCCATGAACAGACTTTCTACTCCCAAGGAGACCAGAGATATTAACAGATAAAGCGTTACGCTCCAGTCGGATGAGCGAGAAACGCTTGTACAATTGCAACGAATTGGAGGAGAAAGTTTAAACAAACGCGCTGACTTTGAAGGCTCACATCTAGGCCGGGCCAGGTCCAAATGGCCTGCAACTCGGTCCGCATCACGTCCATGACTTTTCCTAACGAACGCCACCTGCCAAGCTTTCGGCTCGTCCCTGTCGGCATTAAAAAATCGTAGCGTGATAAGGATGGTTCCGATCCGCGTGCCGCGCGAAGGCGATTACAGGGGAGATGCAGCCCTTTCCAAAGAACCATGAAAAGACTTTCTACTCCCAAGGAGACAAGAGATATTAAGCCGCAATGACGTCCGACGCGCGCATTTTCTCCGCCGCGCAGCACATTTAAAAAAATCATAGCGTGAAAACCGTGGGTTCGATCCACGTGCCGCTCGAAGGCGATTACAGGGGAGATGCAGCCCTTTCCAAAGAGGCATGAACAGACTTCCTACTCCCAAGGAGCCCAAAGATATTAAGCCGCAAATACGTCCTACGCGCGTCTTTTCTACGCCGCGCACCACATTTAAAAAATCGTATCGGAAGAACGGTGGGTCCAATCCGCGTGCCGCTTAAAGGCGATTACAAGGGAGATGCAAACCTTTCCAAAGAGCCATGAAAAGACTTTCTACTCCCAAGGAGACAATAGATATTAAGCCGAAATGACGTCCGACGCGCGCATTTTCTCCGACGCGCACCACATTTAAAAAAATCATAGCGTGAAAACCGTGTGTTCGATCCGCGTGCCGCTCGAAGGCGATTACAGCGGAGATGCAGCCCTTTCCAAAGAGCCATGAAAAGACTTTCTACTCCCAAGGAGACAAGAGATATTAAGCCGCAATGACGTCCGACGCGCGCATTTTCTCCGACGCGCAACACATTTAAAAAAAATCGTAGCGTGAAAACCGTGGGTTCGATCCGCGTGCCGCTTAAAGGCGATTACAGGGGAGATGCAGCCCTTTCCAAAGAGCCATGAAAAGACTTTCTACTCCCAAGGAGACAAGAGATATTAAGCCGAAATGACGTCCGACGCGCGCATTTCCTCCGCCGCGCACCACATTTAAAAAAATCATAGCGTGAAAACCGTGGGTTCGATCCGCGTGCCGCTCGAAGGCGATTACAGGGGAGATGCAGCCCTTTCCAAAGAGGCATGAACAGACTTCCTACTCCCAAGGAGCCCAAAGATATTAAGCCGCAAATACGTCCTACGCGCGTCTTTTCTACGCCGCGCACCACATTTAAAAAATCGTATCGGAAGAACGGTGGGTCCAATCCGCGTGCCGCTTAAAGGCGATTACAAGGGAGATGCAAACCTTTCCAAAGAGCCATGAAAAGACTTTCTACTCCCAAGGAGACAATAGATATTAAGCCGAAATGACGTCCGACGCGCGCATTTTCTCCGCCGCTCACCACATTTAAAAAAATCATAGCGTGAAAACCGTGGGTTCGATCCGCGTGCCGCTCGAAGGCGATTACAGCGGAGATGCAGCCCTTTCCAAAGAGCCATGAAAAGACTTTCTACTCCCAAGGAGACAAGAGATATTAAGCCGAAATGACGTCCGACGCGCGCATTTCCTCCGCCGCGCACCACATTTAAAAAAATCATAGCTTGAAAACCGTGGGTTCGATCCGCGTGCCGCTCGAAGGCGATTACAGGGGAGATGCAGCCCTTTCCAAAGAGCCATGAACAGACTTTCTACACCCAATGAGACAAGAGATATTAAGCCGCAAATACGTCCGGCGCGCGTCTTTTCTCCGCCGCGCAACACATTTAAAAAAAATCGTAGCGTGAAAAACGTGGGTTCGATCCGCGTGCCGCTCGAAGGCGATTACAGGGGAGATGCATCCCTTTCAAAAGAGCCATGAACAGACTTTCTACTCCCAAGGAGACCAGAAATATTAACATATAAAGCATTACGCTCCAGTCGGATGAACGAGAAACGTTTGTACAATTGCAACGAATTGGAGGAGAAAGTTTAAACAAACGCGCTGACTTTGAACGCTCACATCTAGGCCGGGCCAACTCCAAATGGCGTGCAACTCGGTGCGCATCACCTCCATGACTGTCCCTAACGAACGCCACCTGCCACGCTTTCGGCCCGTCCCTGGCGGCATTAAAAAATCGTAGCGTGATAACGATGGTTCCGATGCGCGTGCCGCTCGAAGGCGATTACAGGGGAGATACAGCCCTTTCCAAAGAGCCATGAACAGACTTTCTACTCCCAAGGAGACAAGAGATATTACGCGCATTTTCTCCGACGCGCACCACGTTTAAAAAATCGTAGCGTGAGAACGGTGGGTCCGATCCGCGTGCCGCTTAAAGGCGATTACAGGGGAGATGCATCCCTTTCCAAAGAGCCATGAACAGACTTTCTACTCCCAAGGAGACCAGAGATATTAACAGATAAAGCGTTACGCTCCAGTCGGATGAGCGAGAAACGCTTGTACAATTGCAACGAATTGGAGGAGAAAGTTTAAACAAACGCGCTGACTTTGAAGGCTCACATCTAGGCCGGGCCAGGTCCAAATGGCGTGCAACTCGGTGTGCATCACCTCCATGACTGTCCCTAACGAACGCCACCTGCCACGCTTTCGGCCTATCCCTGGCGGCATTAAAAAATCGTAGCGTGATAACGATGGTTCCGATGCGCGTGCCGCGCGAAGGCGATTACAGGGGAGATGCAGCCCTTTCCAAAGAACCATGAAAAGACTTTCTACTCCCAAGGAGACAAGAGATATTACGCGCATTTTCTCCGACGCGCACCACGTTTAAAAAATCGTAGCGTGAGAACGGTGGGTCCGATCCGCGTGCTGCTTAAAGGCGATTACAGGGGAGATGCAGCCCTTTCCAAAGAGCCATGAAAAGACTTTCTACTCCCAAGGAGACAAGAGATATTAAGCCGAAATGACGTCCGACGCGCGCATTTCCTCCGCCGCGCACCACATTTAAAAAAATCATAGCGTGAAAACCGTGGGTTCGATCCGCGTGCCGCTCGAAGGCGATTACAGAGGAGATGCAGCCCTTTCCAAAGAGGCATGAACAGACTTCCTACTCCCAAGGAGCCCAAAGATATTAAGCCGCAAATACGTCCTACGCGCGTCTTTTCTACGCCGCGCACCACATTTAAAAAATCGTATCGGAAGAACGGTGGGTCCAATCCGCGTGCCGCTTAAAGGCGATTACAAGGGAGATGCAAACCTTTCCAAAGAGCCATGAAAAGACTTTCTACTCCCAAGGAGACAATAGATATTAAGCCGAAATGACGTCCGACGCGCGCATTTTCTCCGCCGCGCACCACATTTAAAAAAATCATAGCGTGAAAACCGTGGGTTCGATCCGCGTGCCGCTCGAAGGCGATTACAGCGGAGATGCAGCCCTTTCCAAAGAGCCATGAAAAGACTTTCTACTCCCAAGGAGACAAGAGATATTAAGCCGAAATGACGTCCGACGCGCGCATTTCCTCCGCCGCGCACCACATTTAAAAAAATCATAGCGTGAAAACCGTGGGTTCGATCCGCGTGCCGCTCGAAGGCGATTACAGGGGAGATGCAGCCCTTTCCAAAGAGGCATGAACAGACTTCCTACTCCCAAGGAGCCCAAAGATATTAAGCCGCAAATACGTCCTACGCGCGTCTTTTCTACGCCGCGCACCACATTTAAAAAATCGTATCGGAAGAACGGTGGGTCCAATCCGCGTGCCGCTTAAAGGCGATTACAAGGGAGATGCAAACCTTTCCAAAGAGCCATGAAAAGACTTTCTACTCCCAAGGAGACAATAGATATTAAGCCGAAATGACGTCCGACGCGCGCATTTTCTCCGCCGCTCACCACATTTAAAAAAATCATAGCGTGAAAACCGTGGGTTCGATCCGCGTGCCGCTCGAAGGCGATTACAGCGGAGATGCAGCCGTTTCCAAAGAGCCATGAAAAGACTTTCTACTCCCAAGGAGACAAGAGATATTAAGCCGAAATGACGTCCGACGCGCGCATTTCCTCCGCCGCGCACCACATTTAAAAAAATCATAGCTTGAAAACCGTGGGTTCGATCCGCGTGCCGCTCGAAGGCGATTACAGGGGAGATGCAGCCCTTTCCAAAGAGCCATGAACAGACTTTCTACACCCAATGAGACAAGAGATATTAAGCCGCAAATACGTCCGGCGCGCGTCTTTTCTCTGCCGCGCAACACATTTAAAAAAAATCGTAGCGTGAAAAACGTGGGTTCGATCCGCGTGCCGCTCGAAGGCGATTACAGGGGAGATGCATCCCTTTCAAAAGAGCCATGAACAGACTTTCTACTCCCAAGGAGACCAGAAATATTAACATATAAAGCGTTACGCTCCAGTCGGATGAACGAGAAACGCTTGTACAATTGCAACGAATTGGAGGAGAAAGTTTAAACAAACGCGCTGACTTTGAACGCTCACATCTAGGCCGGGCCAACTCCAAATGGCGTGCAACTCGGTGCGCATCACCTCCATGACTGTCCCTAACGAACGCCACCTGCCACGCTTTCGGCCCGTCCCTGGCGGCATTAAAAAATCGTAGCGTGATAACGATGGTTCCGATGCGCGTGCCGCTCGAAGGCGATTACAGGGGAGATACAGCCCTTTACAAAGAGCCATGAACAGACTTTCTACTCCCAAGGAGACAAGAGATATTACGCGCATTTTCTCCGACGCGCACCACGTTTAAAAAATCGTAGCGTGAGAACGGTGGGTCCGATCCGCGTGCCGCTTAAAGGCGATTACAGGGGAGATGCATCCCTTTCCAAAGAGCCATGAACAGACTTTCTACTCCCAAGGAGACCAGAGATATTAACAGATAAAGCGTTACGCTCCAGTCGGATGAGCGAGAAACGCTTGTACAATTGCAACGAATTGGAGGAGAAAGTTTAAACAAACGCGCTGACTTTGAAGGCTCACATCTAGGCCGGGCCAGGTCCAAATGGCCTGCAACTCGGTCCGCATCACGTCCATGACTTTTCCTAACGAACGCCACCTGCCAAGCTTTCGGCCCGTCCCTGTCGGCATTAAAAAATCGTAGCGTGATAAGGATGGTTCCGATCCGCGTGCCGCGCGAAGGCGATTACAGGGGAGATGCAGCCCTTTCCAAAGAACCATGAAAAGACTTTCTACTCCCAAGGAGACAATAGATATTAAGCCGAAATGACGTCCGACGCGCGCATTTTCTCCGCCGCTCACCACATTTAAAAAAATCATAGCGTGAAAACCGTGGGTTCGATCCGCGTGCCGCTCGAAGGCGATTACAGCGGAGATGCAGCCCTTTCCAAAGAGCCATGAAAAGACTTTCTACTCCCAAGGAGACAAGAGATATTAAGCCGAAATGACGTCCGACGCGCGCATTTCCTCCGCCTCGCACCACATTTAAAAAAATCATAGCTTGAAAACCGTGGGTTCGATCCGCGTGCCGCTCGAAGGCGATTACAGGGGAGATGCAGCCCTTTCCAAAGAGCCATGAACAGACTTTCTACACCCAATGAGACAAAAGATATTAAGCCGCAAATACGTCCGGCGCGCGTCTTTTCTCTGCCGTGCAACACATTTAAAAAAAATCGTAGCGTGAAAAACGTGGGTTCGATCCGCGTGCCGCTCGAAGTCGATTACAGGGGAGATGCATCCCTTTCAAAAGAGCCATGAACGGACTTTCTACTCCCAAGGAGACCAGAAATATTAACATATAAAGCGTTACGCTCCAGTCGGATGAACGAGAAACGCTTGTACAATTGCAACGAATTGGAGGAGAAAGTTTAAACAAACGCGCTGACTTTGAACGCTCACATCTAGGCCGGGCCAACTCCAAATGGCGTGCAACTCGGTGCGCATCACCTCCATGACTGTCCCTAACGAACGCCACCTGCCACGCTTTCGGCCCGTCCCTGGCGGCATTAAAAAATCGTAGCGTGATAACGATGGTTCCGATGCGCGTGCCGCTCGAAGGCGATTACAGGGGAGATACAGCCCTTTCCAAAGAGCCATGAACAGACTTTCTACTCCCAAGGAGACAAGAGATATTACGCACATTTTCTCCGACGCGCACCACGTTTAAAAAATCGTAGCGTGAGAACGGTGGGTCCGATCCGCGTGCCGCTTAAAGGCGATTACAGGGGAGATGCATCCCTTTCCAAAGAGCCATGAACAGACTTTCTACTCCCAAGGAGACCAGAGATATTAACAGATAAAGCGTTACGCTCCAGTCGGATGAGCGAGAAACGCTTGTACAATTGCAACGAATTGGAGGAGAAAGTTTAAACAAACGCGCTGACTTTGAAGGCTCACATCTAGGCCGGGCCAGGTCCAAATGGCCTGCAACTCGGTCCGCATCACGTCCATGACTTTTCCTAACGAACGCCACCTGCCAAGCTTTCGGCTCGTCCCTGTCGGCATTAAAAAATCGTAGCGTGATAAGGATGGTTCCGATCCGCGTGCCGCGCGAAGGCGATTACAGGGGAGATGCAGCCCTTTCCAAAGAACCATGAAAAGACTTTCTACTCCCAAGGAGACAAGAGATATTAAGCCGCAATGACGTCCGATGCGCGCATTTTCTCCGCCGCGCAGCACATTTAAAAAAATCATAGCGTGAAAACCGTGGGTTCGATCCACGTGCCGCTCGAAGGCGATTACAGGGGAGATGCAGCCCTTTCCAAAGAGGCATGAACAGACTTCCTACTCCCAAGGAGCCCAAAGATATTAAGCCGCAAATACGTCCTACGCGCGTCTTTTCTACGCCGCGCACCACATTTAAAAAATCGTATCGGAAGAACGGTGGGTCCAATCCGCGTGCCGCTTAAAGGCGATTACAAGGGAGATGCAAACCTTTCCAAAGAGCCATGAAAAGACTTTCTACTCCCAAGGAGACAATAGATATTAAGCCGAAATGACGTCCGACGCGCGCATTTTCTCCGCCGCTCACCACATTTAAAAAAATCATAGCGTGAAAACCGTGGGTTCGATCCGCGTGCCGCTCGAAGGCGATTACAGCGGAGATGCAGCCCTTTCCAAAGAGCCATGAAAAGACTTTCTACTCCCAAGGAGACAAGAGATATTAAGCCGAAATGACGTCCGACGCGCGCATTTCCTCCGCCGCGCACCACATTTAAAAAAATCATAGCTTGAAAACCGTGGGTTCGATCCGCGTGCCGCTCGAAGGCGATTACAGGTGAGATGCAGCCCTTTCCAAAGAGCCATGAACAGACTTTCTACACCCAATGAGACAAGAGATATTAAGCCGCAAATACGTCCGGCGCGCGTCTTTTCTCCGCCGCGCAACACATTTAAAAAAAATCGTAGCGTGAAAAACGTGGGTTCGATCCGCGTGCCGCTCGAAGGCGATTACAGGGGAGATGCATCCCTTTCAAAAGAGCCATGAACAGACTTTCTACTCCCAAGGAGACCAGAAATATTAACATATAAAGCATTACGCTCCAGTCGGATGAACGAGAAACGTTTGTACAATTGCAACGAATTGGAGGAGAAAGTTTAAACAAACGCGCTGACTTTGAACGCTCACATCTAGGCCGGGCCAACTCCAAATGGCGTGCAACTCGGTGCGCATCACCTCCATGACTGTCCCTAACGAACGCCACCTGCCACGCTTTCGGCCCGTCCCTGGCGGCATTAAAAAATCGTAGCGTGATAACGATGGTTCCGATGCGCGTGCCGCTCGAAGGCGATTACAGGGGAGATACAGCCCTTTCCAAAGAGCCATGAACAGACTTTCTACTCCCAAGGAGACAAGAGATATTACGCGCATTTTCTCCGACGCGCACCACGTTTAAAAAATCGTAGCGTGAGAACGGTGGGTCCGATCCGCGTGCCGCTTAAAGGCGATTACAGGGGAGATGCATCCCTTTCCAAAGAGCCATGAACAGACTTTCTACTCCCAAGGAGACCAGAGATATTAACAGATAAAGCGTTACGCTCCAGTCGGATGAGCGAGAAACGCTTGTACAATTGCAACGAATTGGAGGAGAAAGTTTAAACAAACGCGCTGACTTTGAAGGCTCACATCTAGGCCGGGCCAGGTCCAAATGGCCTGCAACTCGGTCCGCATCACGTCCATGACTTTTCCTAACGAACGCCACCTGCCAAGCTTTCGGCCCGTCCCTGTCGGCATTAAAAAATCGTAGCGTGATAAGGATGGTCCCGATCCGCGTGCCGCGCGAAGGCGATTACAGGGGAGATGCAGCCCTTTCCAAAGAACCATGAAAAGACTTTCTACTCCCAAGGAGACAAGAGATATTAAGCCGCAATGACGTCCGACGCGCGCATTTTCTCCGCCGCGCAGCACATTTAAAAAAATCATAGCGTGAAAACCGTGGGTTCGATCCACGTGCCGCTCGAAGGCGATTACAGGGGAGATGCAGCCCTTTCCAAAGAGGCATGAACAGACTTCCTACTCCCAAGGAGCCCAAAGATATTAAGCCGCAAATACGTCCTACGCGCGTCTTTTCTACGCCGCGCACCACATTTAAAAAATCGTATCGGAAGAACGGTGGGTCCAATCCGCGTGCCGCTTAAAGGCGATTACAAGGGAGATGCAAACCTTTCCAAAGAGCCATGAAAAGACTTTCTACTCCCAAGGAGACAATAGATATTAAGCCGAAATGACGTCCGACGCGCTCATTTTCTCCGACGCGCACCACATTTAAAAAAATCATAGCGTGAAAACCGTGGGTTCGATCGGCGTGCCGCTCGAAGGCGATTACAGCGGAGATGCAGCCCTTTCAAAAGAGCCATGAACAGACTTTCTACTCCCAAGGAGACCAGAAATATTAACATATAAAGCGTTACGCTCCAGTCGGATGAACGAGAAACGCTTGTACAATTGCAACGAATTGGAGGAGAAAGTTTAAACAAACGCGCTGACTTTGAACGCTCACATCTAGGCCGGGCCAACTCCAAATGGCGTGCAACTCGGTGTGCATCACCTCCATGACTGTCCCTAACGAACGCCACCTGCCACGCTTTCGGCCTATCCCTGGCGGCATTAAAAAATCGTAGCGTGATAACGATGGTTCCGATGCGCGTGCCGCTCGAAGGCGATTACAGGGCAGATACAGCCCTTTCCAAAGAGCCATGAACAGACTTTCTACTCCCAAGGAGACAAGAGATATTACGCGCATTTTCTCCGACACGCACCACGTTTAAAAAATCGTAGCGTGAGAACGGTGGGTCCGATCCGCGTGCCGCTTAAAGCCGATTACAGGGGAGATGCATCCCTTT